>NW_024609879.1:100603913-101048153 GCF_016920785.2 Ixodes scapularis | reverse complement strand
CTCCGGAGTTTTGCCCCATCACTATTTGAATCTACTATTCAAAATTTCGAATATTCGCACAAACCCTACAGAATATACAAGCATTCAAGTTTTACAGTGTACTCACGCATAAGCAAACACCATACCGTTTTTTTTTTTTTTTTAATCTGTATGCGCAATGTTTTTAGAAGTTTATTGTTAACAAACCCCGATGACTGTCAGGTTTACTAGATCCTTTAAATATAATAACACTTAGTATATTTAGTGTGCACTTATACAGCACCAAGAAAATTGAAAATAAGCACTGACATAGTGACAAAAAGTCAAATGGGCTAGCATTCAAATAAAGGCATTCCATGTAAATAAATACGCAAGACAGTACTTTAGAACATGCAAGTAACAAAACCGCGCATTTAAAGTACTATGTGGATAAAGTCATGTTTGTCACCTGGACTTCGAAAAACGAAGGTTAATGGGAGGTTTTGTCTATTTCAAGCATCAGCCATAACTAGAGAGAAAACAACAACCTGCGCTTTCAACCGTGGAAAAAGCGCTCCGTCACTCTACATTAAGAAGAATGTCCCGATGAGTCGACCGTAATATATGCAGCTTCTGTTTTCATCACCTCTAGATAAGTACTATAACTGCATGTTAAAAAGAATCGCATGTATGATTTAATAATGTAAATTATAAGATAAGACTTTTTTTATTCATCTATCTTGCCTTTATACCTGCTGCAAGAGACAGTGATCAGCACAGGGGTGGCATGAGAATTGCATGCGTTAAAAGAACCATTCAAGCAATCTGTCTTTAATCGCAAGGCGATTTCAAAGCGCTCCACAACGAGGCTAACCAGTCAATAGTTTAAGGGGGAGCAACAAAAGAAAACCAACTAAAAAATCGATGTCGCAGTTTTAGTGTTAAAAAGATACATGGGTGATTTCATCTCAACTCAGGCACAAATTTTAGGCTGAATTTTAAATTTTGTTGAAAAAAACATGTTATTGGGCAATTTTTATAATAAAAGAAGACGCAAACGGAAAGTTCGTCGGGTTTTTTGTACTTAAGTTATGGACCGTTGAAGCGGCCAAGGTGGGAAACTCGTTTTTTTTAGCTTATCGGGGGTGCCATATTTCACTCCATCCCTTTCCTTACTTAGTACGCTACATCAATATAACTTTTTGGGAACACTTCCGACAAATGCTTTGTTATGCTAATTAAGCGTTTAGGTCATTACATTATTAATGTATTTTATTTATTTGTTAAACCGCCTCTCTGCGACAATATTTGTCGAAGTTCAGCAAGCTGTGCTGTCTGACTTAATCAACATATCTTTATGATCTTTACATCACCGTAAAGCTCCAATAAAGCTCTTTTTATTATAATTTCAATATTGTGCAATAAATATATAATGCGCTACATGTGCCTGAAAAGCTTATATTTAAAAAAAAACTCGCAAGTTTGGAGTCGATTTTCTAACAGAAACAACTTTTATTTCTTTTATTTTTTATTCACAGTTAGTTAATATAGTAGCCTATCAGAAAGTACCAACAGTAATTGTAATATATTGTTTGTATGGCCGCTATTAAGACTCGAATCTCGTGCCATGAGCGTTTTGAACGGGACTTCGCACAGGCGCTCTGCTGAGCAGAGTTTTGGCCTATGTAAGGTTTTCTATTTATTGTTAGCAGTTGCCTCAATATCCAACCATAAACATTAATAAAATTTGGAGTAGTGTACCCAGCGCTTACTTCGCGGCACCCAGCGCTTACTTCCTCTCAATACGGGGAAATGCAAATCGTTAGAGAATTCCTCTGCCTCTTGCTTTCGGCTTTGAGTTTAAAATACCGAACCTGATATGTAATTTTAATATTTTCTTATGTCAAACAGATATGCAGTGCATATATGTGTGATTTTTTGTATCTGACGCTTAGGAAGTACAGTTTATTTTTTGCATGTACGGACTCTTTCGTAAGATAATGAGCATTTCGTAGCGTGCATAAGGGTTCAAATGTGTTAGTCATGGGTTTTAGGTTCCATTTCTATCTTCAGATATTCATGCCGGGCTACTTAGACTTTTCACTCTTGACTTAAGTTTGTCCTGTTGCCCGCGCTTGTGGGTACGGACTTTTAAGTAACTTTTTTTTGAGTGCTCTACTCCAAATTTTAAATAATGTTTATGGTTGGATATTGAGGTAACTGCTAACGATAAATAGACAACCTTACGTAGGCCAAAATTTTGCTCAGCAGAGCGCCTGTGCGAAGTCCCGTTCAAAACGCTCATGGCACGAGATTGGAGTCTTAATAGCGACCATACGAACAATATATTACAATAACCGTTGGGTAGTTCCTGATAGACTACTATATTACCTAACTCTGAATAAAAAATAGAAGAAATAAAAAGTAGGTTCATTTAGAAAAGGAATTCCAAACTTGCTAGCTTTTCGAAATATCCGTTTTTTCAGGCTCATGTAGCGCATTTTATATTTATTGCAAAATATTAAAATTATAATAAAAAAGAGCTTTATTCGCGCTTTACGGTGGTTTAAAGATCATAAATATATATTGATTACGTCAGAAAGCACAGCTGTGCTGAACTTCGTCAAATATCGTCGCAGAGAGGTAATTTGACAAATAAAAAAAAAAAAAAAAAAAAAACGTTAAGAATGTTATGACCTAGACACTTAATTAGCATAAAGGAAGCATATGTCCCGAGTGTTCCCAAAAGTTATATTGATGTAACGTAAAAAGTAAGTGAAAGGGATGGAGTGAAACATCGCACCCCCGATAAGCTGGAAAAACGACAGTTTCCACCTTGGCCGCTTCAACGATCCATAACTTGAAAACAAAAAAAACTGACAAACTTGCCGTTTGTGTCTTCTCTTATTTTAGAAATTTCCTGATAACATGTATATAAAAAATTAAAAAATTTGACCCAAAATTTGTGCCCGAGTGAGAAGTAATCACCCATATACTGTCTGAGGAACAAAACTAGGAAGCGGCGAGCGCGAACGAGCGCTCTAAGCCACTTAAATATGACACCAAAATCAGCTCTCCTGGTTATTTTCCTTTGTGGTGAAGACATAATTGTGTCCATCTTACAATGACTTTTTTTTTTTGCGATTTCCGCTACCCTTGTTGTGCCTTTACTAAGAAACAACTTATTTGATTATACAAAAAACTTTTACGGCGTACAGTAAAATATGTTGCCAACAGTCCGAACCTAAGAGTTCAAGAATTCTTATATTGAACATAAAAGTTGAGAAAAAAAAGCAACAAAAAAGTTACATATATATATATATATATATATATATATATATATATATATATATAGTATATATATATATATATATATATTATATATATATATATAATATATATATATATATTTTTTTATGACAAGAAATAAACAATATATTTTTTCTTGCACCTTGCACGTTCAATTTTTTTCTTGGGTTCAGTTCAAAGCTAGCAACATGTCAAAGATACTACAAAATTAAAATTAGCATCCTCATTTTTTGTTGCTGAGAAGAGGTACATCAAAAACTGGAACTTAATTTAGCCTAAGATTTGAAACTTCGTTACTCAAAATATATTTAAAAAAATGATTTTGTCAAAAAGCAATAAAAAGTTAATTCCAAGGGTGTAACCATTCAATACATCATATTTCACAACAAAATATGCAGTAGTTTTCGATGTACAAAATTAAAACCAACATGACCCGTTTACCCAACCCGCTTAAGCTTGTACACAATCATGAATGTTAATTGCAGCTCCTTCTAAATAAAATTAACTCGCCGTTCGTCGATAGTACTATCGAATATACTCGGCGGCTGTTAAACATCCCCCTGCACTCCCATTCCGTCCAGAATACTTATTTTGAAACGAACAACAGTTTCCGTGGTTGTTTCGCAAAGACGGGTAATGCAAGAAAATAGACGCGGGGATAATTACATGAGTGCATTACAAGTGATATAAGAAATATGCAAATGAATGCAACATTAAGAAGAAAGAAATCACGCAAAAAATACGCCGAGATACAAGTGACTGGTAGGTTTTGTTCTTTAGTCACGTGTTAATATCGGAGTTGAAGAAAAAAAAAATGCTTGACAGAAGCTGGTATTTTGATATGTGTCCTTTTTTATAATGCTTAAAAAGGAATAGATCAATTTTAAGAATTGTGTCTGAAATGAAAGAAAAACAAAACAGGCGATATAGTTTATTTACATAATTGTGCCGTCACGTGGTCTTAGTATGAATATCATTAATAGTTACTTCATTGTTAGTAGGGAAATCCTCTCATCTTGGCACAATCTTTGAGACGTATTTTATCTTCGTTTAGTAGCTTCTCTATCACCATAATATGGCGAACTAAAATTCTTGCGAAAACGTCGTTCTTATACAAAAACTTGACGAGATTTTAAGTGCTGAAGGCGGGAGGAAGATATCTTAACCTTGGCCTAGCTCTGCGCCAACTTCGCACTATGCTTCGTTTCACCCTAAAGGCCTGCGAGAAATCAGAAAGGAGGAAACTCTCTATTCCTCCTTTTTATTCGTAAAAGAGGGAGACCCTCCCCCTTTCTGAGACGAGTAACTCAGATACTTGCTCCTATGGGGGGAAGATGGGAGAAGAGCGCGAAAGGGGATGGAGAGAAGGAAACTGGAAACCGATTTTCTTCCCGGCAGTACACGATCTTGTACGTCGGCCTTTAAGTCCAGACGCGGCCGACGCTACGAGCTGATCGGACCAATCAGAGAGCGTCAGAGGGGCACCGTCATGGTATGGTCATGCTTCTGTACGTCTTCCGTTATAGCCAGTCTTGAATAGTAACGCGTTACTAGTTACGCGTTGCTGTAACTTTGTTACTTTTTCGGTAACTTGTAACTGCAACGAGTTACTTTTTAAGAATGTAACTTGTAACTGTAGTCCTTTTACTTTTTCTAAGGTAACGATGAAAGTAACGACGTTACTTTTGTCGTTACTTTTCAGTTCTTTGTGAATAATATAAAATTGAACGAGTATAATCTAGCTATTCTTTGCACTTTCCAAATTGTCTGTTCCGACATTTCGAGTGTCAGTTGGTCTCGCCAAACTTGAGAATACGTTTTTTATCGCGAGTCACTATCCGAATATAGCAACGTGTAGATTTGATGAAAAAAAAAAGAAGAATGTAGTTATCTTTACGTACTTGCTTGTACTTTGTGACTGAACACTTACTACATCTCAGTATATTGAAGCACTATCTCTCTTGCGGGTTTTCTTTTTTCTGCGCACGCTTTTTAATCGGGTGAATTAACCGTGAAACAACAATACACGTAGGGGGAACTTCGTACGTTTCGTATTTTGATTTGCGCCACTACTCCGGCGTAGTTTCAACGATGGAGACAAAATTTACTGTTGTTTGCGCAGGGATTGTTTCTGGCTCGCCGGGTACGAACTGCAATATATCAAAGGAGTCCATAAATCCAGCGCAACCGTCAACCAGCCAGCAATGTGCTAGTGCTACCAAGGATAGGGATGTTAATGAGAACAAAGAACTAGCATGGCCGGCGCACAGAGAGTATTTTTGTGTGGTGCAGGTGGCTGCTAACTATTTGACCGCAGTATGCAAACTTTGCAACAAGGAGTACTCCGACAACAAGACTTCGTGTTCAAATCTGAGAAAACATATCCAGTTGAATTTTGGTCTTTATTCTTTTCATATTATTTACTAATTTTCCAGCTAAATTATTAAGTTTGAATTTACCGCTACGGTGGAAGCCCGACTGGTTCGTGTCTATATTTTTTTCTTTCAAACACTAGCTTTTCCTTAATTTTTGTGTTATAGAAAAGTAACTGAAAAGTAACATGGTTACTTTTTGAAAGTAACTGTAACTGTAACGAGTTACTCTTTTGTTGTGGTAACTGTAACGGTAACTTCACTACTTTTTTCGGAAAGTAACTGTAGCTGTAACGAATCACTTTTTTAAAAGTAACTTACCTAAGAGTGATTATAACTGATTCATTCATAAACTGAAAAGGCCCAGTGACTTGCGCTTTTGATGCTGCTTGATTGGTCCCGTTAGCATGTAGCGTCGGCTGCGCCTCGACTTAAACTGAAACCAAGTTTATGATTGGGATTTCGTCTTTTCGGTAAATACCGATAAACACCGAACATTAACCCCCGAATCTGGTTTCTCGAGATCGGAGAAGAAAAAAAACTGCGAGTTGGAGCTGTCTTTAAATTAAGAAAAACTGAAACTTTACGGAAAATGTTTGTAACACCAAAAATTTATACCGAAAAATACCGAACCCGCGGAACAAAATACCCCCCCCCCCCCCTTTTCCAAAAAAAAAAAGAAAAAAAACATTCCAGAATTTGAAGAGAACTAACCCCAAATAACACGGAAACCTACGGCTATGAGGTATCACCAACGCGTGCAGGCGCGCTCGAAGAATCTCTAACGGCACTTTGGAGCTTGACCAGGATGACTCGCGATGGTAACATAAAAGAAGGAAAAACGGAGGCATTGTCTCATGAGCAACACTACAGCTTTGGTCACCGGCTCCGAGTTCAATTAGACAACTATCCTAAATCTCTTTCAGATGCTCATTCGAAGCATCGGCTTTTGCGATTGCATGCCACGGGTTTGTGTGTGAGACATCATCTCATGAAACGTTGGCCCCAAAAAACTCTCCACCACAGTGCGAGGTGAAATAAGGCCAGTAAAATAAGTTTGCGTGTCTAATCGAAGTAAGTCCTGGGTACTATTTTAACCTTACTCAGTTAACCAGGTGTTCCGTCGCATGGCCGGTTTAACGTATGGCCAGAAGAACAAGCACTAAGCTGCGCTGCATAGGGGCGATGTATCCGATGAGGTCGAAATGGGCAAGCAAGACTTAGTTGGTAACACCGTATAAAAGACACACGCCAATCACAAATCCGGGGAATCAAATCTAATTGCTCTTCGCCATTCAGGCGTAGATATAGGGCGTCTCTCTACAAATATGCTTGACCACCTTCGTCTAAGCCGACCATATCTTTTCGCAGGCACGTATCCAGGGGGGAGGCCCATGGGGCCCGCCCCCCCCCCCCTCCCCCCCCAAAATCTTCCATTTTTCTGGGGCCTCCTCTCCCCCCTCTCTCTCATACAACATTTTGTCATGAACGCCCCCCCCCCCCCCCCCCCCTCCCCCGAAACAAAATTCTGGCTACGTGCTTTTTTGTGTGTGTCCCTACGCGGGGATCTTTGTCCAAGCGCTAATGGTAGCTCTAAAGCGGCTCGTCTGGACAGAAGACGGTGCTCGTAGGAATGTGATAGCCCTCAAAGACCCTGACGCCCGCGGAAGTATTTCACACTTCTGTCACGCTTAACTGTGCTTATTTTCGACATTATTTATTTCTGTTCAGGGTTGGCGACGTTTAAGTCTTTCTTGTCAGCCTAAGTTTCTGAAAACGACGGTGAAGGTCGTTACGCCCCTGGTCAAATAGAAACAGGTTCGGTTTCTTTTTGCACCTCGTTGCCACGAAGACTGGGGTGCGCTTTGACGCTCGGGGCACCTGCTTATCCTCTGAACTGGCAAAGTCAAAAGGAAACGACACCAACACAAGTTGTGGAGAAGTGGTTCGACTGTGAAGTGTTGGAATTTCTACTTGTCGTTTTGGAGCGCGCCAGGATCGACTTTTCTGGCTTGCGCCAATTTCGCCGGGCGATCGGTATGGAAATAGACGTGTTCCACTCGTCCTTTTGGATCAGCTTTCACTCCAGATCTCGATTCGGATCCAAGAAAAGTCGCTCCGCCGATTTCGGCGGATTCGACCGGGCCAGCGCTCGGCGCGCACAAGTGACTTCCTTTCTCGCCGGGCATCTCGCCTCAGGAAATGGCCGCTCGCGAAGTGCCGCCCACTTTGCTGCTGCTGCTGCTGCTTGATGACAGTTCGTCGTCAAGTTGCTCGAGCAACTCCTCCAGGAGTAGCAACTCTGGTAGCAGCGACGACGAGGATTGCTTGTATGTCCCGCATGAATTCGACTGCCTTTCCGGACCTCCACAGAAGAGGCCGAAAAACGAGAGGTACTTGGACACTGTTCACGAGTGTTCCGATGAAGAGGCAAGTGGGCTACGCCGATGCACATCGCTTATCGACACGCATCTTTCACTTCACGATTAACTTCGTTCGTGCGTTGAACACCTGTTGTTAGCGCCGCGATTGCGAAAACACGTGCTTCGAGAGCCGGGACCACGGGAAGGGGATTCCCGGGAGGGAAACTGACGGGAAGGCATCCGCCGATCCCGCGGAGGAGTGGTCATGTTCCACTCGGGATCCGGAGGCCGAGCGACTCCGTTCGGATCGCGTGCATCATCTCGGATCTGGTCTACTAATCCCGGTGCGCTCCAAAACCGACCGTTGAAATTCGCCATAAATTTGAAAGTTTGGATAAAGACGTTCAGAATTCCTCGGAGGTTCGCACCAGGTCAACCAGGTCCTGGTTTGCGCAGACCACGTATAATAATGAAGGGGGGGGGGGGGGGGGGGGGGGGGGGGCGGGCGTGCTGATATGTTTAGGAGGGCACGGCCCCTCCCCCCGGCCCCCCCCCCCCCCCCCCCCCCCCGTACCCAACCCCCCTGGATCCGCCACTGCGTGAGAGTCACGCTTGCACCCAGTGGCAGTCATTAATGTGCATATAAAATACTGTGTATAAAACGCTTTTGCTTTGGTAGGATGTATGGGAAGATGTAGTATGTGAATGCAACCATCCATTAAAAATACGGCACAAAAATGAAGGTTACAATTTTGCTTACACCCAAAAACCAAATACGTTTTGGCACAAGAGATTTGAAAATATGCTGTGGTGTACCCAGATTACTTCAGAATAGGCCTTTGAACTTAAAGACAAAAACAAATAAAGCAGCTTGAGTCTAAGAGTTCTTTATGCGCTTCGAGCTATGGCAGGGCTACGTTTCTGTAGACTTACGCTCTGTTCCACAAATAATTGAACACTTTTTTGCTTATACATAATAGGAAAAACAGCTCGCAAAACGCGGACTACGAAGAAGAACAAACACGATAGACAATGCTGTCACAGAGTTGTCCTGTCGAGTTTGTTCTTCATCGTAGTCCGCGTTTTGTGAGCTGTTTTCCACATCATGCATAACGTTAACCAACTGGCCCTGTTCACCACCTTACTACTTTTCTGCTTAACGTTTTCCCATAACTTTGGTTCCGATCGAATAATAAATAAGCACGATTGACTTCGGCCTATTGTTAAGGGTAAGGCTATTATACGCTATCTTTACAAATATTAAAGAATTGCAGAATAGAGTACCTAAAGGCTTTGCGTACGCCGAGAAATCGCCATGCGCCGTTCCAAAACACGGATTAAGCTCGGCGCATGCGCAATGGCGACGGCGTTTTTCTTTTTTCTACATAAAGCGCTATACTAAAACTCTGTATCAAACTACCAAAAAACTGATCGAATTTAAAACAGCGTTTCATTTAGCCGACCCACTACCTCATCCCATCCATCCTTTCCAGGGGAACCTATAGCTCTACCTCGTTAGTGGCTAAAGGCCTATATGGCCTTCCGCTTCCGCCGAAGTAGAGAATAAAATGGCCGCCACCCCGCAAGCCTTTCCGCGTCCGCCCAACAGAGACCGAACAAACACCGTGTCGCAGACAGAACGGCGCCACCGCGAATCCCCGTAGAGATGAAAAGGGCCCGTGTGTGCACGACTGTCTACACGCGCATAATAGACACATTTTGTTTGCGCACACAAACTCACAGCGGCGTCAGTCGTCTCAACCCCTTGAACCCCCCCCCCCCCTCCGCTCGTTAGTGTATGCGCACCCCTGGACGCAACCAGGAAGGTACGGGTGGTCCGTCCATCCAATGCCACCTGTAAAAAACAAGGCTTGCGCGTGACGTCATGGTGGCAGACGCGTCCGTAGATCCACAAGTGATGACGTTTGGGAGGAGGAGACGCAAGCCTTGTCTCCTAGGCGATCTTTCCAACGCGTGGAGGTGCTCAGACAAACACCACCGAACACAAATGATTGTTGGTCATTTTTTGTTTGTTTTTGTTTATATGGTTTCCCGATACACTGTTGATTCCCAAACTGCCAGTGTATATACAGTGCGAAGCACCGGGATGGCTTGGCCCAATCACTCGTAACCGTTCAGTCACGTGACTGCGTTTTACTTGTGAGCTGACACGGAGAGCCTGTTCACGTGCTTCGAAAGACTCCTGTCGATTGCAAGCCCAACGAGCAGGCCGCCCGCTCGTTTTCTCCCCAGGTCAGGGATGAGCGGAGTTATTCTTTAACCCTTCACGAGTGTGACTTTGACTTTGAAGCTCCCCGCTGTATACAAACAGTTCTTTCTTTTTCTCTTTATTATTTTCTTTTCATCATCTCCCCGTGTAGGAGAGAGACTTTTCCTGTCTGTTTCCTTGGAAAGCGCAGCAGGGTGTGCTTCGCAGGTCGGTTTCTCGCGGGAGGTGGACGCTTTCCTGCGAAAACGCGGGGAGAATAGAGAAAGGAAAGGGTTAAAAAAAGGTGTACGAAGGCCGTTTGTTCCACCACCCCGAGGAGCTTTGTAGATAGACCGCTGTTTCGCCTGAACGTAACCGTACATCACCAAATCTTTCAGCATAATGTAAGCAGTGTTTTCGCTAAATATGTGCAGTATAGTCAGGAAAAGCGTGGCGCGATGCGACAGTCATGCGTGTCTTTGCCTCCTTTCGTTACAGATGACATAACATTACAAACAAATTAAATAGTGCCTGCATGAAAAAAAAAAAAAGTGATGCATGAAGCGTGTGAAATCAAGTTCTTTTTTTTTTTGTTTAAATTCGTAGCTTGCGCTACATTGTATGCACAAATAGTTGGCTTCGGGTGTTCATCGGTCCTCAAAATGACATCCCGCGGCTACCGTATTCGGTGCTGCTGCATTCGGTCATTGTATCAGTTGCTTGCCAAGCTTGCGAGCTCACCATGGCCCGAATTCGCAACTTTCAGGGATGGTGGTTCTGCGGTGTGAGAATCGCGCATTTTACCTCCTGGACGATAAGCTTCAAAATGATGGTGGTTCCTCACACCTTTCTGACGTGGAAGGATGAGGTAACGCTCTTATATCGCTTATATTTTCCAAGCCTGGAATTACTTACGCATCGCACACCCAACCTCGTACTTCTGTTCTACGACGATCATCCAAGTGGCAGCCATTTTGATAGGAACTAGCGCGCCTCTCTAGATGGGCCGTGAAAGTTGCGAATATTCTAACCGCACGGTCTGGGTCATTCGGTTTTCTAAGCAGCGAAGACACCTTGCGGACAATTGTGTATAAACGTTAAAAAAATTCAAATGATTCCAAATGATTGAAGCGTTGGGGGTCTTTCTTCTGAAAACTTGCCGGTGGAAGCAAGAGCTCTCCGGACTGAATTTTCTTTTGCGAAAGAGATTATTCTTTCAATCTGTGAAATTTCTGTAGGCTGCTTTCGGGTGATATTTCCCATTTTTATTTGTGATGTGAACGTTTTGGGTGAAAATGTGTGCTATCTTTGATAGTTAAAAAGTGCTTTAATTAGAGGGCGGTTCACTGCCATCTGCTTTATTTTGGAAGGTGCGCTTTACTGTCTTTATGTTTGTTTTATATTTTATCACAAATACCTTTCACGTTTTTGTGGGTCAACATTTAGCTGATACCTACTTTTGAAAATGGCGTACCCGAGAAGTTGTAACCTCAATTTAAGTTGCTCAAAAACCAGCGCAACCTGCTATACGGTGTCGACTAAGACTTATATTCAGCGTGCCCCGAGAGAGAGGAGTAAGTGCTTAACTTTAAACGATAGTTTCCTTGGAAACGTGCCCGTTGAGAACACCGCGCAAGGTTATGCACACACGCCCAACGCTCTGTCTAACGCTGCACGCACCTTATGAAATGGAGTGTGCCCATGTTGAATAGTATACGTACTGTGACAGAACGGTGCTCTTTGGCTGCGCGCCCATGAATCGCACTGCAGATTAGGCAGAACAGGTCAATAGCCGATTACAAAGTCAAGATCGCGCTTTCACTCCGAAATAAGATTTCACCGAAAACACTGAGCATCTCCAAGATAGTCTTAAACCGACCGTAAATTAATGTTTGAAGTAGAAACGGTTATTCGAGTGACTTATGTAGTGACTTATGTAGTGTAAATGCCCTGGTAAAGATCATCGATTGACTTGAATAAAACTCAGGGTGAATCCAAACTCTTAGATGTGTTGAAGGCTTTTACAGCAGTGCTAGCAAGAATCAGCCTATCATGAAAAGGTGCTAGATGATCTTGCAAGCTTATTGATACTTCAGCTGCTTAGCTGAACACTAACATATACGAACGCGAGGCATGGACATAAACGCGTAAACGCAGTGAGTATATGTATATACTATCTCTTCTTCGCATTCGTGGTTTTCGAACAACTGAGCAGCTCATATATCGATCAAGAATGGTAAAGATCGATAAATAGATAAATAAATAGATTTCAATGCTGATTCAAGGATGCGTGACTAGGTAACGCAAGGTGGATTTTCGAGGCTCGTAACGGTTACCATAACAATAATATACCCTTCCAATAAATTTAAAACTGATTTAAGGATGTGTGGCGATCCATTCACTCCAAAAACTCGAATCAGTCCCGTTGTATACATGGTTTGCAGATGACATTAGAGAGTTTTAGCAGATCGTTTTTCCGTCCCGATAACGATACGATGCACGCCCAAGGCTGCCGGAGAAGAGAGGAGGTGTTGTTATCGGGGTGAGAAAACGACTAAAACTCTCATCGCGTCCTGCTGGGGATCGTTCGTATATACCTTCTCTTGCCAAATAAAACACGTTCGATGGTGCAAGTTGTATGCAGCGGGAGTGTATACGGCGCCTGGATCGCATCTCCGACTGGTCTGTTTAGCGCTCTATTCCCCCCATGCACCGAAAACGGTCTCAAAGTGGCAACAAATCACATCACAAAAGCCGGAGTGTGATGCTGTTGGATGTTGCAGTCCTGGCGGAGGGGCTTAAAAGTTCTAGGGGGAGAAAATAACGCACTAAAGAGCGCGAGTGTCGCTGTCGACGCAGCGTCTCAACGCTTTGCTTCCAAAGCTTCCGTGGATGTCAATCTGGAGAGCTACCTGCACTGTTAGCAAGTGCCGTGTATTTGGTGAATATTTGGGGTGAAAAACACGCTATTTACACAAATTACCATAAATTTACACGATGAGTAACGGATAATACGTTCAGATATCATGCGAGGTTGTAAAAAACGTGTTTTGGTTCGGTCATACACGCATAACCGTGTAGCCGACCTCGATAACACGCATCGCCTCCGGCGACGACCGCGGCATTGCCGGCTATCGAAGCACCGGAATGCTTGGGGACACACTTAGAAAGGACCGTCGAGACAAATGCCGCGGAAAGAAACATGTCTCGGAAACAGATAAGCACCAAAAGCAATTACGCCATGTCGCGGGACGTTGGCGAAACCCGCGCTTACCGTGGCTCGCCGCCATTTTCTGGTCGATGGCAATGCGGCTTCCCTCATGTCGCCCATGTTTGCATTTAGTTTAGGGCTCTTGATAATAGTTTCTTACACACCACAAATAAAGTCATGGGTCCAATTATTCGTTCAAAACAGTTAAAATGGATATAAAAAGCGTGTCTTCGATGTGAACACGTGACATTGCAGTTGGTTTCGTTTTTGCTTCAACCTTCAACCGCTTCAACTGCTTCAACTGCAAGCGATCTGGCCGATCTGGCCATGACGCAAGCAACGCAAGCGCAACGTCGATGTACGGAGGAAGGAAGAGCCGGTTGGCTTTCGTTCTTTTTGTTTGACCGGAGAAATTTCTGGCAGCCGCTATAGTTTTGGTTTGACGGGACGCGAGAAGCTTCGCATAGAGCTTCGCAGTTTGCGAGCACATAGTGAAGACGTGACCGGAGAAGTGCCCCTGTGATGTTCCCGGAAGACGGAAAGTACCATTCGTCGTGTGTGCTTTGAAAGCGAGGGGAGTCGCAGGGTCCACGAGTGCGCAACCACAAGCCAAGGTTCACGACAGCGCTGCGTTCTTCGGCGATCTCGTTCTGTTTGGGGCAACACGGCGATGCGAGAAAGGGCCGAAACGTTCGTGGTGTGTGGTGCGGTGCTTGTAGGTAGAAACCCGCACTAACGCGGAGCTCATATTGGTTGTTGTGGGGTTGCGTTTGACGGGTTTAGCCCCGTCGTCGTCAGCTGATCCGGTCCAGCTGGTCGGGGAGGACGCAGCGAGCGTTCTTAAAAGTAAATCTTCCTTCGTTCCGTTTCAAAATGTGGAAGATTCCCGACGCATACCGTGAGTAAATTGCTGCGGACGTTTTCAACAAAATTACGTCGTTTTAATTGAACAAGGGACTACGGATAGTTTCCCTAAATCTGCCGTTTCTATGCTTCGTGTCGTTAGACTGCATTTGCAGAGCGACGTGTTCGCACAGCGACGCACACCGCTCGAGTAGATGATTCGGTCCCGCAAACGACCGGTTGTACAGAATTTCAGGGAAACTTAAGTCACCACCGATGTTTTCCTGTAAATCTCGTGTGACTCGTGTGAGTTTGTTGCGCTCATCATGCGGTGTGAATAAACTAGGGCAAGATTTTCTACCTGCCCACAGATGCATGAACTGAGACCAATTTTTTACGTAGAGAACATAGTGGTTTTTCTTTACATTGGGAAGAGGCCCGACTTTGTCTCTTTTCCCTCTGGCACTGCCCCAAGTTTCAAGTTGCAGTTTCAGTAGACATACCTACTAACAGGTACAAACTGCTCTAAAGCAGGTAAAAGACTGGGAAGTCAGGACGGTCCGGACACCGTGTTTTGCGCTTCTCGCAAGGTGACTGATGCTTTTGCGAGGTATGCGGAATATGCAAACGATTTTGTTATGCCCTTCGTTTGCGTCTCCAGAAAAAAGAATAAGATTATTTACAAATTTTGGCGCAATCACAAGCCAAGATTTACGATAACAGTGCGTTCGCTTCGGTGGTCCGTGTAGTGGTATTATACGCTGCTTTCTGCAACACCGCGTCATGACGAAGAGCTGGAACGGTCACGGACTGTGCTGGGCTAGCGGTTGACAGAAACCCGCATCGCCCGCATCGGCACCGAGTGCACTTGGGCTGTTGATGCTCGAGCCTTTCATACGCGGCTTGTCGCCAGCTGATCCTGCTGCTCGACGGTGAGGAAGCGGCGAGTGTGACCTCTGAAGTAAATGTAAATCCTCGTTCATCCAGTTATCCAGTGTCAAAGTGTGGAAGATGTCCAACGTGTACTGAGGGCGGGAACTACGAGCGTTTTGCCTTGCTTTTATAACCGAAACCAGAGCAGCGAGATAATTGCCTTGCGTACTCCAAAATGACGCAAGCAATAAGTTTCAACAGGTCGATTACGTCACCGCGGATGTAGGCGAGACTGTGCACTGTTTAAACGCTTGCAGTATCCACGAGGGCTACCAGAAAAACGACGTCAACAGAGAAGGAGCTCGCGATTTTAGCATAATGCAGTGCCACACCGGCTCGTGAATTTTCAATGTGGCTATATAGAAATATTAAAAAAAAAAAAAAAAAAACGCATCAGCGCCACATTAATGATCACGAATAACACCGGTCACAAACTCCCAAGCCTCACCGCTTCGCTCGACACCAACACGACATACGACAACAATCTGCATCAAAACGCCCCAAAAGTGAAGGCGTCTGCTCCCGTACGCGTACTGCGCGTACTACAACTAGCGGAAGTAAAGTGTTGGGCGGATGTCCTTCACAATAATATATATAAAAAGTGCCTTGCGCAAGTATAATTTCCATTGATTATTGAATACGTACTGATAAAATCCCAATCATTTGTTTTTCTATCTGATTCAAGCGAGTCGGACTGCTCATAACACTGGTCGAGCATGAAAATAACAAAAATTTGAACTTTTTCATGGCTGGTTTAAGATTTATTGTTAGTACATCGTTGTTTTTCGCAAAGGACTAATTTTACAGATTTTGCCTCCATACTTTTTAAATGCAAACAGTTTTTACATACGGCTGTCCATTGTGCCGTGTTTTGTGTCTTCTTCTATAAATCGGTAACGATCAGCGACCAAAGAGCTCACCCGTACATGTCAAGCATATATACGCCGCGGGGAGAGTCCGTTGTTAGTAGGAAGTGTCGGGCGTAGTGTCGGTGTTGTGTTTGTGTATGTGTCGCTGCTGTGTTCTGCGTGGTGCTCGTGTAGTCTGTGATGTATGAGAGTAGCAGTCTACTCGTGATCGTTACCAGCGTATTAACCCGTATTTACCGACTCCTGCTTTTTTTTCATTGGTTGCTATAAATCGCACTAGGTGGCGCAAGTTACCGCCCGATTACAAGAGTTTGCTTGAGCTATTTATCCATGTAAGTTCAATATTCGTTTTTTTTTTGTTTTTTTTTTGTCTAGCGGTTTTGTCGTAGCTGCCGACGCCACCGACCGCCGACGATGCACGTAGGTACCTTTGCACGTAGCTACGTCCGCCGCTCGGAGACTGTTTACTGTGCATAAAAGACATCGAACGAGAACGAACGCGTCCTGTATGCTTTCAGTTCGGCTGAAAGGCGCGGCTGGCTGGGCTCGTCCCTCGCCTGTTCTCGGCTGCTGGCCGCCATGTTTCATAAGGAACACGTTGAACCGTGCTTCTCGGAAGGCAAACACGGTGTAGCGTGTTAACTTTACACAGCACCTCATGTGTAGACGAAAAACACAGATGGCTCCGTGTAAAACGAACACGTTTCGACGTGTCCGCTATGGAACAACGGTTTACACGTCTGGGCGTGTTATTTTTGCTAACAGTGTGCAGCAGAACATGCAGGTGTCTGCCACACCCACGACACGACCGCTGCAATATCACCGCCAGCCTAGCGGCCGGCGACAGCGTGAGACTTATATGACGTCACCAGACGGAAACCTAGGGACCACTTTTTCGGACGCGGGTAAACACGTCCGTTGGAGACGCGTTCCAGGCGCCGTCGGCAAGAGGTATACGAGCTCAGCAGCAAGACCACCACAATGGCCGCTGCTGTGACGTCGGCGCAAGCCATAAGGCAATGGCCCTTACGAGACGCATCCAGCGCCATCTGCGACCTTCACGCACTTCTGGACACCTTATCCGCGCGAACCCGTTTCCTGCGTCGTCCCCAGCAGGAGGACTTCCTCTCGTCTCGCTAGATCCGGCCCGCCAGGTCCGAGGAAGAAGTTGTGCGCGCATGAGAGCACGCTTCACTTGCCACGGAGCGCAGGACAGCCTGCGAAGCCGGCCCGGGGGCCGCCATTTCCGGCATGGCCCCCCGAGGCATCCCAGCGACGAACGTCCAGCGGCGAGAAGCGATACGTGCCGAGACTGCTAGATGCACGCCGTGAGGACGACACGCTTGGGCTTGCCGCGGGCGCTTCGCCGCCCTGAGGCACGGTCGACAGCTGCTGTCCAGGAGATATATACAGGGCCACAACATCCCTTTGTTTTTTTCTCGTTTATCCTTCGTTTCTTCGGTTTATACCCGTTGCCTCCTATATGGCGACTCTGTTTACTCGTTTGAAGCGAAGAAAACGCTGACGATCGGACGGTGGACTCGTCCGGAATGTCACGGGGGACATCAATACACCATAGTTCATTTCCTTCTATGTCCAGACGCAGCCGACACTACAAGCTGTTGGGATCAATCAGACAGTGTCAAAAGCACACCATCGTGATATTCGTCATGTTTCTTCTGTACGTATTCTATCGTCATCGCGAATGACCAGAGAGAAGACATCTTCGGATCTAAGAACAGCTGCCCGGTGACACTGAGCATGGAGTTTCACGTGTTTACATCGAGCTTGGTGTCCCTGTGCAGTCCGTTCCTTTTCGCTCCGAACATATTTATAGCCTCGTGATTCGTCGAGCTCTCTTCGCCGGTTGCAGCTATACGGCCTGCAAGTTCGTCTGCTCTTTGCGAACCTCGTGCGTTTGTTTACCCCCCAAGTGCGCCATATGCTTTTGCTTCCCCCCGACCTGAAACCATGGGCTGCGTATTTTTGGCCCCGATTTGATGTGGAGAGGGTGGCCAATGACGTCACAGACGTCAAAATAGCGTCTTTTTATTTTGACATCTAGGACGTCACATTAATATTCACTGTTATTCTGACGTCAACAACACGATTTATTTTGCATGCCGCTGACTGCATTTCGAAATGTCGGTCGCTCAGCGTGTGTGTGTGGTCGGGTGCTCGGCGGTGTCCGCGCAGGCGCGTGTTGTCGACGTGCCGCCTGTACTCGTCGCGTTCTCAGGAACATCAAAATAAGCCTTCTCCATTTTCAACCTTCGCCCGATGCCGTCCGTCACATTAGTTGCAAATGAAGATTACGTGTACCGGAGGCGACAGAGCTCAGCCGCAATAATTTTGTACGTGTTTTCTGGAGCGTTACTCGTGTGTAATACTACGGATTATCACCACTTCGCGCCGTTCAGCCGGCAAACCAAGCCCGGCTGTCCCCCATGCACCTCCGGAAAGGAAGTCCCGTACCATTTTGTTCAGCAAAAATTCGTCGAGAGCATTCGTGTTTTTTTTTTCTCAGTGTTAATTGTAAAAAGGAAATGTCGCAAATATCGCCAAGTGCCCCTACAAAACGCAAAACAAAATGTTAAAAAAAAAAGTAAGCCTGCATTGTGAATCGAACCCGCTACCGCTTGCGCATGATGCAGACATCTCACCACTACGCTACGCTACAGCTTCTGATATCTCTGTTTGACAATTCGTTTTATACGAGACTGTCGGACAGCATTTAACGCGTGAGTGGAGTACCGTCGGACGGCACTTAAACGCTCTGGAGAACAGTCGTCAGACGGTACTCTAGACACTACGAACCTTCATTTTCAAAAGGAGTGACGGACGGCACCGGGCGAACGAAATTGGAAAACGCTTACCTTGATATACCTGGATGTCGGCAATTGATACGCAACAGAACGCGACGAGCACAGGCGGCACGTCGACAACGCACACCCGCAAGGACAACGCCGAGCACCCGAACACGCACACACTCGCCGACCGACCGACGTTTCAGAATGTATAGTCGGCGGCATCCACAATAAAACGTGTTTACGTAAAATAACAGCAAATATAATTTTGACGCCCATGACGTCGTTGGCCACGCCCCCTGGACATCAAATCGGTGCCGAAAATACGCACCCGAAGCAGTGACGGCGCGTACTTGGATGACTCGTCATCGTGAGGTTCCTATGCGCTATCTATGTTGCCTTCTGATTGGAATGCTTCTCCTTGTGTTCCAATGCACGAATGATTAATTTGAAAGTACTTGCTCGGCTGTTTTACTTTGCGGAAAAGTAGATAGACTGAATTGTTTTAGGTTGTATAATAGTCGTGCAAGTATTACTTCTGGACTTTGCCGACATTTAGAAATAGACTAGGATACATAAAGTGCGTAACTAGAAGGTGGTAGAAAAGACTCCGAGGAACCAGAGTTTTAAAGTGGCAGCGAATGCCTCGCTACTCTACTGAAAATAACAACAACAACACATTCACCCAATATACCCTGACAATATAAAAGACCCATATAAAGATATATTAAAAATATTTAGTTGCTTTATCAACGGAATCTCCAATTTTAAGTGGTTTTCAATACAATCCCCCATATCAGTTGCACTACAAAACATATAAAACACAAAAAAAATGTTGTACATGTTGGAGGGCACATCTATTTAATTAAATTGTCAATAATTGGAATAAAGACACGTGAAAGAAGATAAAGTCATTTACGGACCACATAACATGAAAAGTATGGTTTGCAACCACGGCCAAACATCACACTGACCTGTGCATTCTTCATAAAAAAAAATAAAAAAAAAAACATATACTATGTCATATAGCTCTTTCCTATACTATATATGGTTCATATAATTTTAATAGGACAATTATGAAGACGGGCGTTAGAGTTTAAGGTATAATTTATTTAATGGAGTATCACACTTGACCCTACTACTATGCAGATGATATCAAACTGCTTCGGCAGATACCGTGTATAAGAAGTTGCGACATGCTGATGGGCGATGTTAAATCTGTGGATGATTGGTGTTGTTGAAACATCTTGAATCATAATCCTTCTAGAACTGTTATGTCTTTATCTAGGAAGAATGGAACCTATGCATTTTGCTATCAGCTTCTAAATGCTCCGTTATGCAGGGTCGAGTGCACGCGTGATCTTGGTGTATATGTAGACTCTATTTTTTTTTTTTTTTTTTAAATACAGATTAATAATAATTATGCCACCCCGTTCTGTAGGCTGGGTGTAATGTTTAGAACCACGAGCGAGTTTTCCGCGTCATTCTGGATATTACTCCCAGCCCGGTTAATGACTTAACGGGAGACCCTAGGGATCTCCCGTTCAGTCATTAACCCATGCTTGAGCAAATAAATATTGTTTACTACTACTACTACTGATCGTTACACTGATCGTTTAGGATGCAATTGCCATAGTTCGAGTTCTAGAAGACGTGAGCGAGATTTAATATTTTTGCATAAATGCCTCGATGTACTAATCCATTGCCCTGATCTCACGTCATCTATTCATGTTCACGTTCCAAGGCGAGTTTTGCGAGTGGCTCCTACTTTACTTTGTTAATCGAATCATCTCAATTAGCCCCATGACCCTCATACACATCACTTGTGTAACATCCTCGATGCAGCAGATATTAACGTTTTTAACTAATTTGCTTTTAGCACTAAAGTTGTATCTGACTAATTTGTAATCTCACTGTTTGTGCATCGTTACCAAAGCATCTGCTGTTTATGAGCACAAAAATAAACACGAATGAATGAACAAATGAATTGTGTCCGAGTTAAAAAGGAAACACCAATTTCTCCAGTCAAGCCCATATTCCTGAACACATTCGATGGCTCGCTCATTAACCATGTTTCTCCTAAAACATTCTTTAATCGTCCAAAGGTACACAAATTTGATGTAGAAAGTTTCAGACTGTACGCAAAATGGAACTAACAATTTCTTTCCATTTCTGTATTGTCTGCATCGTGTGAGCACCACTCCATGCGGTCGAGAATCATCCTGTAAAGGGGGGACGGAACTCTTCGTTGCCTTGTTGATGTTTCCTGCAACCTGCGCTCATTTCATAAATGCTTAAAACCGAACACGTTTTCTCGTTATGCTATCATTTTACTTTGTGCATTTTTTAGAGAGAAAAGGGGGGGTATTCCTTTTTCTTTTTCCAGAAAAAAAGGACTTATATAATGCCTTGTCTAATTGTTTATTTGTCTAATTTGCGTCTATTTTTCTTAACTTCGAGCTAGTACGTCAACTTCTATGTAAAATAAGAAAAGAAAAACAATCCTATGGCATCACGTGATGAATAGCGCTCCCACCCAAGTTTTGTTTTCCTAACGCGGAATTTACGCCAGAATTCAAATCTGAAGGATCCTCGTACTCTGCTCCCTCAGAGGAGTCTCCAGACATCATTTGCAAGTTTAAAACCATCGCGAGGTTATCCTTTTTTATATACAGAGAAAGATCTTATAAATATGCTATCCATCCTAAACGATTATTCTCTAGAAAGTAATTTCTCCGAATTAAGACCAAGACTTGGTCTCGCTTCATTAGCCACACTATGCAGAGCTAACCGGATGTGTTTATTCCATCAAGTTTACCCTGGTAATTTGCAGTTCAGTAATATCTATCGTCATAAAGCCCATTATATTTCTTCTAGAATAGACAACACATGTAAACTCCTTCAATACCGATCCCATGATAACTCCTTCATGTTTCCTCCCTTAATATTGTGTACTACAGAATGGAATAACTTGTTAGGTCATGTTGTAACCAACTTGGATATCACGGCGTTTCAAGAAATGTGCGTGTGGTTAGGTTAGACGACATGTGGTTGTGTTAGTGTTCTTACGTGCTTCTTTATATCGTATTCCCCTTTATTGCTACCTCCCTCATGTAATGCGTCCTCAAAAGACGCCTTTGAGGTAAATAAGTGAAATGAAACAATTTCAGGGTAATTTGATTGTTCATTATTTGTGTACCTTATTTTTTTTTTGTCTTAGAAATTTGTTTTTTCAGAAATCAAGCTGTCCGCTCTCCCGTTCGTCATTAGAACAGAATGAAACAACAAACAAAATCCCTTAACAAAAAAAAAAAAAAAAGATTTTGCGCTATAAGTTTTTGTTTTTTACGCCCTGGAGCCACCATGAAAAAATAACAAGCCCGGTGCCACCTCTCACTTGACAAACGAGTGCAGCAAACAACGCAGCACGCGAGACAAAGTACACTCGCAACGTGGGGACAGTACTGATGCCACTCAAGAGCCCACCGCACCAGCGCATTTCCCACCCCTCGCCCGAATCCCCCCTCCCCCCCCCCCCCCCCCCCCCCTTCCCTCTAAAAAAAAAAAAACGGAATGGGAAAAAAAAAAAAAAATGTACCGTAGTTTGTAACCCGAGAAGGTATAGTGGAGGGGAGATCGAACGTGAGTCCAAATCCCGTTAGCGGGAGTCAGAACTCCGAGCGTGTCGCCGGGAGGGGGCGTGAGGGGGGGGGGGGGGGGGGGGGTAGGGAGGGAGGAGAGAGAGAGCGTATGTTCCCGAAGGGGTCCACACGCGATCTGTCATCCGATCCCGGACAAGCGAGTGACTCCGCGAACGTCGGACATACGCCCCGACTCATGGATCATGGCAGGGGGAACTCCCACGGTTTCGCGAAGCGCGTCGGCCGAAACGTCGCTTCCACGCTCACTCCTCGTCCGGAAGAATCGCCCTCTGCGCCTTGTCGTCTATGTCTATACTACATTTCGGCTTAAATTCACATACAGCCGACGCTACGAGCTAATAGGACTAATCAATGCAGCGTGGAAAGCGCAAGTCGCTATGCGGAGAACAAGTTCGTCTGCTTCTTGCTCAGGGGTTGCGATGATGTCAAAACGCCGAGCGCTCATTGGCTGATCGAAAAAAATAAAAATAAAATAGTGGGTGGACCTTGAGGCATCAAGCCTTGAGTTCTACCTACAATCCTTTCAATCAAAGCCAATCAGAACTCAGGGTCGTTCTGACGTCACCGCCACTCCTGCGGAAGAAGCAGACGACTCGCTGTCCGCAGGCCTTTTCTGTTTGTGGTTTCTTGAGCGATGATAGAATATGTACAGAAACATGACGAACACCATGATGATGCGCTTTTGACGCCGTCTCATTGGTCCCATCAACTCGTAGCGTCCGCTGCGTCGGAACTCGAGGGGAAACGAACAATAGTGGGCTGTGCAACGGCGTCTAAACTTGCGCAATGCTGTCTTTTGCTGAATCTCAGCATTTTCGGCCTCGGCATTTTCTGTCTTGATGATAACTATACTCGTTTTCCCCTCAAGAACCGCAGTAAAAATGTCCCGCTTATCGCGGAGCATTGCTAGTTTCCCCATTTATGCGAAGAATTAAGATATATGTAGATGCATTTTAGATAAGCTATCTTATCAAGAGGTACTGGTTTCAAATGCCGAAAAGCATCGCTTCTTCGTCCGACAACCAAATCTTATAAGTACTATTTCGCGCGGCGTATGAACAATGCTCCAAACTTTCTTTTTAAGGCGAAAGCCTTAAATGTGCCATCACGGGAAAAGGCGGCGTCGGCGTTGTGCCCGAAAGATGGCCATAAAAATACGTCACCAAGCACGCACCGCTCAATGTCAAAGCGGACGCACCTCAGAAATAAAACATTTCACCCGCGGGACTACAACGCTTTCGCATTCTTGCACGTAAGCAGACGTAAGTGTCTCTGCTATTTTTTTTTTCTTGAGGTGACGAGAAGTATCGTTTCGTATTTTCGGTAAATACCCATAAACCTCGAAAAATGCATCCCCGAAACGTTTTGATCGAATTCGGGGAATACATAAAAAAAAAAAAAAAAAAGCAATTGGAGCTGTCCTTGAAAAAACAAAAACAAAAACAAAAAAAAAAAAACAAAAAAAAACAGAGCTTTGCGGTAAAAAAATATTTATTTATACTTTTATTTTGTGTTAATTCGAAACTGAGATGTCCGCATGGCTGTCTCGTTTCGAACCACAGCCTTTTAGATCATTTTCTTCTTTCATCGGTACCCGAACGTTTTCCAATTATTATATGGTCACGGCCATGATCCCTGATTGAAGTGGAGGAGTCCCTTCCCCGCGTCCCATTTACTTTAACAAATATATGAACCGGATAAACCATTTTGTTTTCCGACACCAAAAAGTGACACTGAAAGACGCCGAATCTCCCGAATCTCTTACTCGCCAAATGCGCACCTGTGCTTTTGTTTCCCTCCCCCGATCTGAACGAATGACGGACAAGCTGCCTCGCCATCGCGCATCCCTTTGAATGTTATCTATGTCGCAGGGCGCTCCCTCCATCCCTGCATTCCAAAGCGCCAAAAACGCACGCGGGGCCTCTTTGCTTGTCGTATATATCATTTGATCACAAGACCACCGGGCTGAATTATGAACGCGTCACCTAAACAGGCCAACGCGAGGCGTGGATTGGATCCGAGTGATGACGTCAGTGTTCGGCTTGGACTCGTGTGCAATCTTCGAGGACACGAGCCTCAGCCGAAAGCTGACGCGGCACTCGCGTTCGATCCCTGCCCTGCACTCGCCTCTGTAGGTGACGCTCGTAACTCAACTCTGTGGCCTTGCTAATTATACTCTCATAATCACACACAAATAAAAAAAAAAAAAAAAAAAAAAAAAAAAAAACGGAACAAAACAACAACAAAAAGTTCCTTTTTTTTTTCGTACGTTATAAATTTCCAGCTTCATGTTTTAAATCAAGTCATACGTAAGTGCGTCTTAAATTACCTTTATGTTAATTTCTCGGGACGCACACATTTCAAGCGCCCAATACCATCGTTTATTTCTTGAACCACCAAATCTTGTCATAACTACTTCGCGCTGCGCATCAAAAATTGGCAAACCATATTTTTTATTGTGACATTGATTGAGTATAGAAGTTGTTTTGAGAGCGGCGGAACACATTCTTTTTGTCATTCTCCTTTCCCTCTCCGCGGCACCTTTAGTTAGAGAAAGAAAGAGGTCTTCGCAGAAGATCGAGGTCACACGTCGATATTTGCCTTAACTACTGTCAGCGATCCGTGAACAACGTAGCTGAAACTACTCGTTACCTGGCCAATGTTTAAGTGGGAGTATTTATGGCAGTAATCTGCAGTGCTTACAGTCCGGGTGGGGAATAAAAATGAAGATGATTTGTATTATCATTAAAATCCTGATTTAAATCAGACCGCTTTTTCTGCGATGATTTAAATCAAACCTTTAATTCCCACAGAAGTAATCATAAAAGTATTTTTATTTACCGTGTGTCTCGCTGTTCTAGCTTTCTTTGGGAATTCCCTTTGTATTTAAATCAAAGAAGCATCAAGCAAGAAAGATTTATGTCCGGTTAAAGGTTATTACAAAGCAGTGAACTTTTCTGAGTAAATCGCAACTTTTGGCTTTCTTTCTACTTTGCACACCGTTTGAAAGTTACGCATTGTCTCATTGCAAGTAAAAAGAACAAAAAAAAAAAAGAAACGAAAAATAAAAAGGTAATGTCCTACTACAAAAAAACAATCAAAACGCAAAAAAAAAGCAAATATAGTTTTCTCACGAAAAAAAGCAAGTTTTTTGCTCCACTAGGGCGAGGTTTACTAAATAAACTAATAATTATGAAGCTCTACTTAGAATCTTCAGTAATTTTCTCTTCCGCATTGTTTTCAGTAATCACGCGGTTTTATCAATCAATTTGCCATATTGGAAAATATATTTAGAGATTAAGAATATTTTCTATATCTACAGCGATCTCAATCAATCTAATTTGATTCAAATCAAATTATTCTGATATAAATAAAATAAATCTTATATAAATTAAATATATATGATCTAATTAGATATCTTCGCGGATCGCGCTTGAGTGCACAATACTTTGTGGTAGACTTCACCCCGTCGAAAACTATAAAAGAGAAAAAGTTGCATCCAGATGGGGCTGTCCATTTCTTGCTGAATACAGCTCAAAGATGCACACTTGCCGGTTAAAGTTTCGGGTTGAGCCTTTAGCAAAATGGCTTCCACGGGTTCATGTTTGGTCGCCAGAATTTAGGGCTGTATATTGGTTCCCTCACGAATGAATAAATATACCTTCTCTTACTTCTTGCCTGCGCGGATCTGAAATAGCGGTATCAAGTGACTGGAAGAATTGGCTCAGATACGAAGTCGTTTATCTACGTTTGCACAAGGGTATTCACACTTCCTTGCGATAAAGGCCAAATGATGAATGGGTGAATTGATACCGCTGAGCCGCGTATTGAAATCGGGAGTCGACTTGTTTCCCGTGTAGTTTCTCTTTTTAAACGCCCAAAAGGAATACCTTTTCCACCCCCTTAAAGCACCCACACGTCTCAGAGTGAAATATATTCTCTCTCGTTATTGTGGTGATATCTTGCCGTGTGTCGACTGAACAGAATAAAAATGTCCAAAAGAAATTGTGTGTACATGCCACGAGATGCTCGAAAAACGTTTTTATTTTTGACCAGTCCGATACTTTTAGCACAACTTTTGAAGCTCCTGAGCTCCGGAAAGCGCGAAGATGATTAATAGAAAGAAAACAGAAGTAAAATATGCTGACGAGAATGAGTACATCTTATATATAATATATACTATGCTCATTGTACAATTGCTTAGTACAGTTATTATA
Organism: Ixodes scapularis; assembly: GCF_016920785.2. Lineage (NCBI taxonomy): Eukaryota > Metazoa > Arthropoda > Arachnida > Ixodida > Ixodidae > Ixodes > Ixodes scapularis. The sequence goes on along the minus strand of NW_024609879.1, from coordinate 101,021,400 downwards.
CTTTTCAGAGTGAAGTTACACGAGTTTAATGCCTACTCACGTATAAGAACCTGAAACCCTTACGGGTATTACATGTAGTTTTGTTCTTTCTGTTTTTTATTTGTTTCTTTTAAGGTGGCATGACTGGGAAACAGGCCTTGCACGTGTATATTTTTCTTCCGGGTGATATAGAAGAGACATCAGATCGCGAGAAAAATTATGGTGTAAATCAGGGGTCTCAAACACGCGGCCCGCGGGCCGCATGCGGCCCGTGACTGGCTGGGATGCGGCCCGCAGGCAACAAGTTACGAGCCCCGGTTTTCATGTATCAGGTGCTAAACATGGCATGTGCCATACCATGCTGATCTCATCTCGCGGATACATTTTCGCTCAAAAAGTAGCTGTGATCTTTTGACGTATTCATATAGTTCATACTTACGTTTGTTCATTTGCCCTTTGTTTCGCTTTATTTCTTGCTTCCCATGCAGCTCTATGTAATGTACAATTCCCCGGTTAAGCTGCAAGAGCGAGCTGTTCGCTGAAGAATGCATCTCGGCTGAGCGAATTTTCGATTAGCAGGAGCAACTGCCAAAGATAAAGCTACAAGTTCGAGACTCTCGCATTAAAAAAAAAAATATATCACCATTAAAAGACTCGTATTTGTCCAGAGTTTCGTAATACAAAACGTCAGGAAAACAAGAACTGTAAAATTAACTGATTGTTTTTCTTGAGACATGTTGAGCTTGACCAATTCCTGAGTGAACTGAGCAACGGGAACGACAGTGTATTTACACTCTTGTTCTATTAAAAATGCAAGCACGTTGGCGGGGCAGTATCATTTGAATTCTTGTCAAATCAAATCTAAAGATGTCACTGGCAACATTGTGAGTTTACAAAAAGCACGGAGTACCGAGGTCTCTTCTCTTTAAAATCTTTAACCGTCCGCTTCACCCCCGTCTTTCTTTGGCCCTCGACCTTTCCGTCGTGGGCTATCTGACCCCACACTGAAAGGAGTTTGAGACGACTGGTGTAAATGAACAATTATCAAGGGAAGTTACAAGCTCGCCCTGAGAAAACAGATTTAAAATGTGCCAGATATGATATCAGCTCATTTAATGACGACGTTGGCGGAACTCGCATGTTGGCACTCACCAGTACAATGACACTTCTAATGTTTCTGTATGAAAAAATAATATACAATTAGCCACACATGCAAGGAACATTCTAGATTTTGTTTCATAAGCCCCAGTTTCCTTTAAGGTTACACCAACACCTACACTAGTGATAATTTTTAACGAACTATCTGACGAACTAGTGAAAATCATTGTGAGGCAAGCCCACCTACTTGTAAAATAAAATTGAGGGCTAAGGAAACATTAAAGACCTCGGCGTAGCATGCGGAGTGCGCTTTTCAGCAAAGGCGAAATTTCCCGAGTTTGAAAAACCTGCAAAACGGTGCAGGTACTGGTCGACAGTGAGAAATATACGAGGCTAAGTATCACATGCTCGACTTAAAAGGTCAACCTTTGTGTGCTCTGTTTTGAAGAGTTACGCGTAGGGGCTGACTGATGGCACAGATGGGAGAGTGTCCCAACCCCCACGCTCCTGGCGTCAGACATTCAATCTTCCAACTTTGTAAAGTTTCGCTAAAATTTGATTCGCAGAAACTTTATAGGCTTTTAAGCGTTAACACTTTAGTCCTCGATAGTAATGTGAAAATTTTACAAACGTGTCGGGACAAAGTCGAGGAAAGTATTTCGTACTGAAAATAACCGGCTAAATTGTGTTAGCACCCCTTGCCAGAAGTCCCCGCGAAATGTTTTGCTCAAGCAGGAAAATCTCCAAGTGCATGGATATTAACGCAAATTCGTAAGGCACACACACACACACACAAAAATGGGAATGCGGGACAAGAGTTATGAACGCACCCACACACAAAAAATCACAATTTGGGGTATTGTCTACATGTACTAATTTTATACCTTAAATTTTGAAATGAAGAATATTGTGAAAAAGAAAAAAAATGAAAGCCGCTTACAACTCCCTGTAACGCCGAATTAGAGCGCAGCTCTTGAGGAGGAGGAGGGAAGGGCACGGGGGGGGGGGGTAAACTAACCAGGGGGGGTCACGTGACCTTGGGGGTCACGTGACCCCCAATGCCGATGATGTCATCACTGACGTCACTGATGACGTCATCCGTGACGATGACGATGCGGGTACCGATGACGTCATTAGTGACGTCACTGATGGCTTCACCAGTGATGATGACGATGACGATGCGAATGTCGGTGACGTCATCAGTGACGTCGCTGATGACGTCATCAGTGATGATGACGATGACGATGCGGATGCCGGTGACGACATCAGTGACGTCACTGATGACGTCATCAGTGATGATGACGATGACGATGCGGATGCCGGTGACGTCGTCAGTGATGATGACGATGACGATGTGGATGCCGGTGACGTCATCAGTGATGATGACGATGACAATGTGGATGCCGGTGACGTCATCAGTGATGATGACGATGACGATGTGGATGCCGGTGACATCAGTGATGATGACGATGACGATGGGGATGCCAGTGACGTCATCAGTGATGATGACGATGACGATGCGGATGCCGGTGACGTCATCACTGATGATGACGATGACGATGTGGATGCCGGTGACGTCATCAGTGATGATGACGATGACGATGTGGATGCCGGTGACGTCATCAGTGATGATGACGATGACGATGGGGATGCCGGTGACGTCATCAGTGATGATGACGATGACGATGTGGATGCCGGTGACGTCATCAGTAATGATGACGATGACGATGCGGATGCCGGTGACGTCATCAGTGATGATGACGATGACGATGTGGATGCCGGTGACGTCATCAGTGATGATGACGATGACGATGTGGATGCTGGTGACGTCATCAGTGATGATGACGATGACGATGTGGATGCCGGTGACGTCATCAGTGACGATGACGTCATCGGGGGGTCACGCGACATCGGCGGGGGTCACGTGACCTCGGGGGGTCACGTGACCTCGAGGAGGGGGTCACGTGACCTTGAGGAGGGGGTCACGTGACCTCAGGGGAGTCACGTGACCTCGGGGGGGTCACGTGACCCCCCACGAGGTCACGTGACCCCGGTGGGGGGGCTCGCGCGGTGCATTATGGGACATTTCCCATGATGCACCGCGCGGTTACGCCGACGGCGACGGCGACGGCGACGGCGACGCCGCTCAAGCCGGAAACGGGCCCCTAAGAGCTGCGCTCTAAAAAAAATATCTCTCGAGAGGTAAGTCTAAAAGTCACTATCCAGCTGAGGGCAATAAGAAAACGCGTGTTCCTACAAGATAAACATTTACTAATAGACTGGTTTCAAAAGTCCTCACCAACGCCTGTCCGCCATTGCTTGATCACGCATACTCTGAGCATGTATTGGACAGGAGGGTGACGTCAGCGTTCGGCGTGAACTCGGTTCAGCTCGGATTGAAAACGAGAGCTGCGTCAGAGTTCGGCAAGAACTTGGATCCAATCACGCGCTTCGTGTCTGTACAAGCAATGGCGACAGCCAGTGTTGCTTGACTTACTTTTGAAAAAAAGAAGAAAGTATATTCTTGGTTTAGCAATTTTGCACAATTATCTATCTATCTATATATATATATATATATAAGACATTTGCGCATTTACAAGTGCAACCAGCGGTCTCGTTCCTCTTTATGGTATTCCGAGCAATGTTCACTGGAGAAGCGAGGTTAAAATTCGCATCACAAATAGCTACGCTCCGGAGAGGTAATGACATGGAGCACCGTGCGCACATGCTAGTTTCTACTATCATTGTTACCTATTTCGTTTCTTCGACTTTACTCTTGCGCTGATCCGGTAAGTTCGCACAGTCACTTTGATTTTGTTTCCGTTTACTACTTACTCAATTGAGATTATCGACATTATCCCGATTTGTGTTTCTTCGAGCCAAGACTCCTTGTGGTAGATATCTGACGAACGTTCCATCGACTTTCTCTAAACACGCTCGGAGTTGCTATAAAAAAAGAGAGCGAGCTTGCAACGAGTTGTATACACTATATAAGCCACCAGATAAGCTTTCTAGTGACTCTGGTCTCCACCATAGCGGAAGAAGAGGGTCCGTGTTCGTCTTACCTTGGGCCCTCTGTCTGATCATGCATACATAAAGTTTGCGAATAAAATATTTCCGCACATGTTCAGAAACTAAACAAGAAAAAAAAATTCTAGCTTTTTGCGTTTCCTAGATAAACTTTTCATTCAAGTCAACGAAAACGTTTGTACAAGAGCCAGAGAAAGCACTTTTGAGTGTATACGCGATCGAACTGCTCTCAATGGCTTTTATACTGTCGTCAAAGCCAACCGCACGAGTCTATAGTATTTATAGAGTCTCGGTTAGTCGGCGTCCCCTCAAATAGTTCAAAGGAATCACCGCTTCAACAACAGAAATCTTTCCTTTTTTGCCGGTTTTGTTTGACGCATAGACAAATTCTCGAACCAACTCCGAACCTAAGAAGCAACTAACAATTCTAGTTAAAAAAGATAAACGCATTAGGTAAATCAATTGGGTAAAAAAAAAAAATTTGTTCGAATGTTCAAAGAGTAGAGGGAGCGACTCAAAGCTTACCGCGAACGAGCGGCGCCCAGTCCGCACAATGCCAGATCCCCCAAGTACGACTCGGTGCGCAACAAAAACGATTTTCACACGCTTGGGTCGCTTCGTTGACGGGAGGGCGGAACTTTTAAGAAGACATGGATACACGGATCCGTACTCGCCAAACCGTCAAAAGTTTGCTTTTGGGCTGTCTTCATCTCCCTCCTTCCCGCCCTCTCACTCTCTCCCTTCTTTCTGGCGGCCGAAGTCAGGGCGTCCCACTTCTCCCAGTGAGAACTATACCACTACTCAAACTATTCGGCCCTAAGCTGACTCCGCTTTGAAAGTTACGCGCTCGCCGGCGCCCAATCAAACTCCTCCCTTAGATCAGCTGACCCCTCTCTCTGAGCGTGCGTATCACCGAAAACGTGATCACGTGGCAAAAGGTAAACGTGCGACTGGTCCAACCAGCACGTACCTTCCATCGTACTGCCAACTTAGCGAAGTATAGCGACGTTTGTAGAAGCAGAGAGAGAAAGAGAGAGAGAGCTTGTAAGCGTTCCTGGATTTGGGCAGCGGACCAGGCAATGATCCCCGCGTTTGAATACAAGTTCCCGCTCTTAATCCGCCATTAGTTCCGCCTGACGTCAGGAAACGGCTTGGTGGCGGCGCGTGCGATGTTTGAGAGGGGAAGGAGGGGAGGGGGAGAAGGGAAAAAAGTTGTGTCCGTGTGTGATTTCCGACAGTCGGAACCCCTCAGGAACGGACGAACGCGGTGAGCATAGTGTAATGATGATGGCTTTGGTGTGTCTCCCTCCTAAACTCTCACTTTTTGCCTGTTTTTAGTCCGGTTTTGGTTTTAGCGGGAGTGAGGACACATTAATATTTTTTTTTTTTTTTTATTCTCACGTGTTTTTTTTTTTTTTGTTTGTTTGCGCTCTCTTCATTCCACGCGTCTGAGTTCGGATCAGATTTTTGTTGTTTTGCTTTTAGGGTTGTGTGAAACATGGATGTCGGTTGTAACATCTATCTCTTTCACCCTGCTAAAAAAAAACAAAAAAAAAAACACGAACGACATTGATGTTTTACAAGTTCGCTTTAGAGCACTTTATTAGGAAAATGGTATAGGGTTTAAAGCCTGACTATTGAATGAATAGAAGTTCGTATCTTCTACAATCCAAAACCGCACTGACCCTCAGAAACCGAACATACTTGTGCAGAAAGACAGTGAGTGTGCAGGCGAGCTGGTGCTAGTTAATCATGATGTTTAAAACCCAAGACTGTGGTGAGAGAAAACATAGGAAACCTTGAGGTCGAATAAACATGCACAGGAGAAGTCTCAAACACAGCTATATCGTGTATTTTCTCTCACATTTTATATACTCCCGATAAACACTAATATCTCCTCTCCCGGAGTCCATTTGGTGCATTGTAAACAAAGTGTATGTCTGGGAGAAAAGGTGTTGGTGTATATCGGGGGCATATAAGGAGTGAGAGAAAATAAACGATACATCTGCGTTTGAGACGTTTTCTCTTGTGCCTTTTTTCTTCGACTTTAAAGTTTCCTAAATTTTCCCCCACCACAGACTTCGGTTCTGAACATCATGATACTTGTGCACCAGACAAATTCGCAAGAAATGCGCAAAAACAAATAAACAAATAAAAATAAATTAAAATGTGATATCTGTTAAAGAACGCACGCATGATGTCCTAAAGCCATTGTTCTATTATCTTACCTATCAAAGGAACCTCTCGTTTCTATAAAATTGTTCTTGGAAAATCGACTTTACGGCTTTTTGCTAGAATATGATCACTTGCTCACACTCCGATTTTAACAGGTAGAAATATGTGAATTGTTGCAGGTGCAGTTTCGAATGTATATCAGAATATAAATCATTCCGCTGAACTCACTGGAGGGGGTCGAGAAATATCTTCAATTGTCTTCTCTCTCCCCCTGCGAATGAAATATGAATGTCCCTTTTAACGAAGCTATTAGAAAAAAAAAATGGGAAAGACTGCAGGGTCTAAGCTGCAAAGTCCGAGAGGAATTCATCTTGAAAAATCAGGCAATCCGCTTTTTACTTGGAACTTTACAATTCGGTAACATCCTAAAAAAAGATAAAAAAAAAACAAAAAAAAACGGAACGCCTAGAGTGCCATAGAGTAGGCAGTGAAAACTTCAATTGCTACGAAACAGGAGCCTATAATTTGTTCTCAAATTATCATCATTACAGAACAGGCATTATAATTATGCGGCTTCTAAGATTGTCGCAAGATATCTGACTTTTTTTTAGGTTCTATTTACGTCCCAGTATTGATATTTGTTTCTTAGATATTTATTAGTCTTTTTGCGATGGCGAGCTCATCGCGGAAGGTCAATTGAGTTCCCTAAGCAATTATACCTGTGTATGGAACCTTGAGTGTTACTATATTTCTAAAAAAATGTTAGGGGACGTCGGTTTAAAGTTTATTCGGATTAATCGCTACCCTTTAATAAATGAATCAATCGAATTGGTTGCGGTGACCTCCAGACACCAGGACTTAAAGGTGACATAACTACAGAATTCCCTTTTGACTATATTGTAACGGTCATCAATAGCGCAGTCTCATTTGAAACTGGATACCACCCACAAAAACAAAACACCGGCAGACAATTTTAAAGTGCTAAATTTAGAAGACATTTATCGTTCTCAACAACTACACCTAACCAATTAACCGGTTAAAAACATTCATCGCGATTAAAGCATTATTTCATTGATCGGAAGGTTAATTGGTCAATTGCCCAGCCCTAACTAATGCATATTTTGTGAAGAACAAAGCTCGCGCACTTAAAAGTGGCATCATAACTACAATCTCGGCTAATGGATACATGATTCTTAAAACAATATACACCGTAAAACAGGGACAACAAGACACGAACATAACAGAAAGCGCTTAAAACAATAAACACTTTTTTACGGCTTTCCGGTGTTTTTGAATGCATTAGGCAGACATATTGATGTTTCCTCAAGAAGTGTGAATGAAGCTTACTACTTTAAAGTACAAACTTTCTTTTTATTAACGGAAGAAATTAAAGGTTAACCAACTACCCCATATCGCCACCTTAAATTAAGTAAACAGGAGACATTCGTGAGTGCTGATTATTTAAAATAACACCCCTGGTATAATATTTCGGACCGCGTCTATAGCATGTTAGTGGAAATTTAACAAACGCCCATCTCGTATACCACCTGTTCCGCCGATCCTCTTCTTTTCTCGTCCATTTTTTTTTTCGCTTAAAAAGAGAATTAAGAAAAAAAATTTAGAAAAAGAAATACTCGTAAAAGATGCTATAAAACGTCGTTGAGTTCGCTTCCGCCCAAAAAATTGTCGGTAGCGTCGAGCGACCAAATAAAATTGAAGAAAGGTATAGAGCAAAAACAAAGAAGAAAACGTAAGAGAGGCATGAAAGGACGTCCAGCATCCTGGTAGCGTGTCCGAAGGTTCCGAGCGCACCCAAGCACAGCCAGCTTGCCGGCAAGACGCAGCATCCCATGGTATAGGCCTAACCCCCTCTCCCCTTTCCCGCGGCCATTTTTGGTAGTCACGGTCTGATGATCGCCTCCTTCGGCGACCTTTCAACCTAAAGCGCAGCTATAAAACAATAAGTTTTAAAACACAAAATAAAAAAAGGTACATGCAGCAAGTGGATGTCCCCAGTTCTGGGCTCCTGGTGTTCCAAGGTGCGTGTTTTCGTGAAGCATCGCTGTCCAAGCATGCATGCTGTCACGCTCGGCGACGTGTGCTGCTCTCGGAAAGATTCTCCGGTCTCGTCGCGTTGGTCCGTCTTCGTGAGACACCCTGCGTATATTTGCCGGGGCGATGCGCCCGAGTTTCGGCAACAGCTGTGGCGTATTGTTTCCGATTAATGGTGGTTGGTTGGGATCAAGGACAGGGTGGGTTCATTGGGTTAGCGAAGGAGCCTAACCCGCCACCTTGCCCGTAACCACATACATTTTAAAACGTGGCTTGAACTGGGTCACTTTGTTCAATAGAGAATTGTTTCAGAACGCAAAGCTTCATGTTGATCGAAAAATAAGAATCAATTCAGATGAGGGTCACACTGGAATTTAATTTCTCCATATGTCTTTAAAATATAGACTCCCCAACTTTAAGTTGTTCACAAATATATTGCGATGCAGTGCCACGGGCTGTATATTTGAAAGACGTGTTACAATTGTGACCATTCTATTTACCAAGATAAAGACTTGATCACCGCTGTACAGATAGGATGTGACAACGAAAAGCTCGATCCATGGCCTTCATGCTCGTAGTTCTAAGAACAGCAGATCGAACGACAGCCTCTACTTCCAGACGCCACCAAGGGAGGGCGCCGCACACTGTCAATAGCTGCATATATTGCACGCCGCTGGGAACCTCTCATGAGACTGAATGTGTCGAAACTCAATGGCAGTAATTCTTCTGCTCCAATCATTGCTGGCACTCAGTGTTATGCTCAAGGGTATTCCCTGGTTTCCGCCTCTTATTTTACTCGTATATCGTGTGTAAGTTTGAAGCTGAATTTAACGCAGCAATCAATGAAATTTGTCTGTAATAAATTGCAGCAGACAAGTCTTGCTTGGCAAGCTGTTTAAAGCTATTAACTATCTGTTCAAACGTTATGTATTCCTCTCAAGCTGCAAAAATGTAGCGCCACAATCCCCCAAAAAAATACCAACTTCCAGCGCGCTAAAAAAAAAAATTATTGCAGTTTTTTTTTTTGTAATACTGAGATGATGGCAATAGTGTATATTGCAAGCACGTAGCAAGGAGGTGTGGCTCATGAGGCCCCCCCCCCCCCGCCCCCCCCCCCCCCCACCGAAATCTTTCATTTTTCTGTGGCCTCCTCTCCCCCTCATACAGCATTTTGTCATGCCCCCCCCCCCCCCCCCCCCCCCCCCTCCAGAAACAGAATCCTGGCTACGCGCCAGGTATATTGTCATATTTTCGAAACCATCAAGCAACATCGGCCGTCACCGTTTCTTGGTTACGAAATTGCAGAAGGTAAACAAAAAGACCGATCTCAGGTTGACTACGCCACCGCTGCCGCATTGCATCGAGAGAACTTTAGTCTTTCTGCACGTGCGACAACCCCGCTGGAGATCTGCGCGAGCGGAGCACGAGACGGCACGAGCCCTCTTATGCACGGCCGTCTGCCTCCTGTGAACTAAGGTTACGGCGGCGTCACGCATGTGCCGAACGCTTAGTGCAATCGGTCTATTGGCGAAGGAAAGAACTCATACCCTTGGTTCTTAATTTCAAGCCTAGATGGCGCAAGGTATTGCCCGTTATAAAGGGATACCGCCATTAGTATTCATTTATCCATCCATTGGGCACGAAGCGTGCACGGATACCAGTCGTCGCCGTACGCCAACGTTACTAAAACACTCAGTTGGGAAACTGCCATAGAGACTGCTCTGAAAATGTGGTTCCGATCTGTCCTCCATTACCGAGCTAATGGCGAACACAACGCCGCCATTTCTCCCGCAGCGGCCACTCGAGGAACTGCACGTGACTTCCGTTTTGGCTTTGATCGACCATTTTGGCGCCGAAACAGATACAGCGGAAGAGGTTACAGGGGTGCCACCCCCTGTAACCGAAGTTAAAATGCACCTAGGTCGGGATGCGCTACCTGAAAGCACCGCTGAGGCATGGTTGTATAAAAACAATATTAATTGTGCCGCAAAACCCTGCGAACTAAAGATTTTAAAAACATCATGCGCCCACCATTTTGTACTAAACTCCAATAAATTTAATACAAAAAGGGTCTTTTCCGTTTGTTTTTACGCAAAAACATGCTTTCTAAAAGCTCAAGGTGACCACAGTGCAGACAAATGATAAAGAGTGGCGCTGTTGTCGTATTTAGCTCGGTCTCGGTGGACGCCAGCGGCCCAGGTTTCGACCGCGAGTTTCCCAACTGAGTTCTAGTAACGTTGCCGCACGCTGATGCAGCACTTGTTTTTGCCGCGAGCGAAGTTCAATTCACGCCGAACGCTGATGCCTCGTTGTTGTTGTTTGGGCACGTTCCTCAAGTATCTCTCAAGAGATACTCGAGGAATGTGCCCAAAAAATGGCGTGTACTCGGATAACTGACGCAGCAGATACAAGATGGCGCGCACACTTTTGAAGCTATTCTATATTCTCACAGTGCACGGCTGGGTGCGCTGTTCTCTGCCTCGAAACAAAGGCAAGGGGCTCTAAGACTCGTCAAACATAAAGTTGGGGCCGAAGTTGACGGAGCGCACCGATTGGCCTATCACGACGATGACTTCGCACTTTTGTCGCGGCGTCCAATCGGCGAGCTCTTTGAACGTTCGGCTGCAACTTTCCGTTTGGCGAGTTTAGGGCCCCAGCGCAAGTGGTTCTTCATGCTTATAGTTTACATCCTGCAAGTGGAAACACACATGAAACAACCGAACCGCGAAGCCACACGATATGCAGTTTCGCTCCCTGCTCCAACCAGCTATAGCATGGAGCAGAAGGCGCAGCGTGTATGTGCTATACTACCGTGGTGTGTGTGTGCGTGTGTGTCGAGGTGTGCAGTAGCGTGACCCCTGAAATTCGTCAGAGCAACTCAGCCGTGTCTAATGACTCGCTTAACGCGTTGCGTAACCCGTGATTCACGCCGGTTCGAACCCAAACAATGCGGCGGCGGCGGCGGCGGCGGTGCGGGAACAGGCGGGAACGGCACAAAGAAATCGAGCGGGAAACGTCATCGAGAGGAGCGAAGACTAAAGTGAATCTGATTATCGAAAGAAAAAAAATTAAACAAAAAAAGAAACAATAAGAAAAAGGAAGGAGCGGGGTGGGTGCATTTCGGAAACACGAGATATTGGCCCGTTTTCTGTGGATGATCGATGATTGTATGCCACTTGCGCGCGTTTTTGCGGGGTGCGCGGGGATGTGCGTGTATGCGCGTGTGAGACAAAAACAAAACGAAGCATGCTACACTTTGTTTCGCTTTAATTCCGACCGCAACCGAGACTACGATCCAAGGAAGCCAATCAAGGTACGCCAAAACTGCGTTTTCACGACGCTCGTTGCCTTCTCATTACAAAATTAAAAAAAAAAAAAAGAAACACCGCGAAGCCGAACAAACACAAATAAATGCGCAAAAAAAAAAAAAAAAAAAGATTTACGAAGTTGATGAGGTACTCTTTTTTTCATTTTTTTGTTTTATTGACGTGCGCATAATGTAAATACAAACTGCGCCAATTCATTTAGGTAGCGACCACGCACAATAGCGTTAACGCTAAAAAAGAATAAAAATCGGCGCTTACGCGTGTCCAGACTCTCGTGCATAAGTGTCGGCGTTCGAAGTGCTATATATAATCTTGCAGACTGATAAGGTCGTCTAGTGCATGTTATGGTCCGACACTAACATCAAGAGGTATCCGTAAAATTTTGATCTTAATAAATTTAATCGCAGCGTGACCCCAAACGTCTAGGAATATAGCTGAGATGTTGTCAACTAGAGAATAGACGACGAGATTTCTGTAAATAGACCAGAAAGAAAAAAAAAAAGAACGACTTGTTTTGCTTTGTCTGTAGCTTGTAGGCCGGCTGCCAGACTCGAGATTCTGCAAGGCAGAAGATCCTCGTCACCATGGGAGAGGAGGAAACAGGCAATAGTGGACAGGGTAGATGGGGGGAGAGGAGGAATCCAGAGAAAAGTGGAGAGCACGAACTGTATGTTGGCCTTGAAACGAAAGAACTTAACTTGGACACTAGACGGCATTACCTTCAGTTATAAACCATTCTTCGCGTTGCAAAGAATTAATCGCTTAGCATGAGACAGAAGCGATCCAGAGAATCTCAAGCCTCTTCCTTCGGCAAGCGAGGAAACCGCACGTCGAACCCGCGGACGCTTTGGTAGTTCCAAACATTAATCCGTTACTTAGATTAACCATTTTTTCGCGCGGAGAGTTTCGTGCTGGGTCATCACCGATGGTACCAATCAAACAGCGTCAAAAGCGCAACGTCATGCTGTTCGTCGTGTTTCTGCACGCGCTTTACTGAGGCTAAACCAATAATGCGCAGGGAAGACTCGAGCTTTTAATAGGGTGTTTTAGGGAACCGTCTTTGCACGTCCGATACGGTACGAAGGGCCCTTTGGTACGAACTGCGCATGTGCAGGTCTTCTGCAGTAGCGCATGCGCAGTTCCTACCGGAGGGCCCATCGTATCGTATCGGATGTGTAACAATGGTTCCCTAAAACTCCCTTATATCTGTGTTCGTGGTTGTACGTGTTCGTGTCCTCAACTGCGGTCGGACATATCATGAGAAAGTATAGGTTCAGTGTGACTCAAGGCCGTGAACAGCCTCCTCTACCTGCACGTAACATCATAATGCTAGGATGTCGTCAACTCGGCAACTGGGCCCACAAGCCTTGAAACCGAGCCTCCTCGAACGCGTTGATTCAACATCAGGCCCAGTCGGACGGTGACTCAGCGCTCGTGTATAACTTGTGCTTACTCTGGATATCACTGTGATGACGTGTAAAACTTCTAGTTTCGGAGCTTTTATTAAGGTAAATAGTGTTGGCTGAGTGGGCTTCCTCTACCTGGCCAGAGAAGCTCGTCTTCGAGTACAGGCGCACGCCAGCCAGCACCCGTCTCGAACGTATTAATTATAGTTCTCAAGACTCGAGGCACTTCCATCTTCCGTTACTAATACGGCCTGTCAATACAATCAGTATGCTAACGATGCCGCACTCGTCGAGAATGGCGCACTCAAGTGAGGCCGCGCGAACAAGGCCGACCTCCCGCACGGTCAATGCATGGCGACGTACCGCACGCCTTCCGACCGAGACGACATGTAGCCATCCGAGCAAACGAGCCCTTGAATGTCAGCGCCGGGAGGTGTCAACCACGCTTGGCAGGATGTCTACCGCATGTACACAATGCGAGGGCCACGACCGTCTGTTCCCTTCTCTTTTCCAAGAGCCTATAAATGGTTCGAGCTCGACCTGGTCGAACTCTGGAGACATTAGCTGTTAAGACTGTTTGTCGCCGCCGTGGGATGAATGCTATCGCACGCGTGTACTTAAGCCTTCTCAAGGTCGTGATGCAGGTCGCGACAAAATCAAAACGGTCCGTTGAACTCGGCTTGTTTTTCTTTATATCTGAGGTTACAATGGAGGATGTTATTAATAGTTGGTCTGAGTGTATTTATTTTCTTCGGGTTCTTCCTGTCCTTAACTGTCTCTATTCTTCCTCACGACACCAACCATATCATCCAGCAGTTTTCTAAAACGTATTTTCTCATACGGATACATTGTAGATGGTATAAACTACTCTTTGAAAACCTTTGTATCATCTAAAAGCGGAATTCTTCCAGATGGCTACACATCATATAGACTACCTGTCGTCCTGTGCAGTTCAAATAAGGACCAGGCTTTACAGAAGTTCGACGAGCAGCGCCAAGAACAATGAAGGTACGCCACGCAGATATACCATAACACGACTCTGTCGTCTCTCGACATTTGAAGGGCATCTCTAAATAATGTTCTAAATAATCTTTATAATCTAAATAAATAAAAGCTTTAAATACCGCCCACCCACGCCTGCTACATTTCAAGATCTGAAACATTGAATTGTTGAAGCTGTTAATTGAATGACTAGGACCCAGTGTGGCGTGGCAAGAAATAAATGACCATTTTGGTGTTCACCACACAGCCCATGCATGGTGCAAAGTTGAGTGCGAAGAACCTCAAGGACATTGAATTATGAGCTGTAAACCTTTCTCCATCCAGTGGTGTGCAAAATATGTTCCTGTCTTTTATAGTTTTTTTTTCCCTTCTTATAAAAAGGTGAAATTTTCTTATTTTAGATAGCCCCGTATAGCTACAGCAAACAAACTTGCGCCTCCATTGCTCTAACGTCGACAGAAGGGCTTATAGCTTCTCGTTCAGATTGTCGGCAGGAATAGTTGACAACATATATTCGCTATTTCTCGCGTGAGTTGAAACGTGGTGGCGCCAGTGTGGAAATAGCCGCCAACAACTTCCGGTTCTGAACTGAACGGCGGGTTTCACAGAATTTGCGAAATCAAATATACACGCTGTCTTCCGGAAATGGCCTCTCATATACCTGTCAGACGTAATTCACTCTTATAATAAAAAAATGACGAGTAAAAAATTCAGAAATATATGTGCGCCGGAAATGTGCCGGGGCAGCCCAATAGATGGCGCCACTGAGTTTGTTGCCAAACAAAAACGGGCGAATCAAATGTACGTGTGCAACAGCAGACCTTCACAGACCTTTTTGGCAGTAAGTTGTATGTAACTGATTATAAATAATGATTCAGTCAGACATTACCATGAGTACGAGCTTGCTCGCCGTTTGATCAGTGCATATGGGAGAGGAGGTTGAATTATGTGGGCGCTTTGTCCATCTTGTTCACCACCGAGCTGGGTGTTTAGCCAACACAAGGCTTGTAGACTGGATTTTTTACATCACCTTCTTTGATCGAATGCGGGGCACAGATTGAAAACGAGTGTTGTGTATGTCTTATACTAGGACTGTATGTTCAGTTGGTGCTTTAATGGTTGAACACAGCGCCAGCCAACGATCCAGTCACTTTAGATGTTCCCATGCGTTTGGTCCTCAACCACTAGGGTCGCGGCGGTTGCATCCCCCCCCCCCCCCCCCCCCCCGACCCTTTTCCTTTCCCCTAGTAGCCTGGCTTTAAATCATCCTTTGTCCTTCAAAGTTTATGAGGTCAGTAAAGCAGTTTGGAAGTACATGAAATGTGATTACCTTTATAGTGTTATATTTAACCCATAGAGAGACGAAGCCGAATAATGGATTCATTAATTTATCAAACTGTAGCTCTAAGCCGAATCCGAGCTTTTTTGTTGTTTTTCTTTCAAATCTTTGATGCCAAATCTCGAACATCTTTCACTTCATAAGGTGGGGAAAAGAGGAGACAGTTGCTTGTAGTGCCACCCGGCAAAGTACGCATCCGCTTCACGTCTGTGTGAATGCATTTTATTCAGGCTTTGAACAGGGGAGGGGGGAGGAGAAAGGCTCCGGTGACCACGCGGCCTGGATGCATGGCTCAAGGGTTTGCTCACATGTAGACGTCTAGGCCGGCTTCGAACACCAAGTCAAGCAGGCGGTTCAGGGAGTCCAGTTGTTTGTCTGGAGGGACGGGGGCGCTGTCCAGTCGTCAAGGGTGCTTGTGTCTGGAGAGAAAGTGCCCCCTCCTGATGTCTCGATAGTGGCGTCCGTTTCAGGTTTAATGAGACAAGCCTAAATAAACCGTCCACGTCGGCTGCCTCGTATACGTTTTCATGCTATAATTGGCCATGTGTTTCCCCAACGTATGCTGTTGTGTCATGCAGTCTGCGTACTTCGCAGCGTAAGCGTGTCGTGCTGTCCCATGCCGTCGGTGCTGCCCCGTGTCTACTGCGATGCCAATAAACGTTCAGTGTTGGCCACCGAGTCGGCTGCGTCGGGCTGGCTATATCTTAACCACCGAACCCCGGTAGATACACCCGAGACGAGTTGAAGACCTCGTCTACTTGGACGCGTGCCCCATATGTCACTGACAAGATGAGAATGGCAGAGAGGAGCTTCAGTTGTCCCGCCTCCAAACAAGAGCTTCCTATATACCTTCGACAACGGTTAGGCGTCTCATGGGTCTTGAGCGTGCTGGCGCATGCCAAGCACGGTGGAAGGCATGGTGCAAGTGCTCTAGGCGTTCGAAAGACACGCCCTGCCGTTCTCATTTTATAGGTGACTATTAGAATCAAGGACCTCGTCTACCATACCTCGTGCGTCCCAGTGTACCATTCACGCAGCAAGATCACTCTTTGAGCTTTTTCCGCTGCGGCAATGGCACGCGGGGCGTGTGATCACCCTCGTCCTTCACACCGATGACGCTCACTGGCTCACCGCACGCAGAGCCACGCATCTACACTGGCAGAGACAACCGCAGCAGACCGAGACATTTTTTCATTTCTTTATTTCTAACGCGTCGCTCTTCTCGGCGGCCGCTGTCTTGAGTAATCCGGAAGTCGGCGCGCTCGTCCTTCGAAAACCCTCGTCGAGCTGGCGAGCAAGAGCGCGCTCGCGTCCGCCCCGAAAGAACAAAAGAAAACCGAGTGTTTTTTTCCCTAGCCGCAGGCGACGAGGACGGAAACAATGCGTCGTTAGTAGAGCTGGCCCCCAGGAGCACGCACACGTGGCCGCGTCTCGGCATGGAAACGCGGCTACCCGTCACTTGTCCCCTCCTGGAAGCGGTCGGAGTCCAGCACTGCCCCGGAGCCACCAAAGAGCCCGAGAGATTTGCCCGGCGGCGCGATCATGTTGTTTTCTCTCTCAAGGTTCTTGTTGCTCCTGCACACTACGTGATTTTGATGGGTGGGGGGGTGTCCATGCATCGGCTTCTTGGCTCTGGAGCCAAAGAGGTTTGTCCGTGGGAAAGCTCCAAGTACCGTCCTCCTCTTGAGGATTGAAGGAAAAGGGGCGAATGAGATAGACTATGGTAACGTCGTCAAAGAGCCTTCGAGATGGGCGGGTAGCGGAGATGGCTGCAGGGCCCGCACGTTCGGAGTTTCCGAAACAACGCCTCCTAAACGCGTTAGACGAGAAGAGCTTACGTTATAAACAGTCCACGAGAATTAAAAATCACCAGATAATTTGATACAGCTAGGCTTCAAAATTAACTGCTTGTTGTCTTCTTGTATGGTACGTCTTTATGACAAAAACAAGCACATTGATTTAATTTGTATATGTATTTGAATTTATTTGATTTTGCTAGCCAAGGCTTTCAAGGCGAAGGCGAAAAAGTCATTTCTGCCTGATCCTCTCCACCCGTTGCAACAGACTAGTAGCCTCACAGCGCCTGAGTTTTGTAATAGCTTGCATACGGGATAGAGTAGTTAACTTCAAAGTTCAAGTCAGAAAGCACGACCTTGGTGTTCCATTTGCGTCCCGACAGTACAAACTCTGACAAGCCAATGTTTAAACGGGATCATGCACACGTTACCTTTTGTAACGTTTGCATGTTACACTGTGTCGGGTAGACATGAGTCTACCCGACACTGGGGATTTCTAAAGGACGACACATATTTAGTCTGAGTGAGACTGGTTTGTGTTTGTGTAGCCCTTTAAGTAAACTCTCGTTTTTTGTTAGCTTTGTTAGCTCTTTCAACTTCCTATTCAGTCATGTGGTTTCCGCGGTTTTAAATATATTTTCTACGCACTTTTTCAACAGAACTGCATAGAGTGTAGACGATAGAAATCCTATAAAATTGCTATCTCCACGTCTCAATAGACTTTCTCTCGTTATATATCTAAAGCATACTTATATGGTGGACTTGATAAAATATTAAGATGCACTGCGGAGAAGCGACAGTACATCCCATTGTAACCTCCTTCCGGAGGCTGCTTTTCTGAGTGTGTTAAATCATTATCTCCTTTTGCAATGTTTTATTGGTGGATATACAGTCACATCTTCTGTAAATTATCCTGGAGAAAAAAAAACAACATACTTGTAATCCTTCTAACTTTTGAAGTGGCTCTAGTTCAAATGATTGTCTTTCAAAAGGCGGTGGAGCAATCAACACCACTGATATACGAGTGTTATGATTGCTCCGTGGCGCGTATCACTGATATGAGCGTAGATGCTCACGTCAAGTGGCGAGTGCATGGATTATAAAAAAAAAAAAATGCGTAGGGTTTTTTTTCTACTCGGAAAACTGGTAAATTAGTTATCAAAAGGGAATAGAAAGTTGATAACATTTATACTCGTTTTCCATACAATTCCTATGCAGTCTCTAAGCGGAGAGAAAGTCGTCAGCTTCTTGTGCAGGAATTGCGGTGACCGGGGGACGTCAGCAAGACGCCGAGTTTCTGATTGGATATGATTGAAGGATAGTGGGTAGACCTCAAAAGATGCTACCTTGAGGTCTACCCACTATCCTTCAATCAGAACCAATCAGAGCTCGGCGTTCTGACGTCACCAAAACCCCCTGCAAAAGAAGCAGACGAACTTGCGCTCCGCCTAAGCTACGTTCTATAGGAAGTTTATAGCAAAAAAAAAAAAACGGCCAAAAAGCTATAGAATACAAAATTTAATACATCTTCTTTTTTGAACATAACCTCTGTACACTATTCTATATAGAAATTCTCTAGAAAGTCTATAAATATGTTTGTAAGGGCATCTAAAGCAGCCTGCAACCTTCTGGTCCCAGGACGGATATATGTGGTCGCGGAGAGGTGGTTGCACCGAGCGGTGGTCTCAAGATGTCTCACGAGCGTGCTTCTGGAGACCGCGTGTCCGTAGCCGCCTTGTGGCCAGTCCCAGAAAGAGCACGCAGATAAGAAGACCGCGCAAGAACGACTGCTACAAGAACCAGGATGGTGGAAAGGGGGCAGGCAGTCATTAAAGGGGATGAAGAAACGGTGCACCATTGTGTTCGCCTGCGCCTCGAATAGTTTCCACCCGAAAGTCCCTCATGCGTGGACATCCAGGGTTAGCCCCGCTGCCGCTACAGCTGCCGATGCCGCTGTTGTTGCTGCAGAGGAAGGAAAGGGTGTCGCCATTATTTTCGCCGCGTAATTTCCTCGGCAGTCAGTGGCGACTCCGTGTGTACCCTAGGAAAACAAAGACAAAAGGGGTATAAAGAAAGAAAGAGAAAAAGAAAAGTCTGGGCACAAAGCAAGATTAATTTTGGGAATTGCGAGCTTGTGTTCTGCTGCAGCAGCAGCCTGCCCGCATAGTCAGCAGCGCTGGCCGCGCTTCTCGCAGCAGGATGCGAGATCGCGCACCACGCACGCTGCATGCCGCCACCGCGCTGGGAGCAAGAGCGGGCAGGCCGGCCGGCCGGCCGCGCATGCACTGCCGACGCACTTCCTGAATCATTAGGCCTAATGTGCACCCTTGATCGCGGCCGTGCTCCTCCGTGGGCGAGTCACGTGACGCCGGGGATAGGCTTACACAACGCTAGCAGCAGCCTGAGGACGTATATGTACGCGTATGCGGAAAGAAACCTGAGTTGTCTTTTTCTTTGTTTGAGTTTTTTTTTTTTTTTTTTTTTTTTGTTCTCCTTATATACTGATCCTTGCGCATGCCCATCCTTGCAGCCTTTGCGGTGCTTGCGAAATTCATGTGTCGCTACAAGGGAGAAAGAGCGTGACGTTAGTTTGTCTGCTTCGGTGAAGTTGGTCAACGGACCGAGTTTCTGCCCAAGGTGAAGTTGCCCAGACAGATGGCAATAGCCAGGGGCTGAAGCAACATGTTTTCAAAATATTAAGACACGACGTCAACAACACGCGTATGGCCTTGCACCAGAGGTGTAAAGCCATACCATCGAGTCGGTATCGACACGGGGAAGTGACCAAAGTAAAAAGAACTACGAGGAGCGCAAGTTCGTCTGCTTCTTTTGGAGGGGTTGTGAAGAGGTCAGAACGTTGAGCTCAGATTGGTTCCGAAGGAAGGATAGCGGGTAGACCTCAAGGCAGCCTGCTTTGAGGTCTACCCACTATCCTTCAATCAGAACCAATCAGCGTTCAGCGTCATTCAGTAAAGTTTCGTGCAAGCTGCAGATCTTTGAAGGGCAATAACGTTCAAACGCCAAGACGAGGTCGAAAACGTCTCCCAAAGTGTCGTCAAGCCGAGAAGTCTAGAGTTTTATATATATAAAAACATATATAGTTTAATCGAGCATAACATTTAAGATGTGTTCATTTTTAGTAGAGCTTATTTCGAATGAATATGATGGGTTTTAATAGAGTAATAAAACTTGAAATCTAGTTGGAATTCAGCCAAAACCTCGCATGCCATAATGAATCTAAAAAACGCAAACAATTATTCATATGCGTTTCAGTATGAAAAACGAAGGCGTTATTAACACGTTAGCATTATCGAAGAGAGCTATCGCATTATAAGCCCTCTTGTGCTTCAAATCCGTCTAATCGTCACTTAAAACAAGGCAACCGAAATTAAGCAATCAATCGAGAAAAAATAATATTCTGTGTCGTCTCGGTCGTTAATTTACTTCTCCGTGTCTCGGGGCTTAGATTATCATCTGTCGCCAATTTAGCTTCTTTATAAGTATATGCGTGCATGAGATTACAATCGCAATCATATTCTTTGCGCAAACTTTTTTATTTAACTAACACTACTTTAACAATTGACCGATTATCAATTTCCTAAGTGCCATAGCCATATTCGTGAGCCGCGTGACCTGTGCAGTACATTTCTGCGATGCACTTCATGAGTCTAAGGACTGTTGGCATTGATGCTATTCGCAACGATGCCGCTTTAATTCGCAGATTTATTGATGTAGAAAGTTAGACCGGGAGTAGCACCTGACCTTACAGGAAAACCTCGTATTATGTCTCAATCCAAAGTCCCTCACTGCATTCGTTCGTTCACAAAATAGCTGCGCTTCCTGACTCAGGAACCTCGTCCTTACTTTTCGCCGTGCCGCACTTTAAAGGGATACTTCAACGAAGTTTGGAATATACCCGTCGTGTTCACAAATAGGCTGAATATGATCCACAATATCCGAAACTGACAATCGCACGTTTGCATTTTGAGCCTGGTGGCTGTATTTTTCGTTAAAAACGGCCCACTCTGGCAAACGCTCGGAGAGAAGCCAGCGGAGACCACGTCCCATCCGCCGTCATCATGACGTAGTTTGTCTCGGGAACTTACGCCCGGACGCAGCGGACGCTGCGAGCTATCCGATTCCCAGCCAATCCCGCTTAGTGGACGGAGCCCGTGATACCCTTTCCGCGGCTCGCTGTGCCCCCTCTCCAAGATCACGTGATATTCACACGGCCTTGGATAGGCCCCGATGGCTTGTAGCATCTGCTCTGAAAGCAGCCGGAGCACACTAGCGATCGGGCCACCGCAAGTAAGCCCAAAGCGTCTTTGTACGAATTTTGAGTAACGGGTTAATCTTCTATAATCTTGTAGAGGGACAACAGCGACCTCTGGGACACACAAAAGACAGTCTCGGGGAGAGGGGAGTCCCTCCTGCTTTTCTCTCGTCGTGGCCGGAGGCGAGACAACAATCGTCAGTACTTCTCAAGGTTCCTAGACGGGCATTACAAACGAGGTGTTTGCGAAATCCACCAGGTGCTCTTTGCTAATCGTGTAATTCGTTTTAAAATTAATTTTCGTGTCTTTTTCAACAAGAGATTGGTGTGTCTGGTGGGATAATGCTCCATTAAACACGTATAGACCAAGAAATAAGCGCCGAAATTTCGTTGAAGTATCCCTTTAAAAGAATGGCCTGCATACCGATACAATAATCGGACACTGCGCGCTGTCATTTTTGTCCACTAGGCTGAGGATCGGGTTCTCAGCATGCGCAGTAGCTGATTTTCTGAGGAATATCAGACGCCACGTATGTGCCCCACAGGCCAGTGACTCGGCATTTTTCGCCTGGGTGCTAATGAAGCCCTGGAGAGGTGTGTAGAGTATACTCAGCGAGGTCGAGGGCCTTAGAGCGATAAACTGGCAGCTGAAAGTGACCCCCGATTGGCCGCCGCCATGTTGCACATTTTTTACGACTAGGCACGTTACCTTATAGTTTTAGGTGCATATTTTAGCGAAGTACCGCGCACGAATAATTGCTTATTGATCTTCAATAACAGTACCAACGAGATAAGTTTGTTTGAAGTCCAAAATGTGCTTTTACGACAAAAACTCACGCAGCTTTGCAATTGCTCCGCTAGATGCCGTAAGCCGCTGTGCTGTATTTTGGAGTTTTAGCTGAGCTAGACACTAATATCTGGGACTCACAGTATTGAAAACAATAGTTCATCATGTTTTTTTACGGCCATCGCGATACATCGTAAAAGCCTCAGGATTTGGTAGGGTCACGTGTCTAGTGGTCAAAATCGTACAACATGGCGGCAGCCAGGGGGGGGGGGGGGGGTCACTTTTGCCTGGTGAAGGGGATACCAGTTTATCGCTCTAAGCCCCTCTATGCCGTTGAGTTTAAGTCACTGACACGCAGAGCATGGCTTCCTCATGTGCGATGTTAATGCGCCAACCCTGGTTGGCTGAGGAGCGATAATCAGACACCCGAAACTAACCGCGCACTGCGTTTCTTATAATCTTGGTAACTATATAACTATTCCTTTCGCGCGAACGTACGTCCAAGGATAACTCCTTTTTAGTTTCAGTGTTTATTTTTTGGCTATCTACGTGAAGCATGCAAAATAAAGGCGTATATGTTTCTCAAAATGGAAGGCGAACAGTAGATGAAGGCAAGGAATTCGTTGACCACAGTCATCAGAGGTGCTTTCTTTTGCCGCATTGTTATCTCAATGCGTAACCCCTGTAACTGAACGGTGAAGTGCAGCCATGCCGGGTGCCCCCAAAGTCGTGCCAAACAAGAAGTGATCGGAATCCGAGGCACGCGCCAGCCAGCCTCCCTTCCGTTGTAAAGTGCAGCCATTTGCGTTCAAATCGTGCTTGTTAAACGCCCATGGCGCGTGCGTGTGTGTACACGTCTACACGTGCGCATCCAGGAACCATTGTTTCCAGACTCCGCACGCGACACACGAGGCATCCTTCTTCGGAAGTTTGGGCTTGGAGCGAGGAGGGAGGAGCGGTGGGGCATCAAAGCCAGCTAATGGTGCAAACCTCGCGGCAGCAAACTCGGCGAGTCTGTTTGGCGGCAGGCTCTCGCCGCGGACAATCGGTCATCCCATATCGAGGGAATAACGACAACGATGCATTGACGATAATGATAGTCGTAGAAAATGGCGATCGACTGACTGCCCGTGAACTGCTTTTTCTTTCTTCTCTATACCATCATCTGCCTTTTTTCGCTGGATACTAGAAAGCTTTTATTGTGGTAGCCTTGCTTTTTGACAGGGGTGCCGAAAAGTTCGCTAGAAATGTTTGAGCGTTTCGAGTCATTGTGCCATGCATTAACAACTCTCGCTAGAGTGTGTCACTTTATGAACGCGCGTCTTCGACTATCGTCAACGTCTTCTCATCTTACGTATCATTGCACTTTTTGACACAAGTGCTCTTTTTCTCGTTCTCTTTCTTGCATACCTCAACTCTCCCTTCACTAGCACAAAGCAAACCAACAGGACTCATGATGTCTGCACACGCGTTACACTTTTACAGAGAATCTGTATATTACTCGCAGGTCGAATGTCTTCGTGTCGGCGTCCTCAAACAAAAAAATAAAAATAAACACTTTTAGCGATTCACGTGTAAAGTGCATATCACTTATACAGCATAGAGAAGAGCAGCACAACATTAATTTCAATAAAGAAGAAGCACAAAACAAGCATCCGAACCACATAATTGAAGATAAGGCGCTCCTGACAGCAATGCGAGGCACGTAGCGCTCACCGCATGCGTTTCGCGGTAAAGATACCGTTGCGCAAGCTGCCGCGGCGACGGCAGCTTGCGACATGGGGAGTGACGTCACTAGCCTTTTTATACAGGATGTTTCACGTAAAAGAGAGACACAATTTTTCATATTTGTGTATTTGAGGAAAAAGGATAATTTTCTCGTGACCGCATTACTCGTGGTGGCGGAAGTAAGAAAATGCGCGATACGTACTAATTAGTTCGCTACTTAACTAGAAATTACTAATTAACTTTTTAATTAGTGAAAATAAACATATGGTTCCAATTATAGACTTGCTGAGCGTCATCGGAAACCACTAAATTAGTGATTTTCAGAAAAACTTCGAGAGCGTGAGAACTTTAGTAGCGCGCTAAAGTTACCCCTCGTGGAGCAGGTACAAGGATTGGCGCCTTACCGCAACCGTCAGCCTTTTACCTGCTCCACGAGTGGTAACTTCAGCGCGCTACTACACTTCTCATGCTCTCATAGACTTTGTAAAAATCCGTGATTAAGGGATTTTGGACGACACTCAGCAAGTTTATAGTTGTAACCATATGTCTATATTCACGAATTAAAAAGTTCATTAGGAATTCTAGTTAATTAGCAAACCAATTGATATGTATCGCGCATTTTATTTTTTTACGTCCGCCACCACGAGTATCCTGGGGAAATGATTTTTTAACCTCGAATACACTAATTTTAGCAATTTTTGTCACTCTTACGTGATACAACCTGTATAGAAAATGTTTTGGTACAGTTCATTCACTTTTCTTTCGTCATTCATTTGGTATAGTGCAGTGGGCAATGGTTGCAGGTGACATCACAGCTTCGCTGGCCAACCCCCTTCACAGCGTCAATCGGAGCCCTGACCTTTTTTGCTAATTTTAGAGCGCAGCTCTTAGGCGCCCGTTTCCGGCTTGAGCGGCGTCGCCGTCGCCGTCGCCGTCGCCGTCGGCGTAACCGCGCGGTGCATTATGGGTAAATATCCCCGCTTAATGTAGCGGAAAATTTCCCCGCTAAATCTAGCGGAAAAATTTCCCCGCTAAATCTAGCGGAAAAATTTCCCCGCCAAATCTAGCGAAAAAATTTCCCCGCTAAGTTTAGCGGAAGAAATTTCCCGGCTAGATCCCGCGGAAATATTTCCCCGCTAATTCTAGCGGAAGAAATTTCCCCGCTAAATCTAGCGGAATAATTCCCCCGCTAAATCTACCGGCAAAATTTCCCCGCTAAATTTAGCGGAAAAATTTCCCCGCTAAATCTAGCGGAAAAATTTCCCCGCTAGATCTAGGGGAAGAAATTTCCCCGCTAAATCTAGCGGAAAAATCTCCCCGCTAGATCTAGCGGAAAAATTTCCCCACTAGATCTAGCGGAAAAAATTTCACCGCTAAATCTAGCTGAAAAATTTCCCCGCTAAATCTAGCGGGGAAATTTGGTCACGTGACTGGGGGGTTACGTGACCTGGGGAGTCACGTGACCCCTCCCCCTAGGTCACGTGACACCCACAGGTCACGTGACCCCTCCCCCTAGGTCACGTGACACCCACAGGTCACGTGACCCCTCCCCCTAGGTCACGTGACACCCACAGGTCACGTGACCCCCTCCCGAGTTCACGTGACCTCGGCGGGGGGTCACGTGACCCTTTCCCCTATGTCACGTGACCCCCCCCCCCCGAGAACACGTGGCCCTCAGAACCCTTCCTTCCTCCTCCTCAAGAGATGCGCTCCAATTCGGCGTTACAGTTGTGAACGGCTTTAACTTTTTTCGTGAGCATCCCCACTAGAAACAATATTATTGGGCTTCACTGGGATTAGCTTTGGTCCGGCATGTAACTTTCATATTGCCGGGACACTTAAGCCGGGGTCACACTGTTCATAAATTATACGAAGGTCAGTCTGAAACCTCGGTCATCGCGAGATCCGTGGTTTGAATTTCGCGTGCCAAGTTTATTCTTTAACTCGTTCCCATGCGGCATTCGTCAGCACAGATCTCGTGGTGACCCACATTCCAGTCTGTTTGCAGACGGCCTTTGTATGATGTAAAAGCAGTGAAATTTCGTTCAGGGTATCGTGATGGACATTTTACTCTATGTCTCATCGTTCAGTCGGCCTTCAAAGTCTTCGAGCGAAAACTCGACAGCGACGCGAAAGGTACAAAAGGTACCAAAACCCTCGGTTCGGCACTGAACCACGAGATGGCGTTACTTGTGCCAGAATCGGCGGGGGCGCTATATTCCTCCAAAAATGCTTTTCGCTCTTGTCCCTCGGCTGGCGTCGAACCAGCGACCTTTCGTTCAGTAGTCCGACGCGGTATACCTCCACATCCGTAGATCTTTTTTTTTTTCTTTATTGCCTCCACATCCGTAGATCACGCTCCTATCTGTCTTTATTGCATCGGCGCTTGGCCTTTCGCCTTTAAGTCGTCTTAGGGATAACATACGAGACCCTGTGAATTTTAGTACATTTCACATTGTATATTTGCACCGTCATACAATGTGTAAACAGATCCTGTATTTCTGAAATCAAATATAATTCTTAGAGTGTACTGTTTACTCGATATCACAATTGAATCCGTGACTTACCTACCTCGCTGTGTTTTCCGGCAGTAGCCCCCTAGAACCAGAGCCAGTTTAATGGGACAAGTTAAAGAGAAGATCCTGAGCAATAGAAAATGAATGGATGACTATCTTTATTTGAAGTTTAGTAAACGCATTTTGTTCGGCGTTGTGACATCTGGGGTGTGCAGTCGTTCACCTGCATTCATTCTGGAATGACTATGCGGGTCGAAAAAGAGGGAGAGGGGGATACGAGAGCGCGGTGGCGACGCCAGAACGCCGGGCTCTGGACTCGAATGATTATAGTGGATAGACTCAACAAAGCTAGCTCCCTTTGCCTCTACTCTCTGTTCGAACGCCTTCAGATGCCAAAGGCCGGAGCCCTCTGTTTCTATATATTAGCTTAATCACTATAGAACGAGGCGAACATCTTTCTTTCCCTTCAAAACAGACGCTACACTACCTGGCTTCCGTCTGTTGACGTAGTGTACCGTATGCACTAGTCGTTTGTAGAAGAACACGAACCAGCACCAGCAACAGGACGCAGGTGTTTTTTAGAGTATGGTTCAAAAAACAGTTCTCGAAAGCATCTTAAAATCTAATCACTCTTCAGCGAGAAAACGTCAAGATCATACTTTTTTTTTCTCGGAACGACAGAAGAGAGATTGTTCAAAGCATGCATGGTCGCCTTAGCAATTCGGTTACCCGATGACAAGATTTGGGTATGGCCCCTAGCAAACTTTGTGGAGACTCAAGCCGCAGTCACAGTGATCTCGTACATCGTATACACTGATATAATACATTATGCATTGATCTCATACATCATACAAAAGATACGATGTTCACCACTGACATGATAATAGCATTATCTCCTGACCCGTCTAAAAAAAGACATTCCAAGAATGTTTGATTCCCACATCTATGATTACAATGTTTGCAGACTGCCTTTTGTATGATGTACTACAAAAATAACACGCCCAGACGTGTAAACCGTTGTCCCATAGCGGACACGTCGAAACGTGTTCGTTTTACACGAGGCCATCTGTGTTTTTCGTCTACACATGAGTTGCTGTGTAAACTTAACACGCTACACCGAGTCTGCCTTCCGCAAAACCGTTTCGAGCGTGTTCCTTATGAAGCATGGCGGCCAGCGGCCGAGAACAGGCGAGAGACGAGCCCAGCGAGCCGCGCGCCTTTCACCCGAATTGAAAGCACACAGGGCGCGTTAGTTCTCGTTCGATGTCTTTTATACACAGTAAAGTCTCCAAGCGGCGGACGTAGCTACTTGCAAAGGTACGTACGTGTGTTGTCGGCGGTCGGCGGCGTCAATAGCTTCAACAAGCCGCTAGACAAAAAAAAAAAAAAAAAAAAAAAAAACGAATGTTGAACTCACATGGATAAATAACTTGAGCAAACTATTTAGAATCGGGCGGTAACTTGCGCCACCTATCGAGATTTCTAGCAGCCTGTTTTTTTGAAAAAAGACGAGTCTGCTAACACTGGGAACGACCACGGCCACACAGCAACCCTACATACAACGCAGGCAACACAACACACAGCTACATGGCACCGACATATACACAAACACAACAACCGACACAACGCCCGACACTTCCTACTCGATATCCATTTCTCCCCGCGGCGCATATAAGCTTGACATGTGCGGGTGAGCTCCTTGGTCACTGACCATTACAGATTTAGAGAAGAATACACAAAACACGGCGCAATGGACAGCCGTGTGTTAGAACTGTTTGCATTTAAAAAGTATGGAGGCAAAATCTATAATGCTAGTCCGTTGCAATAAATAATGATATGTTAACAATAAATCTTAAACCGGTCATGAAAAAGTTCAAATGTTTGTTATTTTCTTGCTTGACCAGTGTTATGAGCAGTCCGACTAGCATGAATCAGATAGAAAAACAAATTATTGGGATTTTGTCATTACGTATACAATAATAAATGAAAATGATCCTTGCGCAAAGCATTTTTTATATATTTTTGTGAAGGACATCCGGACATCCGCCCAACACTTCACTTCCGCTAGTTGCAGCAGTTGCAGTACGGGAGCAGACGCCTTCACTTTTGGGGCGTTTTGATGCAGTTTGTTGTCGTATGTCGTGTCGGTGTCGAGAAGAGCGGTGGGGCTTGGGAGTTTGTGACCGGTGTTATTCGTGAACACTGGTGTGGGGCGCTGATGCGTCTTTTTTTTATACTGCCACCACCCCGAACTTTGAAGATACACGGGCCCGTAGCAGTGTATTATGCTGAATCGCGAGCTCCTTCTCTGTTGACGTCGCTTTCCTGGTACCACTCGTGGATACTGCAAGCGTTTAAACAGTGTGCACCGTCTCGCCTACATCCCCGGTGACGTACTCGACCTGTTGAAACTTATTGCTTCCGTCATTTTAGAGTACGCAAGGCAGTTATCTCGTTGTTCTGGTTTCGGTTATAAAAGCAAGGCAAAACGCTCGTAGTTCCCGCCCTCAGTACACGTTGGACATCTTCCACACTTTGACACCGGATAACTGAATGAACGAGGATTTACATTCACTTCCGAGGTTACTCTCGCCGCTTCCTCACCGTTGAGCAGCAGGATGAGCTGGCGACAAGCCGCGGATGAAAGGCTGGAGCATCAACAGCCCAAGCGCACTCGGTGCCGATGCGGGCGACGTGGGTTTCTGTCAACCGGGAGGCCAGCACAAACCGTGACCATTCCAGCTCTTCGTCATGACACGGTGTTGCAGAGAGCAGGGTAAAATACAGCTACACGGATCACCGAAGCAAACGACTGCTATCTTAAATCTTGGCTTGTGATTGCGCCTTTGTAGTAGATCATCTTATTCGTTTTGCTGGAGAGACGCAAACGACGGGCGTAACAAAATCGCTTGCATATTCCGCATATCTCACAAAAGCATTTACCCTGTCACCTTGCGAAAAGCGCGAAACATGGAGACCGCACCGTCCTAAGCTTCCCGTTTTTTACCTGCTTTAGAGTGTACCTGCTTGTAGATATGCCTACTGAAACTGAAACAGGGCAGTGCCAGAGAGAAAGAGACAAAGTTGAGAAAGCTTGCTCGCTCTCTAATGTCTCAACTCTCAAGTGATTGTACCATAATAAATGCACCAACGCGTCTTCCAAAATAAAGAAAGAGCACTACGTTCACAACATAAAAAATGGTCTCAGTACATGCATCTGTGGGCAGGTAGGAAACCTTGCCCTTATTTATTCACGCCGCATGATTGCCGCAACAAACTCGTTGCAGGACCGAATCATACTCGAGCGGTGTGCGTCGCTATGCAAACGCAGTCCAACACGAAGCATAAAAAACGGCAGATTTAAGACAACAATCCGGAGTCCATTATTCAGTTAAAACAACGTAATTTTGTTGAAAACGCCCGCTGCTTCTTACTCACGGTATGTGGGATACTTCCACAGTTCGAAACGGAACGAGGGAAGATTTACTTTTAAAAACGCTCGCTGCGTCCTCCCGGACCAGCTGGACCGGATCAGCTGACGACGACGGGACTGTACCCGTTGAACCTCCACCACGCAACAAAAAATTTGCGCTCCGTGTTAAAAGCGTGGTTCAAACAGACCCGGAATACAAAGCACCGCACCACACACGACGAATGTTTCAGCTCTTTTTCGCATCGCCGGGTTGCACCAAGCAGAACGAGATCGCCGAAGTCAACGCCGCGCTGTCGTGAACCTTGGCTTGTGGTTGCGAACTCGTGGACCCTGTGACTCCCTTCGCTTTCAAAGCACACACGACGATTACGAATGCTACTTTGTCTTCCAGGAACATCACAGGGGCACTTCTCCGGTCACGTCTTCACTATGTGCTCGCAAACTCCGAAGCTCTATGCGAAGCTTCTCGCGTCCCGTCAAACCAAAACAGTAGCGACGCCATGCGTACTTGCCAGATTTTCTCCGGTCAAACAAAAACAACGAAAGCCAACCGGCGCTTGCTTCCAGCGTACATCGGCGTTGCGCTTGCGCCGTGGCCAGATCGCCAGATCGCTTGCAGTTGAAGGTTGAAGCAAAAACGAAACCAACTGCAATGTCACGTGCTCACATCGAGGACACGCTTTTTATATCCATTTTAACTGTTTGGAACGAATAATTAGACCCATAACTTTATTTGTGGTGTCTAAGAAACTGTTATCAGGACCCCTAAACTAAATACAAACATGGGCGACATGAAGCAAGCCGCATTGCCATCGACCAGAAGATGGCGGCGAGCCCGGTAAGCGTGGGTTTCGCCAACGTCCTGCGACATGGCGCAATTGCTTTTGGTGCATATCTGTCTCCGAGACATGTTTCTTTCCGCGGCATTTGTCTCGACGGTCCTTTCTAAGTGTGTCCCCAAGCATTCCGGTGCTTCGATAGCCGGCAATGCCGCGGTCGTCGACGGGGGCGATGCGTGTTTTCGAGGTCGGCTACACGGTTATGCGTGTACGACCGAACCAAAACACGTTTTTTACAAGCTCGCATGATTTCTGAACGAATTATCCGTTACTCATCGTGTAAATTTATGGTAATTTGTGTAAATGGCGTGTTTTTCACCCCAAATATTCGCCAAATACACGGGACTTGCTAACAGTGTAGTAGTGTGGGCGCGACTTTAGGTGCAATATACTAATAAATTAGCAAAGTCCACTCGATTCGCTGATATCGCCTCTCTCTACACGATGACACTGAATCGACCTCGGATCGCTGCGGAGAGTCTACAACACGTCCGGCGGGATCTGAGACTGCGACGACGCGGGCAGCCGCAGCGGCATGCGGCGTGCCGCGGGCAGTTTAGTAACGGTCCCGAGCGCAAACGTACGTCCGGACAGTGCCACATAAATCACTCGACTTCACGAGATAATCGCCATCATCCGAGTGTGGCATCTCAAATACAGGTATTACGCGGGAAGGAGAAAAAAAAAAAAAGAAAGAAAAAAAGAGAATGCGCCAGGCTCAGTCGCTCCCACAACGATGCGTTTTCGTTTCAAATCTCCTCCGTGTGGCCTCTCCTTTTGTTTGCGGAGTGGGAGAGAGGGGTTAGAAGGGGGACATCAAGAAGAGGGGGGGCTGCTCCCGCGTGTGCTATTGCTAGGCCTAATGGAATCGTCGTTGTAGCGAGGGCCAATCGAGGCGAAAACACCATTTGTACGGCTCTTGAGCGCGTGCAGCCGCTTGTTACACCACGCTGCGTCCCTCCCTCCTTCTGGCTCGAGGAAGTGGCTTTTGGATCGGCTAGGCTTGACCGACCGCCTTTGGTTTTTGTTTTGTTTTTTGGCTAGAAGGGGCGGGTTACGCGGCTCGGTGAGAAGGAGGCTGGGGGAGAGTGTTATCATTTCACCGATGGTCAGTTTGAAACAGAACTGGACGCAAAGTTTGTGGAAGGGCCATAGTGTGTACGAAGGGTTGGAGGTTATACCGAGCGAGCGTGGTTTGTGTACACGCCCTCGTTGCTATTCCATGATGTTAGCGAGCATTGAAGTAACTAATGCAAGAGCACGGCATTTTCATAGTTACATTGTGAAGGAGAGGGGAAACAAGTATAACTGGCATAACAACAGGTAAACAAATGATGGTACAGAAAGACATCTGCGGTGCACAGAGATAGATGAGACGTGGGAGACTTGTTTGAAACTCCCGCGTGCCATCTAAAAAGAAACGTGAAGTTAAAATAAATTGGGCAGAAAAAATATTATCCTTTAGGCGGTAAAGCAATGCTATGTTCATATAGTTTATATTTGTGTTGTAAAAATAAATCTGCTTAATTTCCTAGTATTTTCGAAAGATCGATCTAGATATAGTCCATTTAAAGACGCACACACCTAAAAAAAAAAAAAAAAAAAGCGTTTTTTCCAGTGTTTAAGCATAATCTCTGTCTCGTAAACAAATTTACAAAATGTCCCAAAAAGTTTTTTTTTTCTTCTAATCCAAACATAACTTACGCATTCCCGACGCTCATTTTCTGCCCAAAGGTAGGACTAGAGGTTCGAACCAGATGCCACAGTTTCAGCACTAACCGTCATCTCACTCAAAAGTTTTAGGGGATTTTCTCAAATTTTCCATCGGAAAATGGCGCCCGACAGAGCTCTCGAATACTTGAACTCTGCGGCGCCAGTTACCGAAAATGGGCAAAAAATGGACCCATTTTCCCATTGAAAATAAGAAAATTACTCATACCTCTTGATTAAGATGATGTTTAAGCTTCTGCATCTGGTTCGGACCTCTCTAGATTTGGGTGGCGAATGAGCGTTCCTCAGTGTATAGTTTAGTTTTTCGATAAAAAAGAAAGCGTATTCTTTCTTTTGAGCATCATGTATATATTTGTTTTAGTTATAACAGTCGGTGATAGCTGAAGAAACACGAGGCGTAATGTCCCCGGGCATCGTATTATGGCTCCGCAGCTAGTAAATCTGTGTAATCAACAGACAATAATACCGAAAAGAGTCACCAAGCATCAGACGTAATGGCCCACGCACTCCGGTTCCTAAGTCGTCCGGGACTATAGATTTGTTTAGCTTCATGGCGTTTCAAGCCGTGAAACCCATCCGCAAATGACAAGAAAAAAAACAACAAAAGAAACATTACGTCAGTTACAACATCACGACTTCCATCACCCGCATCATCTCCGCTGTAAGTACAACAAAAGCTAAAGAGCATTTAAAACAAAATCACTATGGTACCATATTGTCCCAAGAGATAACTATTCAACGAATTTAATTGACATATTACCATAAAGAAATGTTTTTAAGGTACGTTTTGCAAGATGAAAACCTTACTCTCCAAAGGATTTAAAAATTCTGCCAAAATCTACTAACTACTGCTCATGCGTCCATTAATATGCTTTTTTTTTATTATTCTTTCATCGTCAAAACTAGCTCAAAGTGGAACCGGCTTACATCTTCCATTGCGTCCATTGAAAATTCGTGATCATTTAAATCCGCCATAACCAAATACATTTTTAATCCTGCACTTGTTTATTGTTTGTATTTTTACTGCGTATTGTACCACTGTTGCATTTACTCCATGAACCCACCAATGCTGTAATGCCTTTTGGGTACTGAGAATATTAAAAACAAATAAATAAATAAACCTCAAAACACTATTAAAAAATCTCAGTGGATCAGTGCTGAGCTCGGTGGATTAGTGCTGGTGCACGTTTTGATTGGCTCTCCGCTTGTTCTGTGGGTAAGCACACGCGCAGGTATACGTTTCGTTATAAAGGAAGAAAAATGATTCATCGTAGCCTTTCCTTCTTTCTCGAATTTGATAAAAACGCAGAGGCAAAATAATGAAGCAGGGGTTTTCTCATGCATGCAAGTTTCAATATATAAAAAGTCCGCACCACGAGGATTTGTTGGCATTTTCTTGTTTCTCGTAACAGAAGCCATTACGAGAACCTGCGATGCGTGACAACACGCGCACATGATCAAGCAGAACCTTCGTGCGCGTAAGGTAGCCAAGCCAAGCCAAGCTCCGAAGGCCGCTGCTGTGGGATGATCCGAGCCTCCTGGCCCTCCTCTCCTTCCAAACGCAACGTCCGGTGAGGACGAATTTCTGGGTGGGAAAGAAATATTAAAAATAAAGCTATGCTGTCTCTATTGTCTCTCCAAACTTAAAATAGAACTATAAGAGAGAAAAAAAAAGTATTAAGACCACCCTCGACCGGGTAACGCGTACATAAACAAAGCGTTCTTCTTGTGAAGGTGGACGAAGAAGCCGAGGCGGGGGAGGGCTTGGGTACGCACGTAGAAGGGCTATTTATTATTTTATCAGGCTTCATTCCGGCTGAAAATAAAACGAATCTTCTCCATCCTCCTCCTGGAAATTACGGGAGCGGAACGCGGCTGTTGCTCTTGGCGGAGCTGAGGACGTGCGCCCACAAGTCGGGTGTACCATAGGCGGTCCTCCGCTGCTCTGCTGGGATGCGTGCTTGATATCGTTCAGACTCTGACGATTTTTTTTTTATGGTGTCCTGGCTCTCGAAGGTACGAACGCCGATTGAAAAGAGGACGCATGGATGGATAGAGGGACGACGGAATTGATTTTCACGGATGAGTGGATGGAGGACCAAAGGAACGGATGGACAAACGTTGAAGATGGATCGGGCATGCAGATGTTTTTCTCTTTTTTTTCTGTTTTGCATATATCTATACATGATCCTTCGCGTGATTCATGGGGCGTGAAGTCGTGTGATGATTATAGTTTATGCAAACCAAGCAGACAGAATCGTGTTCAGGTGTCACGCGATCGGAAGTGTCGAGTGCCCTTGTAGACAGATGATTCTAGATGACGACAAGCAGACGATCGCTTGCCGCTTTAAGTCCGGGTCACGTCGCTAATGCATCATACAAAAGACAGTCTGGAGACACTGTCTTAGACGCGTCCCTTACTTGTGTGGCGGTCCTGTTATATTGGTCATACAACAACTGTCTGAAGGTTACCAGCATATGTGAGTATGAAGCAAACATGGCTCAGATAATTATGTGATCATGTTTGTGGCGAGCAGTTCTGCACATGCGATTGGCACCTATTTAATCCGGATACATGTGCATGAATATATTTTGTTTTAAGTCTATAGATCTCTTATTTTAATCTGACAAGATTGTCCAGGATGAAATCCACCTCTCTAATGGTAACATCATATACCATTCCGTTTTACATGTACAAATTAAACTTTTGCAGAGCATCAAGCGTATTGCCGAGTTATAAAGATGTACTAAAATTGTGTTTAACCCCGTCATTTTAATTGCCATAATTTGATGCTACAATTACTATAAAACTACAATTTACTTGAATGTGTGCTATGCTTCCACATAAAACACGTAATTAGATATGTATTGCCGAAGCTGGATAAGCATGAAATGAGGCCGGGAAATAAGGTATAAGGGCTTCCTGTTTTGGCAGCATCGCGCACGTATTCAATATTTTCCTGCTGAAGCTTGGTTTATTCTCTATCTCAATTCATCCTCATCGATATATTTTCGGACGCGATTTTTTAAGTTTTGCAGCATGCACGCAAACAGTTTAGATATAATTTCTCTATAATACTTCGAGCAGTTATAATAAGCTTATTACGTATGTAGTCAAATATAAAGAAAGGCTTAAATGTGCCCTGAGGAGGTTTTTGAGGTCGCCTAAATATGGTGATAACTCACTCTGCTCGCTCTATAAGCATCCTAGAAACCCATAAATCATGACTACGTTAATAAGCCTAGCAGTGTAAGGCTTTGTCACTTTGACGAAGTGGTGTTAACTTTTAAAAAGTGTACGCTGAGTTCAAAAATTAAAATTCTGGTAAGAGAAAGACGTAGAGTTTACAAAGAACCAAGCACATCTATAACCCTCTCGGCTCCTAGTCGCAGGTAGAGTTGGTCGCCAACTTCCACGAATACGTTTGAAGAAGAGAAAGAAAAAAAAAAAAACTGTTACGTGCCATCGCGTCCCATGACCGCAGACAAGATCCCAATCTCGTAGCAACCTCGTGGAGAACAATGCATGCCTTTGCGATGAAAGGATAGAGACAAAATATATCAAAACAAGACAACGTGAAAAGCATCCAAAATAGAAAATGCCATCTCCAAATCTCGCCCCCATCTCTATATAGTCTGCATCGTCGAGAAGAAAACAACACGAGAACAAGTGCCTCCCGTCGTTTTAGAGAGATAGTGATGTCACCACGGCACCCACCAGCGACTTGGAGAGGTCATGCACCTCACTCGTCCTCCTCAGCGACACCAGTGTTGGCGTTTAGAGTTGCCATACAGAGAAATAAACAATTATGCCGTTTGGGAAAATCCAAGGAAGTTATGATGGGAGTCTCATTACTGCGTTAAACACTTATCTTGTTTTCGCGAGAAAAAAAAAAAAAGAAAAAAAAACAGCTTTCCGGTGACCTCGCGGCAATTCTCCGCTGAACATCTTGTTTACCAACATGTCGTTATATGGCAAGTGGGTGGTGCTCGCGCGTCAGACAAAGAAGTTACCATTTTCAACGACACGACGAAGACGGCATAGCCTCCTCTATACTCACAAAGCTTGGTAGTTCGACGACGGAGCCATAGAATGCTCAGTCGCAGATTTGGAGCGCGGGGATCTGGTAGCACACAGCATTTCTCGGGGAGCCTGTAGCCAGCGCACAGCTTTTGCAGCGGCGAGGACCCAAAACATGGCTTTCAAACCAGACAAGAGAAGAAGTGCTAGGGTGAGGAACGCGAGGAGCACGAGTGGACATTCCATCGCTCGAGAGAAGTGTGTTCCGGCGTCTCGCCGCAGCGGGGCGCTTGTCACGTGACTCTCCTCTCATCCGTTGTCTGCCACTCCACCATTTCAATTTCGGCGGCCGCTTCTCGTGGCGATCTGCCAGGCTTTGTCAGTATAGAGGAGGCTATGCCTTTGATAAAACTTCGGTGTCTCGTGAACTTTAAGCGTGCAGGCGATACCAAACACTTTTACGTGAGGGGAATAGACCAACTCAACCGTCTGACGTCACGACGCTGCGGTGGGGCTGCTGACGGCCGTGCGCGTGCACAGAAGCTCCACTCCTCTCGAATTCTGTTTCTGCACATGCGCATTGCCCATACCTGGTGTGGGCAAGGTGGCCGTATTTGTAAACACTGCGTTGGAGAGTACTACTATCTAAAGTCACTGGATTCTGGGAAAGTAGCGCCAGCCAAGTTCCCCGTATGGTAGCCATTTTTGTTCATGGAACGTGAGCAGTTCCTCCTTGACCTCTCCGCTCTTGGTGAGCCGACCGAAATTCCGGGTAGCAGGCTGCCTTATAAAGACATTTCTTGATTTTCCTAGATTTTGTTATGTAGACACACGTCTACAATTAAGCACACGTCTCCTGACCGTGCCACCACATGCGGCGTCAGTGCTTGGCGGCATTAAATTTTTTTTTTTTTTTAGATACCCAAGAAGAACAATAATATTGTGAGAGACCTGTATAGATAAGCATGATTAATAGGTTTATTACATGCATAGTGCTAAAGACGCTTATATTTGCGAGGAACACTTTCAGTACGAAGATGCTCCATAGCGATCTTGGCACGGGTTCAGAATGACCCTTTTGAAGCTTCGAAAATTTTAATGATCTGAAATGGTGATTGTCATGACCCGACTGGTTCAGAACAGACTTGTGCTCATTACTAAAAATAATGTAATGGATGACTATTACAAGGTATAGAAGTCGTTCCTTTACACACGAAGAGGTCAACCAGTTCGCAAAGCTGATTTGCTACTTGGCGAAAAAAGGAGATACCGAGCCTCGAATGTAATTGATTACCGTTACAAATTGGCTTGGTGAAAAGTAATGAATTACTTTACTCGTTACGTTACAAATTAATTCACGTTACTTTTCCCGCACACTTACCAAGAAAACAATAGAAACAGTTTTGATGTTTTCAAAAATGTTCTGTAACGCTACTTCTCGTTTCTCATCCGCCCGCATTATGGTAGTCCTTGTAAAAATCAAATGCTGCATTTAAGAGAAAGAATGTAGGTGCATTCGGCTCACCTGAGAGCTGACAAGGGAGCGAAAACTGTAGTCACACCCGCCATCCTTTTTGTTTATTTTTTGTAACAACATGTATTCTAGTTGGTCGCCTGGCCCCACATACAAGCAGAATGCTGCTTTTGTGGGCCAGCTCTTTATCTTGTATGACATGATCTGAAAATAAAAATTGAATTGAATTGAATTGAATTGAATCCCGCTAGCTTACGGCGACCGGTAATACTCTCTGGGGAACACTGCAGACAAAGCTATAGCGTGCGCATGCCCAGTAGGAGCGTCTACGTCTGCTAGGAGATCATGGAAGACAACGCCTGCTTGGCGTTGTGTTTTTGATTTTTGGTTTTCGCATATCTGTATATTCTTTAAACGTTTTTCTAATGGTTCTAGCGACCGATCATACGAAAAATCGTGTTCTTTTTCCGGTTATTCTCTTTTTTAAGATGTTTTCTATTTTGTGGAACTTGCTATCTTTATGCTGCTGAATTGCGCGATAAAATTGCTCCAGTTTCTGTATTATGTTGATGTCTTAAAAATTAACGAGTAATTAAAGAAATCCGTTACCAAAATTCGGTAACGAAATTACATTACATATTACTGCCGCAATAATGTAACGTGTCAATAGACCATCTGCGAAATTGCTCGGTGGTCTGGCAGCACTGTGCACGCGGCCATCTTCGTAGCGTCAAGTATCTTGAGTTTCGGATTCTCAACAAGTGCGATTCGGAAACATTATTGTTTCCTTACTACCGATCACTCAACGTGGAAAAAGGACTAAGCCGCCATGCCTTTCATCTTTGTGTTCTTCTAAAGCAAACTGTGCCCTGGGCAATATTTTTCAGGCATTGCAAGAGCTCACATTGGTTTCAGATAGCATTGAACTCAAGCACTGTTGGCGGATGTTGCGTTATTAATGAGGATCTATTAAACCCTGGCAGAACAACAGCATTGACTTTCTCAAAACTACCCCCCGCGCTCCTTTGCACTATGCAAGATTTCTACCTCGGCTGCGACAAAAAAAAAAAAAAAAAAAGAAAGGGTGATTGTGAAATGGCACCGCTCGTGTTCTCGACGTCTGCAACGCAAGTTTTCGCCACCGCCGACATCGGAATTTTGTCGGAGTGGCGTTTGACAAAAAAGACAGCAAAATCCCATCGCTGTGAGTGTTGAGCAAACAGACACGTCGTCCATGTCTGTTTAGTTTTCTATTCTACACGACCGCGCTTTAAATGTTCAAGAATATTTTATCGATTAACTCTCCTGCTTAGTTTTAGAGGTGTTTTATAAACCTCGTTTACCGAAGCCAAATCAAGTGTATAGAAATCACCGCAAAGCAATGCGATTGTCTCTGGCTTTCCAAAGTAATTTTTTTTTTTTAATATATGTCATTAAAATGAGGGCTTTGCGGTGCTTTCAGCTTTTGTTGTTGACTGTTAACCATGCGCATCGTCAATTATGGTTGGTGGCGTAGATTAATAAAACTGACATCTTTTTGCCTAGCTGAACAGCCTTGGTCTCGTTCGCATACATTTAGCATGCTTACGAACCAACAAAAACGGCATGCCGAGACTACAACGCACATAAAAGAAAAAACAAGAAAAAAGTTTGGAAACAAATTTGGTACAACTTCGTGTACTGCGCGATAACGTCCGCGCATGTTTTTTTCGCGTTGTCACCAATTGTTCTTGTCAAAAGCTGCGTCTCAAGCAACCCATAAAAATAAGAAAACATTGTGAACCGTGTTCACGTTTACGTCACGCACGAATCAAAGGTGTATCGCCGAATCGGCAGCGGAATGAAGCAAGGGCATCGCATCTCTCGCACGAAGCGCGGTCGTTTGTTCGCATGGGATCTTTGCCGGTCGGGTCACTGTTTTCGTTTTCTCGCCGCTACCAAGATAACGGACGTAGTTCTCGGTGCGCTGCCAGATGGCGCTCTACATTTCGCATAGGGTCTATTACAATATTACTTGAAAAAGTAACAGATTACAAGTAATCTGTTATTTGTAACGGATTACTTTCCAAGTCTGGTTCAGATCGACCCTTTCAAAGATTCGAATGAACCGAAACGACGATTGCCGTGGCAACTGAGACCGATCACCCAGTCACCTTTCGAAGTTTGGTAGTCTGTTTGTTCGTATCTGTTTGTGCTATCGGCTAGCAAGCACGGAATGCACTGGCGATACTTTCCCAGCATCCAGTGAGTTTACTTGTTTCTAGTTGGTCTTTTTTTTTTTTCTGTAACGAAGTTTACGACTCAGTTACCTTTCGATAGAAGGAACGAGTAACGTGTTTTCGTTACTTTTTTTGATACGCGGACTAACGAGTGACTTCGGAAAAGGAACGTGTAAGTATATCACAAGTTACCTTGTTTGGTTTTAACCATAGCTTCCGCCTAAGACTTGAAGAAAGCGCCAAAAAAATTAATAAAATGCCCGATAACGCGGTAATAAGCTAGGCATTATTGACGGCACGAAAGATTGGAAGGCGGCTACTGTATCCGGAGTAACGAGGAAATAACAGTTACATTTGAGCCGAAGTAAGGCGTTCCTTTTGAATCTCAGTAACGAGTAACGGTAATTTGTTACTTCCTTCAGTAACGTGTTCCCGGCGGCAAAGGTACCGAGCGAATTCGAAGGAGATGAATAAATAAATATATAAATCTTTATTTTCTTTCATCACTGAAACTGCCCTGCCATTCTCATTCTTCCAGTGACTGCAGCATATTGCGCTAAATTACCAATTAAATCGGAAAAATCTAAATTGTGAATTACATCATACCAGTTTATATCATTATAATTTACATGCAACCTTGACCGCAAGAAACAAAACAAAAAAAAACAACTGAAACTGTTTTTATTTACCGTTTATCTATCATTGGATGCTCTCTGTGTGCATTTGTTTTGTACCAGAATTAGAAGCAAAAAATATCGATCGAGCAAAAAAGATTTGTATTAGTTTGAACACGAGCAAGAAGCGGCGCTCTTCGAAGCAAATCGGAGCATTGAGCATTTCGTCTTAACTTCCACTTCGTTTGTCAGTTAATAAACTCCCATTGAAAGCAAATCAAAACGCGAAAGAAGAGAGTATTTAAAAAAAAACTAATGATCATTGCAATAAAATCAGAACTTCAAATAAAAAGCACATTATGCATGTAAGCTAACGAAAAAAAGTCAAGCTATTTTTGTTCTAGTGCTGCGGGATTAGCACCAATAAAAATTTCAAATTAAGCTTTTCTTTAAATTTAAAGTAATCCTCTCTTCTATGTTGGTATTAATCTGATGAATTGAACAACCAAAATGCACGTTGTGATAAAAAGAAATCACCATGTTCTAGCTACGCTGATTCAAATCAAAAGTAATCTGAATAAATTAAAATAAATCTTATTTCAAGCAAACCAATCCCATTTATTGGACTTAAACAAAAATCATTATTTTTCTAAATTCTTTTAGCCTGTTTGTTACCCCCGTGTACGAGGCTGAAATATATAATTAAAAAAAACATGGTTTGTTGTGATTGTGAAAAATTTGCGAAGAAACGAAGCGTTGTCCCTGATTTATATTTATTTTGATTACGGAAAACCAGGAGCCATCTCAGTTCCGATATCGCCTCGAAAACAAAACATATCGTGAGCGAACTTGGGTGAGTATATAGGCTAGTACGTAATGGTTCTGATCTTTGTGAATACAAGGCCACTACAGCTGACACTAGTCTAGCCTAATGTCATTCAAACTAACCCAGTCACATCTAAATGGGACTTAAACGAGCTGTGACTAAATACAAACCAAGGATTTTTTTTTTTTTTTTTTTT
The DNA here is from genome assembly GCF_016920785.2 of Ixodes scapularis. Taxonomy (NCBI): domain Eukaryota; kingdom Metazoa; phylum Arthropoda; class Arachnida; order Ixodida; family Ixodidae; genus Ixodes; species Ixodes scapularis. The sequence continues at coordinate 100,979,540 of NW_024609879.1, read as the reverse complement.
TTTTGCTGTGTGAATATGGTATTGGGGAACGTCAAGTAATTGAGTTGTGTTACAACAAAGCTTGTGCTAAAAATGTTTTTTATTTTTTTTTTATTTGTACGTTAAAGTAACTCGTTATGTCTTCGAGGCGGCCGACACCTATTTTATGAACGATTAGGTAATGAAAAACAGACGGGATTAAAAAGAACGTGTTGGTCGTAGTGAAGGTGGAATGAAACAAATTTAACAGTGACCGACTAACTCCTTGTCCACCCTTGAGTTTCACTCTCCTCGTTTTTTAACTGACAATCTGAAAGCTGCCATACTTATCAAATGTACATATTTCCATCGTATAATCGAGCTTACAGAAACCTGAAGCACCTTGAACTATTGTAACGCAACTGAGCCTTATCGATATGAAATAATCCTTTATTGAATTCAAAAACTTGTTAACAACCTGAAAACAAAAAACAGAAAAAAAGAAAGAAGATTCAGTTGACTATAAGCAAAGCCGTGCCAGTTGTAAATTCGAAAAACGTCCATTCATCGCGGTTCCCACCTCTGCATGTTCACGGCTTCCTACGCAATAATAATAAAACAAAATAACATACATCACAAGATATAAAAAAAGACCGTGTGGGGTTCATGTTCGCGTGAGCCCTCATGAAACACGAAATACTAGACGGATACTTTGCGCTGGATGGAAAGGCAAATTACTACGACGAGAGCAACGACATTCTGCATGATGCAACGGGTGGACGACACAAAGTTGCGCTTCTAAAAAGCTCGTTGCTACACGTGTACCAAGAAAAACACGTAACAAAACAAAAAAAAAAAGAATCTCTCGTCGAAATTTTGGTGTTGCGGCGAACGCCCTGTAAGCGTCGCAACAGGTTTTGTTTTGCGGTGACGCGTCCGGCCCGGCCAGTTTTTCCTTGTTTTGACTGGACCGTCCTCAGTGCGTCGTCGTTTGTACACGCCTCAAACAATAGGCAGTTTAGAAAATAAAAAAATGAAGTAAAGAGGAGTCCGCATGCCTTGTCACCTAGGGCGGGCACCGTGCGGCAAAGCAGGCATGCTAAAAACAGAACCTTCGTTTACAACGAGGCGTTCAGCTTCGCGATTCAAGCCACGCGGTATTGTTCAGGAGCGAGCATTTGATGTGCTTGTCGTTAAAATGGTCAAGCTGCGGACTGCTCGAAATTGAATTTTATTTTTCATTCGTGAAAAAAAAAAAAGAGAAGGAATGGGAAGAGGGCGAGAGGAATTGCATTCTGACCAGACTTACTCATTGCAGGTGAAGGATATTACGAACCCTTACATATTTACGGATTATCATATAGTTGCGAATGCACGATGGAGTTCTGTCGAGCCCTTGCAGTCCTCTTTTCTTCTTTCTCTCCTTCTGGACCGATTCTGACCAGGTAATAAAATTACCTGTAATCGATTACTTTTTTAAAAATAAGTTTGGGGTCATTTAACTATTTATATTAGAAAGTATTCACAATAGTACTCTGATTCCTATCGCCTAGAAGTTAACCAAGTCTCTGAATGGAGGATGCATGGTCTACCAAAATGCGTGGATGATGAAAATGGTTAGATTGTAATCAGACATGTGCGTAACGCGTTACAAGTAAGGAGGTACTTCTACCGAATTACTATTTTCGGTAACAAGTAACTTATTTAGTTACTTTTCTAGAGAAGGAACGAGTAACGTATTTGGTTACTTTTAAGGCCAAGTAACGAGTAACGGTATTTTGTTGCTTTTGAGGAGTAACGTGTAGAACACCGCTTAAACGGCCTTGTTTTTGTTCTAACTTGAGTATGCGTCTATTGCGACAAAGGAAGATGGGCAACCCGAAAAACAACTAAACAGTAACAGGTCAGTCGAACAGTTCGACTGACGTGTCCACCGGTAAACGTTGCTGTAGCTCTACAGCTGGGAATGTCCTTCACCCAGCTAACACAGTAAGGTTCGTTGGTCGAACCTTCTAAAACCGAGTACGGATCGAATGTATACCGGGAGGTTGCCAACGCGGGAAGGAACATAATCCATTGTCAACTTCGAACTTTATAAGTAGGGAGAACACAAGAGAGAGGGGAATCCCAGATCCACCAGCTGTTGCTGAAGCACAACACTGCCGTTCTTTTGAGCGCGTCGGTAGAACGACTCTTCAGCGTCGCCGCAGATGTACTATATTCAAGGAAGCGGGGAAACATGACTGATGAAAACTTCGAGACGCAGCTACTGCTTAAGGGCGACGACTACTAAAAAAGAAAAGAATAGACCATGAAACAAAAACAGTTGTGTATTTGGTCGTCGAAGTAACGTGAAAAGTAAGTCGTGTCTTTTGAGGTAACTGACGCGTTCCTTTCGAGAATCGGCAACGAGTAACGTATTTAGTAACTCTCTGAGCGAGTAACAAGTAACGGTATTTAGTTACTTTTTGGGGATAACGTGTACGTGTCTGATTGTAATTCGGCGAATATAGTCTAATAATGAACGGTACTAAAGGCCCGCTTTCAAGCCGACAGAAATAATTGTCGTTATGAAAATCCAAAGTGCTCGGAGAAATGTACTTGACATTACTTTCCCCGTCAAGTATCGAAATAATCTAATTTAATACGTTTTGATTAGGTGTAATTCTAATCGATTAATGTTTAGTAACGCATATAAGTCTGAATCCGGCACAGCGTATTCGAGCAGAGCCACTGAAAGTTCGAAAGGAGTCACGAGCAGCTATTAGGGCCTTTTTGGAGAGAACATTTTAATTCGAGGCAGCAGAAACAAATCGAGGCAGGAAGTCTATACGTGAAAAGCTCAAATTCTCAATGTGACTTCCGTCGCCGGATCGTACAGCTGGTGCTCACAGGCTGTCACGGAGCTTGGTTCGTTGCTGTTGTCCAGACGCTAAGTGTATACGCGTTATATTCGGCGTCAGAATATAACGCTTTCAACCGCATACCTCCCTTTTTGAAATATATTGTAGCGTCCGAGAATTTCGTGAGTTCGCTCGACATATACCTCGAGAAAGCGCCCGAACCCGTCATATCCGGCTCGTTAACCCTAACAACCACACTACGCATATGGTTGTGTGACATGCACTCTATATTTTTATCACGTTTAGCATGGATGTCTGGGTGAAGGTCACTTTATACGCACACACGAAAGAGTCTCGGTAGATTATCCGATAATCTGCCGGCTCTTTTTGCGCCAATCGTCGTATATAGTGATCCACGAATTCAACCCTCTGACGTCACGGAACTGCGGTGGCGCTGTTGTCAGCCCTGCGCATGCGCAGCAGCTTCACGGGATTCTGGTTTGTGCGCACGCGCACTGCAGTTCCCGTACCTGCCAAGGTGAGACGGAGCGTCCGAACATGCGCTGTGAACAGCGAGCTTAGCTATGCCTTCTCTCCGCTGACTATACTAGTCCGGGCAGGTGCACTTAAAGGGATACTTAAAAAAAATTTGAAATATTCCCGTCGTGTTCAAAAATAAGTTGAATATGATCCACAATATCCGTAAATAACAATCGCACGTTTGTATTTTGAGCCTGGTGGCTGTATTTGTCGTTATAAACGGCCCACTCTGGCAAGCGCTCGGAGAAGGACCAGCGGAGACCACGTGACATCCAACGCAATCATGACGTAGGTCGTCTCGGGACGAGCAAAGCTACGGCGAGGCTGAAGTCGAGAGGATGGCCTAGTCGTTCCAGCTACAAAAGCGGCTGCTTTTGTACGAATTTTGAGTGACGGGTTAGTCTTCTATAGGGGGAGAATAGCGACTTCTGCGACACACAAAAGGCATTCTCGGGAAGAGGGGAGTTCCTCCTTCCCCTCTTCTCTTGTCGCTGCCGGAGGCGAGACACTCACCGTCACTGGCTGTCAAGGTTCCTAGACGGGCATTACAAGCGAGGCGTTAGCGACATCCACCAGGTGCTCTTTGCTAATCGTTTAATTCGTTTTAAAAATTCCTTTTCGTGACTTTTTTAACAAGATATTGGCATGTTCGATGTGATGCTGCTCCTTTGAACACATAGACCAAAAAATGAGCGCCGAAATTTTGTTGTAGTATCCCTTTAAGACACGCGCTGCGTGTATCCTGGGCCTTTTCCCAGGCATCCATCCTGTCCCAGCAGACTGACCGGCAACCGCTCGCTGCAACCTGCACCGTCTGAGGGGCGACGCTTCGCTCACCGCTCGTTCACAAAGAACAGGCACAGCGCGCACAGACAGCAGCAGTCAAGCCTTTTGGGGGAGGATAAGGGGGGGGGGGGGGGGGGGCTATCGGGTGGTGGCCGTACACTACAATTAAGGCAGCCAAATTAATTGGCGCCATCAGAGGCGGCGGCGGCGGCCACGCCCCCCGTTCCCGCGTTCTACTCGAAAACGCGCCAAAAAAAAAGCCAGCTTGCGCGCGCGCGCGGCGCTCGTGCGGGGGTGGAGGGAGGCCTCCCGCCCCCGCTGCCAAGCATATGCTCGTTTCACACGCTCCTTGCTTTTCTGTCTCGAACCGACGCTTGGCTCTTCTTCATCAGTATGCACCAAACAGGAGTCGACGGTAGCAACCCTTGCGTTTTCTAGACAAACACCATTTCTTAAAAAATAAAAGAAAAAAAAACAAACGAGAAAAGAAAAGAAGCGTCGCTGTATACGCTAGGCACTTTTTCTGTGTCGGAAGATAACTCAGCGTTGCATGGAGTAAGTACTTAAACCAATATCGATCTTTACCCGACGACAACCTGCCAATAGCCTGCCCATCTTTGCTTGTCGCTATAAATGATCTTTTTGGTGACCGTAGCCATTTTCCGCGGTACCGATGCTGCTAATACATGATAGTTTTGGGGCATAATGTGGTGACATTCGAGCGCAAGAAATCTTACTTATACGTTTATTCACCGATGTTCGTTTGCAAACAAGCTCGCTGCCGCCCGCTATCGGCGGACGCCTGCAGGCTTCCGGTTTTAGAGAGCAGCTCTTTTCCAACTTGAGCGGCTTCGGCGTCGCCGTCAGCGCAACCGCGCGGTGCATTATGTGAAATGTCCCATAATGCACCGCGCAGGACCCTCGTGACGTCACACATGATGCGCATTATGGGAAATGTCCCATAATGCACCGCGCAGGACCCTCATGACGTCATGTGTGACGTCACGAGAGTCCGGCGCGGTGCACTATGGGACATTTCTCATAATGCACTGCGCGGGGAGGTGGAGGAAGGAGAAGGAAGAGGAGGAGGACGAGGGGGAGGGGAGGAGAAGGTGGAAGAGGGGAGGAGGAGGGAAGAGGAGGATGGAGGGGTATCGGGAGGAGGAGAATGGGGAGAAAGAGTTGTGAGGAGGAGAGAGGATGAGGAGCAGGGAGGAGGAAGAGGGAGAGGAGGCGAGGAGCACGGTAGGAGTAGATGAGGAGGGAGGAGGAGAGGGTACGGATGAGGAGGAGGGGCAAACCGTCCCCTCCATACCCTCCCCTCCCCCTCCTCAAGAGCTGCGCTCTAATTCGGCATTACAGGAAGTTGTAAACGTCCTTCATTTTTTTTCTCTTCTTTTACATTTGTCTCGCATCCTTTTGTTATTTGTACTACTTTCTACAAAGCGCGCAGGTTCTTACAAACCTATTACAGGTACATCTCCGAAGGAAAATTTTCTATTTTACTTTATTTTCTAGATACAAGATACTTCCCGTAGAACGCGTGTATAATTATCGTTTACTCTGTACCCTTCGTTTCTCATCGCCAACACTCATAGATTTTTTGTATTTTATTTCTGAACTTCAGAAACGTGAAAGTAATCTAAACACACGCCGTGTCTACACTTGGCTCCTTCCTCGGTGCCGCACAAATTACAACCTCCAATCATTGCATTACAAAGTACCATACGTGTTAAATAAATGTTCCACGAACAACATAAACATCTACACAATCGGCAAAAAACACTTACGTACTGTTATGAATGGGCCCCGGACCATGTTCACAATGTCTACATCTGGCCGTTTGTTTTCGTCGAGCGCCTTCCGCGGGTTCAAGGTCATCTGACTCAGCGAGCCTGGCGCAAGCATCGCTTCGGAAGCACGCCTGCCCCGCGGACGCACCAGACGGGCGCCGTGATATAGCCAGACTTTACCGTGTGCAGGTCTGGACATAGCCTCCGAAGAGAGAAAACAACGTCTCAGGTTTCACCCCACGGCACGATCCAGGGCGATGAAATCATCAGGACGCCTTCATTCAACGCGTAGACACGAAGAGTCGAATGTCGGCACGTCACGTCTCGGCCCCGGACGGTGTTTTGACCAGCTGCGTGAATTCCAACGAGCCGGTGTTTTGGTGAGACTCTCGGCGCCGTCAAGACCGACGGTGAAGTGTTTACGGCGGCTCAGTGTGCGTAATAATGGAATGTGGGGCGGTGTTTGAACTAGACACCTTTCTGTGATTGGCCGACTATCCGCCGATGTAGGGGTCCCTACCTAGGGACCTGGGGAGAACCAAGTGCTTAAAATGAGCGAACTTTGACAAGCAAATATCTTCTCTGGTCTTGAACCAACTGTACATCATGTAAATAAACAGTGTACTTTTCGAGAGAGATCGCGGCTCATCGTTGTTCCCGCTGAGCTCCAGCCCAGTGCCTGGCTCGAGTCGCCCCTCCACCACCACGGACCCCGCTCGGTCAAAACAGTACCTACTGTTTTAACTATTCATAGCTAATTTTGTTCTTCTGCTACTCCAATGTTATGTGACCTTGTTTTATTTTTCTTATCACCATGGTAAAGTGTTTTATATGTTTGCTGTCCGAGCTGCTGCCATGTATAAGGGGGACCCAGACCCAGTCAAGCTGCTTTTAGCAGCTTTTTGTCTGGGGACCCCTCCAGTACTTCTGGAAAAATAAAGTTTATTGTATTGTATTGTATTGTAAAATCTTCTTTCCCGATCGCCGTGTTTTGCTGAATAACAAATACATACACTACCGGAAGTCTACCGGGGCACCACATACTCTGGCGCTCTCGTGGTACCCGCTGCCATCAAATGGGGTGAATAAGGGTTTGTTGCGCGTTACTCTGGTGGGAAGAAAGAAAGTCCCTGTCAGGGTGATACCAACCTTGGTTGCCTTCAATGCTGCTAGCCAGCAGTGGCGCCGTAACGAGAATAACAAATAGCGCGTTGCACAATCAGAGCCATGGCCACTCGCTCTGAAGCTATCGAAGTACCTTGCTCGTTTTACAGCGGTAGCTTCATTGGGTTCTTCCCTCCTTTGATAATTTACATCCGTCGTCGTTGCAAATGTTTAGAATTCCGTGTTCTCGGAGGGTTTTTTTTGTGTTTTTTTTTTAATTGGGGGTATTTTATTTTGAGTTTTTCTTCCCCACAGGCTTGAGAAATTGGTTAAAACTTAACCAATTTACACAAAAAAGGGACCTCATCTACAAAAAGAGAAGCCCCCCCCCCCCCCCCCCCAAACCCTCTTAAAAAACGCGAATCCGAAAAAAAAAAAAAAAAAACTCTGAAAACACGGAATTCAAGGGTAGTTTTTGATTATGTATTTTGCGTAATATAACGCGGCGCGTCCGGTCGTCATTATAGCCAGCTGCTAGAAAAAGATCGGACGCCGCTCTGCATGGGCATTCGATCCGGGGTGCGCTGCGCTGCGTGCATGGGAAGCGGGCACGTTACCACAGAGCTTTGACAATAGACAGTTTTAGTGGACCGTACGCTTTAGCTTCGCGTACGCAAGGAAATTGCGGTCATGAGTGCGCACGCGCAGAACGCAATGGAAGGGCTAGCGTACTGCGTATACGCAGGCCACGCTGGGGATTTTGCGTTGCTGGCTAACGGGCTTTGCGGGACGCTCTCGAGAGATCTCGGGCCCAACGAGAGCGCCAGTTTCAAGATGGCGGTTACCTCGACTGGAGCAGCAAGGGCGACGTGGTGTTCTCGAAGCTCTGTGTTACGTCAAATTGCGTGGTGTTCAGTTGCACAATTCTTTCTGGGACCTACCGAAGTCGAATCGGATTGCCGTGCAGCCGAAGGAGTGCACAGTGAAAATGTTCGCCGCTCGGAAGGTGCGTCAACGCTGCGATCTGCTCAACGCTAAGCCTATTCGTACAATTCATCGCCGACGGACGAACGACTCTAAAAGAAATCGCCGAAGTTCTCGCTATACACTAGACATCAGTAGGTCATAAATTTCATTCCGCGATAGCATTGATAAAAGTTGCCGTTTCCACGGGACGACTGCATAACGGAGACTCCGTGATCGAATTTGGCTACGCACTCGTACTCGTAGCCTCTGTACCCCGCAGAAAAGCGCGCTTGACGAGGCAGCTGTGGCTTGGTTTAATTTGAAATACAATGATTGGACAGGATTTCATTTTCAAAACTTCCTTCCAGGCGCTATAAACACGCGGAATTCTACGGCTCTGGCAAATTTAACCAAGATCATGCGAGGTGTTCACTCCGAAACGTAACTCACAACTAAATTCTGGCCGAGCAGGTCATTTTTAGCGTACGCTATACTATTGCCTATTGCGTACGTAAGAGCCAGCAACGCTATACTAAAACTGTCTAATCCTTTGTATATACAGTATTTGTGGAAGAAACATCTGCGTGTGAGCCTCGTGTGGTGCTCGCTTGATGGCCACAGTTACTGCGACGTCGCGATAGAAAGTTACACGTCATTTCTAATTAATTGCAAATAAAATCGGAGTTAACTCTTGAAATTAAAACACTCGGCTACGTGGCGCACGCCGCCGCCCTATCAAGCGGTCATCAGTATCCATCTATTCAATAGCACCTAGAAGACGAGCCGCATACGCTCAGTGATAAGGAGCGGCGCGATACGCGATGAAAATTTTGAGAGAGCCTAGATTGTAGAGAGAGAATCCATCTCAAACCATGGAATGCGTTTGCAATTCAATGAGGGACGCTACTGGCGACGATTGGTCGGAAGTGCTTATGCGCTGCGTTTTCGCGTAGCGAGGAGGAAAGCAGGCGGAAAGGCTGAAACTCTCGCAGACGAACAACGCGTTCGTCACCTCCTCGCAGCTCGTATCGCAGCAAACGCGGCCTATGCACCACGTGACCCCTATCGAGCAGTTGGAAACTACGTGGAGTGCAAGTTCGTCTGCTTCTTTTGCAGGGGTTGTGGTGAGGTCAGAAAGACGTCAAGCTCTGATTGGCTCTGATTGAAGGATAGTGGGTAGACCTCAAAGCAAACTGCCTTGAGGTCGACTCACTAGCTTTTCAATCAGAGCTCGACATCGTCCTGACGTCATAACAACCCATGGAAACAAAGCAGACGAACTTGCGCTCCACATAATGTAAAATCTTTCAAAATGTTTGGGGTCGCTGACTCGCCTGCTGGCTGCAGTGTCCCTAGCGGTCTCCCAAAATTTCTTGGCGGAATTTTCATCGCGGAATTCAGGACCACGACTAAGCGCCGGTGAAACGAGCGCAATTGATGTAGTCGCAGAAACCCGAGTCAAAGTATAAAGAAGCTATATGACCTTTCAACACACGCGCGGAGGGCAGCGCGTGTGCTGCGATGAAAATTTTCGGCACCGCGAGGGGCGCAGCAGTCTGCGGGCGAGTTGTTTTCATGGCAACACTGTGCAGCCCTTTGCTCCCGCCCGTCACATTTCCTCTTCCAGCCGCCATAGCATTACGTCAACGCGACACCGTTGCCCAACGACTTTGCCGTGGCGTGTCGCAGAATTAGCTGTGACTGTGTACTGTAGATTAACACAGGACTGCTTTTTTTTTTCCTTCTAAGAAATTAACATTTTTTTTTTTTTCGGCGAAGGTGTTTATGGCTAGAGTTCCGTGAATTTTTCGTTTGCGTGACCAAAATCTCTATGCTCGCATCGCTGCGCGCGCCGCACGCGCATGCCTTCCCTGTGTAAAAGGTTCGAAGCAAAACGAATTCACAGGGTCTCCCATGTTATCCCAACCGCCGATGTAAACGTGATAGCGAACCTCCGAAGGCAGCGGGCTTTCTGACGACGCACTTTTGGCGCAGTTTCATTGGCTCACTCGGATCGTGAAGTCGGCTGTGGTCCCAGTGATAGCGGCGAACCTCCGAAGACAGCGCGCTCTCTGACGACGCACTTGTGGCGCCGTTTCTTTGGCACCTTTCGTTTCAATACATTTCGTGCCGCCGACGTGTTTTCGCTCAAGGACTTTGAAGGTCGACTGAATGAGGAGACATATAAGGCTTTCGCGTCAATAATCAACATAAAGCATTGACGAACGCGCGTGCAAGATTCCATTTGTTTTAGGCTTTTGCTTTAGAACACTTACTGCCGCGGACGCCGGCGGCGCGTGCAACACCATTCCCTGCATTCTCCTGGATGCTTGGGGAATTTAGGAATAGATCTCCAATTAAGGCAGCCAAAGCGATAACTAACCAGTAGATTAGTTATCAATAGGCGCCATTTTCAAGATTAGTAGACTCTCAGGTAGACAATAAAGGCTGCTCAAAGATTTGCCGCTGTGTGACCCGCGTCGGCCATGTCTACGCTTGCAACGCCCTCTCTTTGTCGTCGTTCCAAGCGCTTGCGTGCCTCGTTTCCTTTCCTTCCGCTCTCCCGGGGTGGCGGTCCCGTCGCGCGTGTCTAGTTTCCTCCGGTTCCTCGGGGCCGGTCCGTGTCGTGTACTAAACAACTTCGCTGGTCATCCGGCTTCACAAAGTAAAATGGATCATGTTTTCTTTTTTTTTTTTTTTCTTTAATGACCAGAGGTATTTCTAACGCCTTACGTAGTTCCCTATGTTGGCTAAGCTTTAATGCGATTTCCCAACATCTCGGTGCACTGGAACATCCAAAGTCAAGCACCGTCATCGATGAAGCAACAGGGCAGCAGGAACCTCGAGACGGCGGGTTAGCGGCGTCCCTGCTGTCTGGCTTCGCAGGGAGCTGTCAGACAGGCCGGTTCGGGAGGCGTGACTGATTAGCCCCGCGCTGGTGTCGGCTTGCGCGGGGAGCGCAGGCGACACCCGATACCTGGTCGTTAGCGTTCGGCGCGCCCCTGGCGGATCGAACGGGCGGCGGGCCCGCCGCGGAGGGACGCAACAGCCCCACCGTCTGATCCGATGACCGATGGCCGCCGCCACCCACACTGGCCCAGAGGGAAGTCAACACCCAATGGATGGGCTAGATTCAATGACGTCACTTGAATTTCACTTTAGGGGAATCGTTCTTCCACCTGTTTCTGCGGCGTTCAACGTTTCGCTCCGTGCCGATTACGGTGGAACAACCAAATTAGCCGGTACTCTTTCCAAGACAAACAACATTGGCAGTTGCCATTTATTGCTTGGGCACAAAGCGAGTGGTCCCATCCGAGCCTTCGCCGAACGCCGACTCCGGCTCAGTCGAGCTCAGAACTAACGCTGACGCGGCCTATGTGTTCAGTAACATGCTCATGGTGCGTGCCCATATAATGGCAGACTGGGATAATTATCGCAGCAGCTACTATTATAGATGGCGCCCACTTTTGAAAAGGGGCTTTAATGTTCCGGTTTTCTCTTGTTCTCCGATTGTTGTTTTTGTGTTTCTCCTTGTTACTTTTCCTACAGCTTGCAACGCCAAGAGATTTCCGTCAATCCATCACAATTTCTAGTTTCCGAACAAATCTCGTGTGTCAAGCTCGTTGTGCGCTTTTTTTCTGAAACAGCAGACTCGCACCGTACCGGACGTCCGCTGGAGCACGAAAGGCTGCAGTATCCTCGTGGAACAAACTAATATCCGACGAGAAAAATAGCCCCATAATAGTGAAGGTGTGTTTTCGAGAACACGCGTGCCACCGTTTTTATGGGTGAACGCTTTTTCGCACAGGCGAATATGACGCCTTTTAGCTACACTCAACAACTTAAGAAAGATTCTTTTTTTTTTTTTATACAGCGTTTAAGAATGGAGGGAAATTTGTGTTATAACCATGTTACCCGGGACCTTAGCCGTTTAACGTGACTTTTATTATCATTATGATCGTCTGGAAACGGTTGAAAGATGTCATATCCAGCGGCGTAAAAATGTGTTAAAGCGGAAAAACGGTGGCAGTTTGCTCGCAGACACGCCAGGTGCAACGAATGTGCCACCTAGGAACATGTTTGTAAACAAGTAGTGGTACTGCTGAAGATTGAAGAAAGCGCAAGAAAGCTGCTTTGTAATGGTAGTGAGCGGCTTTTGTTGTTTTTCCGATCGGTGTAACCAGCTCTAAAAACGGCAATGGCACACAAAACGGTGAATTCTGGAAAACAGAAAAGGATAACATCCAAAGAACGCCACACCAGAACACTCTGGCGATTTTTTTTTTTTTTTTTTGTCTTTGCTGATTTGTTTTTTTCAAAATTGGTTCAACACATCCGTAGACATATTTGTAGACTCCGCCCGAATTGCATGTTACTAGATGTGTTTTTTCGCTAAGTTACTGGAATTCCAAATTTGGTCTGAGAGTCACGCGACACGACGTCAGATGTTGTGATATCATATGGGGCAGTATGGGGCCATTACAGCTTGTTCTCGAGGGGTCACAAGAAGTTTAATGATGTGAAATGAATGCTAAAAAAAACTCGCGCTAACAAACTCAAAAAACAGCTTGCGCAAAATACTGTTTTTTTTTGTTTTTTTTTACATTGGGTGTTAGACTTACAAGGTATACAACGTCGGACGTCGCCCCGCCGTAGACTGCAGGAAAAGTTGAATGCTGGTTTTGGCATCACCTTCTTTTGCCATTCCCTCGGTACCTATTTATTGAATTGATGCGTAATAAATAGCACTCTGGAAAGAGTAAGGCTCGGATATTTCGGAAATCTGTATAGATTGGGTGGCTCAGAAAAACCTCCCGGGAGGCTTCCCTTTAAAGCACGCGCGCACATCTCAAGTCAAGCGGTCTTCTGCGAAGGGCGTCTGGTGGTGCGGGACCTAATGGCGACTGTCGACCCGGCTTCTTTTCTCCCATTGTTCGGTGTGCCAGGCACCCGCGTGTTTGTTTCGAACCGCCTCGTTTACTTGCGACCTTTGTTTCTTGTCTTTTTTTTTTTCCTCTTCCTCCCGCTGGGTGCGCGTGTGCGTCTCGCACAGACCCGAGGGGGCAAGGTCAGTCCAGGAGCGTGCTGAAGCCATACCACCTAGAAAACAAGGCCTGTTCCTTTCCCCCGATGACGTCATCACTCGTGGATCAACGTAGCACCTCACTACGAGCGCCACGCTAACTCTCGATAAACTTCGGCGTGTTTGCCGCTTCGGAGAGGCTCGGAGAGCCACTAACGATGACGTGATGCTCAGGCCTTCCCTTTAATGTCGGCTGAAGCCGGGAGGACTGTATTCTGTCGAGGTCAGGCGAGGACTGCCTCCAAGGATACCCAAGGCAGCGCGGGCGACATATTTTTTTATCATTGTTATTATTATAGCGTCCTTAAATATATAACGGCGTTCGTGTGCAGCGTCTTCATGAGGGACGACCGCCTTTGTTTGGATCTTGGAGATGCGCTAAAACTTGGCACTGGTAAAAAACATTGCGGATTTTTTTTTTTTTATATATCTTTATGTTTGTGTCTCATCTTCGCGTTGCTAACTGGATACTGGGAGTTGTTTTTATAACCCTCGTATCTCTCAAGCTTTCTCTTTTATTAAAAGTGCAATAGCGGGAGGTCTTTTTATGACGTCAATAACACGTCGGGCTGCTAAAAAAAAAAAAAAAAGGTTTACTTTATAAGTGGCGTTTTTTTTATTTTGATCTTTAACTTTCCTTTACGAGGTTTCTGTGAAGAATATTTTTTGAACTTTTCGTGGTATCGCGTGTCCCGTTTATTTTTGTCGCTCCGCCATGTTGGACAGGAAAAATACTGGAATAAGAACCGCGTAATGAAATATGAAAGACGGGCAAAGGCCTTGTACACGCACATATATTGGTTTCCTGTCGTCCCCATGCGGGTATGAATACTATATCAGCAAAACGTCTTCACGCCAAAACCGTACAAGCAATAAGTTCACACTAGATTGTTCCTGTGACTGTTCCTCTACCACCGCACTACTTTCATGGAAGTGTCACGAGAAAACAATGAACTGTGTTCAAAATCCCCGTGGAGCACTGAGCAGCAGAGTGAAATATATGTTGGTTCTGTAAACTCTTCACGCCAACCTATCTTGAGAAGGCGCCTTTCCTTGGGAAATAGCAGTAAATAAACGCCCGTATCAAAACAACCAAAGTTAATAGCTGTTGCTGGATACATTGGGCAGGATAACCGACCGCCGCGCACGACATGGCGTGGAGGGGAACCTCGCTCTGATTTTGTCCCGGTTAGCGTGCCTCAATGACCTTCTGTTTAGAGTGATGCCACCCTTTGTAGTACCCGATGCCGACAGCACGCTCTCACGGGGAAAATACAAAGAAATCGACGAAAACAAATTGTCGCCATAGCACAGTCAGCGCCATAGACGCCTGCAGGGACACGCTCTTTCACGCACTTCTGAACAAAAAACAAATGTAGAAGTGGGAACAAAATGGCCAGATATCTCCACCCTAAGCAAAGCGCACATGAAGGCACCCTTGTCCCGGCTGGTTGCAAATCGAATGTTACTGAAATAAGGCGAAATCTTGAAAGGTGTTGGTCCTGCGTGGAAGCTTATACCTCGCGAAAGCAGCTATGCACAAGCGCGGATGCCCGAGCCTTAATTTGCCGTTTGGGAACGAGATAATCACCGCATGATTTATATAAGAGCCCGATCGACCGTCCAACAACAACAAAAAAAAAAGCAGGTGTTTATATACTCAATTTAGGCGCTCGGAGGCCAATGCAGAACAGGAAAATAATTTGATTGAGGTAGATCGTGCTGGTATACAGACATCGGGCGGCGCAGAAAAGCTCACAGGAGAAAAGCTCACCGGAGATAAGCATCACCGGAGAAAAGCTCACCGGAGAAAAGCTCACCGGCCTTTTGACCGATGCGGAGAAAAGCTCACCTACGTATCTAAGAATCGAGCGTCAACACAAGTGAAGTACGTTCACTCAACTGAAGTATATGCTGTGATTCCTTGTGCGCATGCGGTCATTCTGCACTTCCGTAGCAGAATATATTTTTAAATTTCTAAAACATCGTGTAACACGTTCGGCGTTGCCCGACAAAAATGAAATAAATAATTTTTTATATAACTCTAATTAAAAAAGAAGAAAAAAATGTCAAGAAAACGCTAATTAAAAAAAAGAAAGAAATGTATTTGCCCCATCTCGGCTACGTCAGAATTAAATATGGTGACACTCACGCGAAATGGGATGACGTAAAAGTGGAACCAAGGTTAACGTCAGGTCAGAGAATAAAAATTAAGATGACTTTAATCGTGATTCAAATCACACCGGTTTTACCTATTTCGGTCTAAATCAAAACTCGGCCGAAAGAAAATAATAATAATATTTTTTTATTTTTTTATTATTTGATGTTTTTTATATGACCATATATTTTTGTGCTTAAATCAAAGAATCATCCCACAATAAAGATTTCTATCGGACTGAACACAAGCAAAAAGCAATGGTCTTCGGAGCAAATAGATGCGTTAAGCTTTATTTCTACCTCCAAGTTCGTTCGTCAGATACCGCAGATTTTTTTTGTTATAATTAAATCAGAACGTAAAATATAGAAGCGAAAACTGGGAAAGTAATGTCAAAATGCTAGAAAATCAGATCGCAAAAAAAGAAGCAAATACACGTTCCCGCTAAGAAAAAAAAGGAAAAAAAAAGAAAGGAAGCTGTTTTCGTACTAGTATGGCAGGGTTTTCATCAACAAAAAGCTGTCAAAATTGACTATTTTTCTTTTCTGCATTGTTTTCACTGATCGGAAGCATTGACCAAACAACCAGTTGTGTTTAGAAATGCATATGGTGATAAATAATCAGTATTTGCAAGCTACAGTGATATTAGTCGGATTTAAAAAAAAAAAAAATCTAACATGATTTTTTTTATCTGAATTTGTTTTTGCTTACAGCAGAGTGATCATTGTGTGAAGTGTGTACACTGCGTGACCCTGTCAACATAAACAACTGATCAACTTTTTTTTTGCTTTCACATTTTAGTGGTTGTTATTAAGACTACTAGTTTGGCGGAAATTGCTCATTCGCGGCACAAACTTATGCCATGAAAGTTTGACGCATCTTCTCTAAGTAAAATGCGAAAAATTGCTTCGCGCTAATTCAATTGCACGGTGTACCGCCTGCCTGAAAGACGCATAAAACCTTGCCAGCACTACTGCTATTAACGACCACTTTACATACATAATAATTTAATTTGAGGTGAGCTTTTCTCCGCGTCTATCAAAAGACTGGTGAGCTTTTCACCGGACCCGCACAAAAGTGGGTGAGCTTTTCTCCGGTGAGCTTATCTCCAGTGAAGTTTTCTCCGGTGAGCTTTTCTCTGGGATTCCAGACCTCAATATTACCTTCTAATAGGGAGTATTCACTGGTGGCCATATCCGTGTGCGCGAATTCTGAGCGCATGCTGATGGCGAGCTTCCAGAGTTCTTTTGCGACGTGCATTCCGCACCATCAAGAGTGCCGGTCTTCGCAGCCTATTAATGTGAGCTCGTTCTGAGCATGCGCTTTAAACAGCACCCACAAATATGGCGTCCAGTGAATACTTATAAGTGTGTTTTTCCTCGTAAGTTCACTCGCCTGCCGGATCGATGGCTTCGAGTGTCCCGCACCGGCCTTTTTCCCCTTATCATAGTTTGATCGCCCAACTAAATTTTCAATGAACCTTGTCATCTCCTTTTCCGAGGCAGCTCTGAGTATTCCATCATTTCGCGGCGGACGCGCTTTAAAGCTCAAAAGCTACAATTTTGGGAGGTTGTTGAAGTCCGCTACCCAAGAAGGTACCTCAGTCAGCTTCTACCTCCGTCGAACGCTAAGCACGTGCTTTTCCGTTCGTTGAATAGGGAGATGACGCTGCGCCGGATGTATTCTTTGTTGTTATAAAAACCACAAACCTATTTCTACACTCACACTCCCGCCTGGTTCGATATCGACGGGGGACACGACGTTGTGCATGAAATCACAAGTGCGTGATGCAGGAGCCAGACTAGGTCAGCGATCGTGTATTCCACTGGCTAAATCACAAACTTGCCGATCATGAGCATTCAAATGGGGGTGCAAGAAGGAAAGGGGGGAGGGGGGGGGGACGTACCCATTTGAGATTCCGGTGATATTGACGACGAGGTATTTCGGCGGCGTGCTTTTAATTGCCGGGGTCTCACTGCTTATACATCATACAAAATACAGTCTGCAGGCCTGCTCGAAGCATATACTGTAAACTACTTAATCTTCGCTATGATTTCTCCTCGTGACGGCATGATTATAGGATTACCAAACGTTCGAACGACGACCTCGATGGCACGTGTCACAACAAGCACGGCGGAAGCTTCGAGCCATCGTGTTCCTACAATCAACACCGTCAAAGTTGACAGTCTAGCGTCACTTTTATTTTCGTCGACGAAAGCAGAATAATACGACCAAAGGAATCCGATTCTATCGAAACATTATGGCCCTTTGGCCCAACCGTGCTTACTTCCGCCTTAAAAAAAGAAACGAAAAATTCCCCCCCCCCCCCCCCCCCTCTTTCGCTTTTGAAAAAAAGTTAGGCGGACGCCTATGTTCCCGACATAAAACTGCCTTTTGAAAGTGGAGTGGCTTACCGCTTCCTATACATAATCAAGCAACACATTTTGACACAAATAATCTGACTATTAAAAACGTACGGCCTCGTTACTGCCATCGCAATGTCCCTCCTCTAAACGCGCGGTGCCCAACCGGCATACCATCCCGCGCTCTGAGCTCGTGTTGGCGTTCTTGCGCAGTCGCGTGTTTCACATGCAGCGGTTTTTGCCCTAGAGCGGCGCGATTTCTGCCGTCGCGGCGCTCTGGCCAGCACCAGCGGTTGAGCGGCACGAGCGCCACGACGGCAGACATCGCGCCGCTCTAGGGCCAAGATCGCTGCATGTGAAGCACGCTTTACGGTGCACCATAACTCGCCGCCCTATAGCAGCCTCGACTTTCCTGCTTATAGGTGAAACTATACGGTGCCTCATTAGAGATTTTTAGAAATAGAAACTGAGCCCACGCTTCGGGTCCCTCGAGCAGCTTGGAGCGCAGCCCCGACCTGCTTTCCGTTGCTCCGATGAAGCACGAACAAGGGCGCCTCTCGACTTGAACTCCTATAGGCATATTGCTGATGAATCGCCGCCATTTTGTATCCCATGAGCTGCCATCGTGTTGGTCCCGCTTGCTGAACCCCTACAATCTGCAGTGTACACTTCCCACCACCAAATTCGTGTTTCACGTCAAATAAAACAAAAAGAAACAAGTAAAAATGAGCCCGAACACGGTGGGGTAACGTCACGCGAAAGCCATGTATAATCTACGTGACACGTGTCCCATGAAAGCCCAAGAAAACTAAGACCATAACCACGTCTTCGGTCTTGTTTTCCTGCCCTTTCCTCGCAACACACCTAGCGATGCTTTTTCTATTGTAATATATATATTTTTTTTACACAAATTTGTTTTCGTCCGCACGCTTACTTGTGCGGCGGACGCCGCGGCCGGCCGTCTGGCGTTCCCATTGAAAAGACTCCGTCCACGGCCCAGCGCATTTCTAGGTTTCCCCCTCGGCCCAAAGGAACAACTCTCTTCGGGCCGGCTATACGGCAACAGGTGCGGCGCTGGTCGCCGCATTTCTTTCTCGGGTTTATTTCTGTTTTTTTTTTTTGTTTTTTTTGGGGAGTCCCGGGGCACCGTCGCCTTATCCACTTCCGCTCGGAAAGTAACACCGGAAGCAACAGAGGCGTATGCAAAAATCCAGAGAAAGAAGGAAGAAAGTCGTTGGGCCATGCGATGCAGTAACAAGAACGTACGAAAGAATAGAAAAGACCCGAGGAATAAAATGAACAAAACAAAAAAAAAAAAAACAAAAAAAAAAAACGTTACGGTCCGACAGCTTGACACGCCGGTATCCCTGTTTTGGTTTTGCCTGCATGCGAGCGCACCACGGGTGGACGTCGCCCGGTGCGGCGGCGAAAGTTACGTAACCGCCGCGCTTTCGTATACATACACACTTTCTCCGTACGCGTCGGGGGCCGTTTAGACCATTACAAACATTGCTTACACAAGGGGGCGGCGCAGTGCCCCCCCCCCCCCCCCCCCCCCTGTCAGAGAGGGAAGTGAGCTGCTGTCACCGACGGAAAGGACACCGAATTTCCTGTTCGGATTTGACGATAACCTGAAAGATCGTCGTAAACCGCCCGAGTCACGCCGCATGCTTGAGAGTCATAAAAAAATACGGGGTTTTCGCTCCTGACATGACGGCTCAATTATCCGCGGCACTCTTGAAGCATGCTTCTTTCGTAGACGTATATACCTGCGTATATATTACGTACGTGCCGCATAACATGACTGCAGATGCGTTTGATGTGCAGAGGACCATCATACAAGCAAGGAACACGCCCCGGGCAGCACCTGAAGAATGTCTTTTGGGTTACGGTGTATTGGCGTTGTGACCGTGGCTCTAATGTTTATATGTGGAGGCTGTAGACCGCTCCAATAATCGCGTTCTGTGGGATGGAATTACTGTCGACTGCCTCTGTGGCACGCTATCTGAGCATGCGCAATAGCTCTACATCTCGGAATATTTGTACGCCGTGCAGTTTTCGCCTGTGTGATAGCCGACGGAAAGATGTCCTCATTGCCTAGAAACGCTTAAACAGGGTCCCTCCTACACGGAACGCTGATTGTACATCATACAAAAGATAGTCTGCCAAACATCAGTCACCGTGGTTCGAATGCCGCGTGCTAAGTTTCTCATTGAGCTCGTTTCCATGGGGCATACAAAGTTCGGATCTCGTGGTGACTTGCTTTCAAATCTGTTTGCAGACTGTTTTTTGTACCATAGTGTGGACCTTTAGAAAAAAAAAAAAAAAAAAAAAGGGCTCTTAGCCGGTTTTATTTTCAGTGTTCGTGCGTATGGCGCGTGATTTGCTCGCTTTCCGAGCATGCGCGTGCTGGGCTGAGTAGATTGCACGCTGGGCTGAGGACTTGTAAATATTGGAACGGTGTATAAGCAGTGCGACCCCGCGGCTTTGGCCGAGCACCACAAGAGCCTGCTGGACGTTGAGACCCTTTCATTCCATCATCTACCGGTGTAGCGCTGCACTTGGTGCAACAAAATTGTTTCATCTCTCTTCATCGAAACACATCTTTGTCATTCATCAGCATCTTGCCGATGACCTGTTATGTAGACGGTATTCCAGTTATTAGCCACAATATGACTGAAAAAAAAATTGTTACCATGTTCATTCAGCTTAAGTGGCACATGTAGAGCCGGTTACTGTAATTGGCTAAACATGCGCCACTTAAGCTTAATGAATATGACATCATTTATACTTTTCCAGCGCTTATCATACGGGCTACAATGATATCTCACAGAGCTGTGGACGCATGCGCAGCGTCTGATACACTGCAGAAGGGAGCAACAGCGCATGCTCAAAAGGCATTCTACAACCCAGCAGATAAATATAGCAGCGCGCAGAAGGCGATTTTTAACGTTAAGGAACTCGTGTCGGCGAAAAATTGGCGTCGTTGGCGTGACGCGAAAATCCTGATTGATCCATAGGGTCATGACGTCACAGCCACGTGACTTCGCGTGAGAATTTCAAACAACCCACAACGCTCACGTGAAACGTGGTGTCACGCTGGAATATGAAAGTTATTAAAAGAACATGGCATATGTAATGCGAATTGAAAAGGTTACCACCTGTCTGATATGATTTTACTTTATAAAGTAATTCATTCGCCTTATAAAGAAAAAAAAAAAAAAAACACGAAGGCAACGAGCACCGTGAAAACGCACTTTTGGCGCTGCTTGTCTGCAGGGCTCCGTCTCATAGCAGTGGTGCCCGCGGTCGGACTAGTATGACCTCCGTTTAGGGAGAACTTGGGTCACAGTTGGAAAGCGTGTGACTGCTCGCCGGAAAAGTATCCATCGTGATCCCGTGCCTCGCTCTGACGTTCTCGTATATACCTTCTATACCTTAATAGCCAGTTACATGTTGAAACGGAGGATAAAAGTGATCGTGTCACAAACGGAACTGGCCATCCTTGCTTCACCAGAAGTCCGGAAGCTGTCAAAGCCAAGCAGACGCGAACAAACGTATGCGGAGCGAAAATTCGTCTGCTTCTTGCAGAGGGGTTGCGATGATGTCAGAATGCCGAGCTCTTCTTGGCTGATTGCAAAAAATAGGGGGTAGACTTCAAGCCATCCATCATCAAGGTCTACCCACCATCCTTTCAATCAAAGCCAATCAGAGCTCGGCATCAGTCTGACGTCACTGCAACTCCGGGCAAGAAGCAGACAACTTGCTGTCCGCATATGCACAACGTCACGGTGTATTCTCTGCGCTTGACTGGCCGAGCCGGCGGATGCTGCCGTAAAAGACGCCGAACGGCTGCAGGCGTTATGGCCCTCTTCATTGGCCCCTCGGCTCGTGGCTCCGGCTGCGCGCGACCCATGCATCCTCTCTACTTTCGTCGTTATTCGTGGCTGAAAGAGACGTTAGTGACGCGTTGTGAACAGAGGTGTGTCGCCAAGATTGTCCCTAATGACCTCATTTAACTAGCGACACAAACAGGTATTGTGACAACACCAAATTAGGGTTTTGTCAACAAAAACAGCCTTCGACGGTACCGGTTGTAAATAAGTTATTTTGTAGCTCGATGTAGACAAGCCAGTGTAATGACACTCAAATCCAAGCAAGTTTCCAGACAAGGTGTATTTAGGAGTGAAGTTTGGTTAACTTAAGATTAATCGGTTTATTATTTGCCGTAAAAAACTTTTTTTTTCTTCTTTTGGTTATTATTGAAATGTGTCTCTATGCCCCAAGGGAGCGCTCAACCCGTTTCTCTCGGTATTATCTTATTAGTTTGTCGCTCATAAAGTAGAGAGGGGGGACATAGTGAAGATGGAAGGGATAAAAAACTAGAGACTGTGCTATTTCTTGGGAGCGTTGGTTTTTTTAGCTAAAGGAGACCTCTGAATATTCATCGCTACAACAACGACCGAATATCCAGACTCCGGGAAACCAAACGCCAAATAAAAACATGAAATAAAAAAAAAAAGTCCCGTCTAACTTGAGATGCATCGCCAGTTTGTCGCCACAACCTCATATGTATTTTTTTAAGCTGTTTTTGTTAACTTTATGCTTCAGACTAGATCTAAAACAAAAAAAGAAATCGCCGATACACGCAATATAAAATGGACGAGACAGGCATAGTTGTACACATTGTTCCAGCTTGCGATGGGACGCAGCGGAGTTCACGAGCCATTGGAGCCAACCAAATGTTGTTTGACTGTCACGTGACTTCGGGAAAGGCGCAGCGACGCGCCAGGCCCTAGTCACGTGACGCGATCATCGCGCCGGATTGGCTGGGACGGCTCGTCGTATGCGCGTCCATCGCGTTCCGTCGTAAGATCATGAAACGGAGTGTTTAGTTACACCGCGGTGCCATAAAAAAGAAAAGTGTGTGCGGCTGGTCTCTGCCGTCCCTACACAAAAAAAGCGAACAACAACAAAAATAATATATATATATATATATAATAAAAGACATACCTAAAAATGCGAGACGAGCGTAAAGGGGCGTACTGTTTATACACCGGAGTAGAGAGACACACCGTGCCGACGCCGAGGCGCCCCTGACCAATACCTCCCAAAAGACAAGGCCTTGCGCATGACGTCATATTTAGTGGACCCCGGAACCGCCCCAAGCAACAGGCACGCTGAAGCGAGCTGCCGCGCAAACCAGGCGGCGCTGCGTGGGGCCACTAGTGATGACGTTTCGGGGGAGGAAAGGCCTGCAGGCCCTGTCTTCTAGGTGGCGTTGCCGTGACCACCCCTGCCGCCACCAAGTCGCCTCGTGAAGGGCGCAGGGCCACTCCCCCGAGGCATCTCCAGTTACCCTGAGGACGCCGCGGGTCGGCCTCTTTCCGTAAACTGTGTGCTTTCGGGAAACCTAGAGAGCGAGGTGCTAGTGCTCCTGCGCGCTTGCTTACTCTGGTCTGCTGGGTCTTAGCTATAACGAGTCATTAGCAAAGCGGCTTCTCTTTGAGCAGGAAGGATTTCTTCCTTTTCTCTATTTTTATTTTGTCTTGGTTGAAAAAAAATAAAAATAGGGGGAAACAACGAAGGTTATACTCAAAGACGGTGTCTACTTTATTTTTATGGATTTATTCGTCTCGTGTGCTCTACCTGTGTTGACTAGCGGGTAGGTGGAGGTGTGTAAATTCGAGGAACATGCCGCGGGAGGAAGGTTTTACGATTGACAAATGAACTAGCTGACGCCGCACGAAGAATTTCGCTTATAACGAAGTCAAGAATAGCGAAATATCGAATACAACGAACTAATATTTGTTTTCGTGCTATTGGTGTAATGGAAATTTTGACATGGTGAAATTTGTTTGTCCTGAAATAAGGTCATTTGAGCCTCCGCTCTTGTGGAACACTTACGGTGCTTTAGTACGAACAATAATATATATATATATTTTTTTTTTTTTCAGTAGCTGCTACAAGGATGAAGGTAAGGGCGGATTTATGGGTGATTCTTGGGTGGGAGGGGGGGTTTCGGTAGGCATTCGGCTTGGGTGGGGAGGGGGGGGGGGGGTGGAGTCTGCAGAAATATGACGTCACGACTGGACCCAGATCTATTTTGCTGACCCAATATTTGCTATGTCCACTAAAGCTAGATCCGCCAACTCTCGTACGCATGGCAGCAGAGCAGGATTTGACCACAATGCCTGCATACTCTACAGAGGCCCGTGATTTATACTTGCTTAAGCCCGATTTATAATGGGGCACAAGTGCTGCGTCACAATACAGTTGGACGCTGTTGTTCAATCCACGGTCCAGTTGCTGGCTGGTGTGCCAGACCAAAGCATTTCACTAAAAGGGGGAAAAATAAGAGATGCAGGCCAGTAAGAAAGGTTTCATTGGGAGCCCATGAAGTGACAATCATTGCGGGGGCGTCAATTGCATACATTAAGGCAACCCTAGTAGTAGCGATCAATACTGTCAGGATGAAAGGGACCGGGTGGTACTTACATTATGTTTTAGGTCTCAAGTTCTGATCTGCGCTAGAATATTGAATCATGCCTCTCTTATACTCAGTGTCTTAGCTCAGGGCATTCGTTTACGTTTATGCACCCTTACGTTTTGCAAATCGGCGCCGTATTTTATTAGCTTTTTCCTCGCATCCCGAAGTAGAGTTTGACTGGTATCTATACTTGTCACCTTAAAACCGGGTTGGTTTCTGTTCCACGAAACTGCCGTGCCACTGTTTATATGGATATATCTATACTCGTCCATATTTTGAATGCAAAACACATTGTTCTATTAATACACCAATAAAAAGAAGACATTCGGTAGGTTGGTAGATAAAAACGTCTTTCGTTCTACGAAATTAACAGCTCAGTATCTTTCGACACGCGATAAAAGCTACTTCTGTAGCTTCTATGGTATCCCATTACTTGTACAAGATGAACAGTTGACCAGAGCTGGCTCCGCTTGACTTCCTCCCGATACGCAATCTCCTCCAGCGTGAGAAGCGACCAAGTTCTAAAAGACACGTTCTATACTCGCCGACACAAGCGCCCGCCTGTCAAGAATCGTCAGTGCATCGAATCGCGTTCAAACAGAACCCAGAAAGAAAGAAAGAAAGAACGGCAGCGACGAACAGCTGACGGGTAAAGAGTTGATTGAACGGAAGCCAGGACCGTTTGTCGGCGGCCCAAGCAAGCAAGAGCGGCGGTAGCCGCTGTTCACACGGAAGGGCCCCGTGGAAAGAAAATATGAAGCACGACGCAGACTCCGAACCGGGGGCAGCCGAGAAGACATCATCGACGGATAAGCGTCACTAATCGGACCGATTATGGTGGCCATTTTCTCCCGGCCGGCATTACCGCTGCCCATTACCGTGAATGACTGCGGCGCTTTTTTAAACGGCGCGGAAAAAGAGGTAATCGCCCGCACGGAACGGTTCAAGGTGCGACGAGGGTTAGCCAAACAAGATCAGGGAAATGACTTGGTCGTTGTCGCCATTAGAGAGCGTCGAAGGTAACAAGAACAACGCGGAACAACAACATGAAGGCGCGACCGGACAAAAGCGGGGGTCCGGTAAACGTGCTAGTAAAGGCGAGTGGACAGCGCCGCAACGCGGCGACGTTGCCGGATCGACAACGCGGCGATGGCGGCGGCACCGGAGGCGCCATCTGGACGCGGTGGAAGACACTACTCGGTGGAAACTGCACGACGAGACTGCTTCTCCTCCGTTGGATTAAAGTGGCATTTTATCGTAATTAAACGTTCGAAATTAGGGTTGCTTATTGGACTTATTTTCATGTTTTTTTTTGCTCGTTGGTCTTCTGTGGTTGGTGTATCTTGCGACCAGAGTTGTAGGTAATGGGTTGCTAACAACGAGTTACTTGTACTTAGTTATTTTTTTATCTAACCAAGAACGACATATTTACATTAAAAAACAGCAATCAGTGTATTTTTCTTACTTTTTGATGAAGTACCCTGTAACGATATTTATTTACTTATGGAGGGGAACGTGTACAGCACAAATACCAGATACTATAGAGCGGTGTTGGCGGTAACGCGTTACTTGTTTGGTAACGTAGTGACGTACACGTTACTCTTTCAAAACAGTGACGGGTAACGCACTTCCCTAGTAAAAAAATCATTTGTATGAGAAATTTCTTGTGTCCAATAAACACATATGTATCATACAAGATATATAAGAACATATAAGAACATATAAGAACAATATAAGAATTATATGAGAACTAAATAAGAATTATATGATATATAAGAACCCCATAAGAAACTTATAAGATACTTCCCGTTAGATTCTTATATGGTGCTTGTATGTTCTCATATATCTTATATAGTTCTTATATAGCTCTTATATGGTTTTTATACGGTTCTTATATGTTCTTATATGGTCTTATATATCTTGTATGATTCATAGGTGTTTATTGGACACAAGAAATTTCTCATACAAATGATTTTTTTTTACTAGGGTTACGTTACTTATTTCAAGTAACGTGTAACGCAGTTACGACACCTTCGTTACTTCTTCCAAATACTTTACAAAAATTACACTGCAATGTTTTTCGTGTTTTCCCAAGCCATGCAATTTTTTTGGGGGGTTTTTGTGTTTCCCTTTGCGTTTTTTTATGTGAATATTTAGGCGAAACCGTAGAAACGATAAAGTAATTATGTTCATTTTCTGGATGGACATAATGTTTCTTGATATATGGCGCTTATGCAAACCTGCACCGCCAAAAACAGTAAAACGTGTTAATTCAGAATTTAAAAAAAGTAACGCGTAATTAACGTGCGTTTCTTTTTATCGGTAACGGTAACGGTAACGCGTTCCTTTTATTTTGAAGTACCGTAGGTCGGTAACAATCTCCTTTCACTTGCAAGTAACGTGTAACGTATTACTTTTTTTCGGTAACGCCTGCAACACTGCTATCGAGACCATAAAAGGATGCGCACAAGGTATGTCAGTATAGCCACAGTTATCCACAAATTAACGCCTTAAAAATTGAGGAATTATTAAAGGAGTGATGAAACGATATCGGGTTAGAACGTTCATGACTTACAGGGCTACTTGAACGGTGATTTGAAATGTGCCCGTTGTGTTCAAAAATAGGTCGAATATGATCCACAACATCCGTAAAGGACAATAGCACATTTGTATTTTGAGCCTGGTGGCTGTATTGTTCGTTATAAACGGCCGACTCTGGCAAGTGCTCGAAGAACAGCCAGCGGAGAGCACGTGACATCCAACGCAATCGTGACGTAGTTCGTCTCGAGGCAAGCAAAGCTACGGCGCGGCTGGCATCGAGAGGATGGCCTAGTCTAGTGCCACAAAATAAGCTACGCTTCGGAGTATCGACACTTGCCCATATTGTGGCTTAAAATCATGGTTGCCAGTTATCTGAAGGTTTATCTGAAATCACAGTAACGCGTTCCTTTTCAAACGCAGTAAAGACTGACGTACTTGGTCACTTTTTGAGTGAGTAACGACTAACGGTACTTACTTTACATTATTTCAGTAACGTGCACATGTCTGCTTGTGCATAGCCTCCTCTATACTCACAAGGCCTGGCAGTTCGACAACGGAGCCATTTGGAGTGCCCGGTCGCAGATATGGAGCGCGAGGATCTGGTAGCACTGAGCATCAAAGAGCCAATTCTCGTGGAACCTGGACGTCAGCGCACAGCTTTTGCAGCGGCGGGGACCCGAAACACACTTGTTCGCTCGGGAGAAGTGTGTTTCGGCGCCTTGTCGCAGCGGGGCACCAGCCACGTGGCTCTCCTTTCATCCGTTGTCTGTCGCTCCACCTTTTCCATTTCGGCGGCCGCTTCTCGTGGCGATGTGCCTGGCTTTGTCAGTATATAGGAGACTATGATACAACTGAGAGCTACAGGATTGACTGAAGCTATTTGGATCTTATCGGTCGCGTGCGATAAAACTGACCATATTTGTATTTTCTTCCCTTCGAAATCGAGAATATAAGGGTTTCTTTCTAATCAACTGCAAACAAAACAAAACAAAAATATATTAGCACACAAGATACAATATGTACCGACTGATTGACAGGTGCGTTGTATTCAATAAGATAGTAAGCACTGGGAAAACTGGGAGAGAAAGGAGGGAGGAGATGGGGAAATTGCTGGGTTCTGCTTTGTATTGCAGCGTTTTTCCTTCATCGGGCTTCATATCAACATCAGAAATGTGCGCGAGCATTGTTGTCAAAAGTGTGTGCGAGCTTCATTAATAAAAGCAAATGCAGCCTCGATAAAAAAAAGAAAACAAACATTTTTGTTTTTATTTTTTTAAACGGACGGGTTTAGTGCAGTTGACGTACCCCGCTAGGGAGACGATGACACACACTGCGAAAGAACTAAAACTTCAAAAAGGTCTTTTCATCTGAACATCACGCCTAAAACAACAAATACGACGTTTTTTTTGTTTTTGTTTTTGTTTTAAAGTTGCGTCATATTTAACCACTAAGGTCTAATAATGCGATTGAAAAAAAATTTTTTTTTGAAAAAGAAAAGTTAATTCTTGTTTTTTTTCTTTTCTCTTAAAAAGCGAGAAATAAAAAAAGGAACCCAATATTATTTGATGTATTAACAAGCATATTATGCAAATTTCTTCAACATATACGGTATAATTTACATTATTTACTAGGACAAAATATATATATATATATATTAATCGTAACGCACGTCATTTTGTCGACAGTTCAGGTGGAAGATTAAACACACTATGGCTATCCCATATTAAATTCGTTAGTCCATAAAAAGAAGGGGTGCGGTGACGGAGAAAGGGAGAAAATGAGAGGAAACAAGCGCATGTGGTTGTCTAGCTGCTGCCTCTATCGGATGTCAAACCTTGCTTTGCCCTAAAACAATACATAAAATGAGCATTGTTTTGTTATTCAGTATGAATTGTGCATCAATATGGATATTAGGTTAAATATATATCAAAACAAAGTTTTTAAAACTTTAAGACAGAGGAGTGACAACTTGGTTGGTGCTGCGTAGTGTGTATGTGCATGCATGCGAAGAGGTCTTTTCTTTTTTTTTTTTTGGTCAACTATTTTGTATTTTTTGGTTAATACCTTGTCGCGCCTTTATTCAACGTAAACTATGGGACTTGTATAACACGTAACCGAGATTCCCCTTCTGTACCACCATCCTGTGTAATATAACATCATAATCGACGAATAGTTGCTGCAAGTTAACCGTTAGAGTAAATCCAATAGAAAACTTAGCATGATGAAGAGTATTGCCATTGCCCCGTGCGTAATATGCTAAATTGAAAAAGCTCTCCTAAACATAAAAAAATAGGTAATAGTACACCATCAAAACCTAGTGAAAAAATCTTTTCCGTTGTTGGTCTAAGTCGGTATCTTTCAAAAGATTACTGGATTACTCTTGCTGACGCAAATTTTCAAATATTTCCAAAATTTCCGGAAAGCAAAAACACTTTTGTTTTCTTCAAATATCCAGATTTTTTTTTTCTTTTAATGAGGTCGCATTCGCATCGCCTATTCATTCTGTTTCGGTGAGCGTGTTTTTGTGCAATGGTCGTTCCAGTTCGCAAGAAGTTCCCCGCTGTGCATCTATAACAATTTACTGACATTTTTCTCGATGTAAAAAATACCTTCATTTAATTTACGTGCGCCTACTCGAATCTCATTTAGTTACTTTACAGCACAGACCAAAGCCCGCAGATCTCGAAAATCGATGGACTTTCATATGTGATTAATTAGAGCGGTGATCTTTCGGGAGAGAGAGAGAGAGAAAGCAAACTTTATACGCCCATGTCCGGGCAGTAGAAACAAGAGCGCGGGATCCTCGAGGGGAGCCCGGGCCAGGCGGCCCCGTTCTCCCAGGTAAAGGGAAGGTGAGGAGGAACAATGTGTGGGAGGAGAAAGTGGGGGGATTGGTGCGGCGCGAGTACAAGACCAGTAGGTGCGTTTTGTGTGGCGACCTAGCTCTTTGGAGGTTCTGTTCTCGTCGTTTGAATCGGTGGCCTAGTGTACTAATGCAGCGGAGCTCGGAGCACGTGGAGCGAAAGCTCGCGTTGCGGAATCCAGGGATCTTGGCTTCAATCCCCACCCCTGTCCGTTTCTATCTGAAGGAGCATCGTACCGGTGTGCGTTTGAGTATCACCATTGCGTGATGCGCGTTAAAGACCCCGGGCCAACAGTAGCACTGCGGTGGCTAAAGTTTTCGTTAGGAAAATACCAGTGTCGCCGCACCCCTGTATAAACGCTGAATAAACATTAATGTCTTTTTTTTTATTTTCTTCGCCAGACAACATGATGTATGTAGGTGACAAGGCAACGGCATCCGAGTCAAGCCCAGAAAGAACGGCCGCACAAGATCCCATAGAGGCAAGGACCCGTTTAACCTCCTTACAAAGACGCCCATGTTCGAGGGCGACTCTTCGCGCGAGACCGTCGCGGACATCCAGGCAGCTATACAGAGTTTCCTAAGGAGTTTGCGCCAGAGCACTTCCCCTCGCGGAACAAAAACGGAGGTGGCGTCGGCGATACAGTCCCTACGAGATGAAATATCGAACGCCAACGACCTTTCGTGTCTTGGCCGCCTTTTTGTTTTGTTTTTTTTCCCGATTTTTCTTTCTTGCTGGCTGCTCGGCGAGCATA
Organism: Ixodes scapularis; assembly: GCF_016920785.2. Lineage (NCBI taxonomy): Eukaryota > Metazoa > Arthropoda > Arachnida > Ixodida > Ixodidae > Ixodes > Ixodes scapularis. The sequence goes on along the minus strand of NW_024609879.1, from coordinate 100,949,300 downwards.
TGCGAAGGCAGTTTAGGAGACACTCCTTGCGACACCCCCCCTTCCCCCGACATCGCTTAGTGTCACACATCGTGCTCGCTTATAATGGACAATGCCGCGGTGACGTACCGGCGACTGGAAAAGCATGAGCCATTTTCCGAGGCAAAATAAGCTTGATTCATTTGATACGTTTTTGTGACTCAAGGGTCAGGTTTGGCCAAAGAGCGCTAACAGTATTTCCAGAAAAAAAAAAAAACACAATTAAAATTAATACCTTAGTTACGCTACTTAACGATTGGCGTTCAAAATTATGTGGGTACATCTCGACTTCCTTTGAGAATCTGGGTATCTTTTAAGAAACATGATCAAGCGGGAGAGAAGGACGATAAGGAATCTACTGTTCAAAAATCTTTATGAAAATGGTCTTTCCGGCGTTTTTCATATAAGTATGAGATTAAAATGTGTAAAACTGCTAGTGGTTCACCACACTTTGCATGTCCATTCAGGGGTGTCTGTTCTAGTAAAAATGTGACTGTGAGTTAGCGAAGGGAGTGTATGAAACATGGTGGCTATCATTATTTACTGTAAAGACGCAGAGAAATACCAGTTGGTGACAAAATGCGTCATTGCTTGGACGAAAAAAATCGAGGTTTTACTATCGCTGCAGAAATGGGCTAAAACATTCATTTGTAGATTTCACTTTCTCTTAGAGCAAGCTCCTAAGTACGCTCGGACAAAAACGTGGAGTGCCCTTTCTGCACCTCACAAGCTCCACGTGCAGAAAAATGAAATCATGATTATCAATGAATCGTTAGTTCTGAACGTTTTATACGAAACACAAAACGCGCCTTTTTATTGCGAGTCCTGTGCATGCATAGCTAGCACGATTGGCCGACATGTTTAATTGCGTACTTGTAAATTCAGACGAAGAACAGCTGCATTTCACACAGATATGACGACCGCTTCGAGCGACCGCGCCACGAGCCTTTTTTACTACCGTTATTACAAGACGGGACTTTTTTTGACCCTCGCTTGATGCGTGCTTTCAAGACATTTTTACTTTAAACTCACTTAGTCCTTACGCTATTTCTCGTACTAAAGCGTCACTCCATCAACCGTTAAATGCCCCAATCAATTTTAAAGTAATTTTTTCCGATTATATAGGACATTAAAGCGTTGTTTTTAGGGTCTAAAACTTAAAGAAACAACGCCTTTGTTACGGTTTTAACCGTAATATCGGGAGTTTTATTGGGTCGTTTCGAGGTCAAACGATTCCGACATCGCGAACGATGCAGCTGGACCGTACCATGAATTCGTACACGTGCAATTTCGGCGCGTTTTAGTGGATCGTATAACCTGCGCTACCGTGTAAATGAAGATGATGATGATAATGACGTCGTTAACCTGGAGCGCCATATAGATAAACTCGACAACGGTTCCCCGCATGCGGAATCCGGGGCCGCATTTTCTTCCCGGTCTTCGTCGCGCTCATGCGAACAGAACAGCCAAGACAACATTCAGCGCTCTTTTAAAGGTTGCAATGGTATAAACGTGTCCTTTATCTTTATGAAGAAAGCGATTGTGCACGTTGTTTGCCATCTGCTCGCAAACGAGGCGGTAATTTTGCACGTTCATTTTTGCTCTTGACGGTTCCCGAAAATTTGCTTGTGATCCTTGTTTACGGAATGAATAAGGAGCTTGGCATCGTGAGCAGTTAACAGGATCCACATCGGCTCCTCAAATGAAGTGCGGGGTTCCAAGATTACAAATGGCGTCTCGTTGTGCTATAGCCTTGCGTTCTGCATGCTACGTTATCTTTATGAAAATGGTCTTTCCGGCGTATTTCATATGATAAGTATCAGATTAAAACGTGTAAAACTGCTAGTGGTTCACCACACATTGCATGTCTATTCAAGGGTGTTTGTTTTAGTAAGAATGTGAGTGTGAGTTAGCGAAGGGAGTGTATGAAACATGGTGCTATCATTATTTACTGTAAAGACGCAGAGAAGTACCGGTTGGTGACAAAATGCGTGATTGCTTTGACGAAACAAATCAAGGTTTTACTTTCGCTGCAGAGATGGGCTAAAACATTCCTTTGTGAATTTCACTTTCTCTTAGAGCAAGCTCTTAAGTACACTCGCAGAAAAACGCGGAGTGAATGTAACTTGACGGGATAGAGAGTATGTCAAGTTGCTTCACCAGCCTTTTCTGCAACTCAGAAGCTCCACGTGGAGGAAAATGAAATAATGATTATCAATAAATTGTTAGATCTGAGCGTTTTATACGAAACACAAAACGCGCGTTTTTGTTGCGAGTCTTGTACACGCATAGGTAGCACGATTGGCCGACATGTTTCATTGCGTACTTGCGAATTCAGACGAAGAACAGCTGCATTTCACACAGAAATGACGACCGCTTCGAGCGACCGCGCCACGAGTTTTTTTTACTACCGTTATTACTAGACGGAGCTTTTTTTGACCCCTGCTTGATGTGTGCTTTCAAGATATTTTTACTTTAAAACCACTTTGTCCTTACTCTATTTCCCGTACTAAAGCGGCACTCCATCAATCGTTAAATGCCCGAACTAATTTTGAAGCAATTGTTTCCGATTATATAGGACATTAAAGCGTTGTTTTTAGGGTCTTGAACTCAAAAAAAACAACGCTTTTGTTACGGTTTGGAAACCGTAATATCGGGAGTTTTATTGAGCCGTTTCGAGGTCGAACGATTCCGAAATCGCGAACGATGCAGCTGGACCGTACCGTGAATTCGTACATGTGTAATTTTGGCGCGTTTGAATAAATCGTATAACCTGCGCTACCGTGTAAACGATGATGATGATAATGACGTTGATAACCTGGAGCGCCATCTCGTAGATAAAGTCGACAACGATTCCCCGCATGCGGAATGCAGAGCCACATACCTTCCGGTCTTCGTGGTGCTCGTGCGACCAGAACAGCCAAGACAATATTCACTGCTCTTTGAAAGGTTTCAATGGTAGGAGCGTCTCCTCTATCTTTATGAAGAGGAACGATCGTGCACGTTGTGGTGCCGTCTGCTCGCGGTCGAAGCTGAAATTTTGTGCGTCCATTTTTGCTCTTGGCGGTTCCCAAAAGTTTGCTTGGGATCGTTGTTTACGGAACGAATAAAGAGCATGTCATCGTAGGCAGTTAAAAGGATCCACATCGACTCCTCAAATGAAGTGCAGGGTTCCAAGATAGCAAATGGCGTTTCGTTGTGCTAAGCCTTACGTTCCGCTACGTTCCACGGCGCTCCGCTACGCTACGCTTACCGTCGCGTCCTTGTGATTCTCGCTTAACGTTTCCCGACGGTTTCGCCGTTCTCAGCGGGAGAAACAAGTATCTCAAAGTCACCAAAGCACGCGCTTGCCCATTGTCGTCGCGAATTGTTTGGAGATGAAATTTTTGCGTCGAAACCGACTCACTAATAATAATAATAATAATTTTTTTTTTCGTTTTACAAAGTTCGGGTACGTCAAAGCCCATGAGGTTTGTATGACGTGGTCCGGCAGTCTCAAAACTAAACTAAGCAAAAGCTGCTCCTCGCGTTGAACAGAATCAGAAAAAAAAAAAAAAAAAAAGATAACCTCAAGCCTAGTACAAAAGAAATATCCCGCTAAAGAGATACACCGGCAATTTCTTTGAGCTACCCCAACTAACTATATTTTTAAGGCCCGGGTCTTCGCCCTTTCCGGTATGCTAATTAGTATCACGAAATTCATAACAGTTATTGTGAAATCGGCAAATGAAAATGTTGCAAACTTTCAACATTAAAATATAGCTGCACCTTTCAATGCCGTGACATCAGATGGAAGGCAGGCTTGCCAGTTGAGCAAGCAGTCTAAAAATTAGATTGTTCCAAGCATTTGTTCCGTGCTGGAGCGCGGGTACTGCTGCGAGCTTCCAAAGCATTCATTTGACACGATGAAACTGCTTGTAATCAGTTGGGAACAAAATCTACAGCCCGAAGAGTGAACCCCTGCCTTCCACTGACGTCACATTTTCGTTTTTGCAAGTAGAGACTTTCAGTTTTAAAAACACGGTGAGGACCGGAATTGTAAATTCAATACCTTCGCAAAAACCAAATAATTTTATCTAATATTTGTGATACATGCTTTACAGTTTTTTAATAGGAAATATGATTACGTTAACGCCACGCTAACTTTTTTTGTGTGTTTTAAAACTCCAGTTCATGAGTACATTTATACAGCAATCTGCCAACGCTTAAATTATCGCACATACCATTCAAACCTCTAAATGGAAAAAAAAAAATGGTGATGTCAAAGTTAAAGTGCACTTCTCTTTTCTGGAACAAAAAACGTAACAACGAAGTAACATGCCTTACTTTTGATTGGTAACGGTGACCCAGTACTTTCATTTTGAGGTAACGTAGGGTGGTAAGGCGGTAACTTTTTTTTTTTTTTCAGGCAAGGATTATTGTACATTCTTACATTTTTTTGATAGCGCCTACAAGTAACACACATAAAATAATCGGCCTGCGAAAATCGACCTTCCCTTCCGCCATGAGACATCATCGCAGGTAAATTACACCTACGCAGTGATTACACCTACGCAGCGAACAGGTATTAGTGATTTGAGGTTGTGGTGCTACAACACTGGCGACAGCGGAATTTATTTTGCTTTCTGTTTTTGAGGGCTCGCGGTTCCTCTTGCGTTGAGCGAAAACTTGTCCGTTTTTCTTAATTTAAGTTCAAATCGAACGCCGAACTCTGACCGTTTTAAGGAATTGAGGAACACGTAGACATAATGAAAGGCACACAAATGAAGTCTGAAAGAAGAGTTATGCCACAGGCGAGCTGGTCAACATTAAGCAACATGATAAAACCGGAGACACGGGAGCACCGAAAGGCACACAACACCTTCTCAGACACAGCTAAAAAGTTTTATTCACAACACCCTTCCTTTATAGTAAATAAACCTCAGAGTCGCGGAAGTGGAAAAAAAAACAAAAAAAACAGCAAATGTATCAGCAAAAGGGGACCACCCATCGCCAATAACTACGGCACCAACCCCAACAAAAAATTGACAGAACAAAATCTAAAAACTACAACACCAAAAACGACCGCACTTGTGTATCAAGAACAACCGAAGGAACGCTAACACAATTCCCTGCAGACGTAATCCTAATTGCTTCCTTCATAACACGTTTAAATGGTTACAATTCTTTGCAAAATATATCTCTGTCAATTTCCACTCGGCAACGCAATCGTAATACTCATCTAGATGCTTGACTATTTCGGAGTTGGGCGACTTTGATAGCACTGCCCTTTTGTGCTCTAACAGCCTTTCATGAACACAACGGCCAGTGTGCCCGACACACTCTTCAAGTACTCCCAACAAGTGAGTCAACCAACTCGCAGGCGAAAGTCGTTTTTGAAAACTATTCTACCACCAAACCGCGCTTCCAAACCTTTCAAATTGTGAGAGATCGCGTGAAAAAGACTTGTCTCTTTTTTTTTTCTTTTCTCGTCATTCTAAAGTCACTCAAAAGTTCCTTTGCGACACTCAATATAAGGCCTGGGTGATACCCTGACCGAACCAACTGCGAGAACTGGACCGAAAAGCCGTTACCGAAAAAATGACCACAAGACTTTTCCATGGCATTTCGAAGGAGAGATGACACAAACACCCCTCTTGACAGTTTTTGGGTGGCAACTTCGGCCCTGCAAAATCGGTTTTGGCGCATCTTTTCCGTAGCGCCAACACAACCCACCAAAAGAAGAAAATTTTAAGTCCAGGAACTGAAGAAAGCCACTATCTGCTCCAGAATGAAACAAAGTTCCGGAGCCAAACTCCAGAACTTGGTCTCACTCTGGAGAGGGCAGATGAAGTCACCAGCAAGCATTTTTTTTTCTCTTCTTTTAAGTGTTACTAGGTTTCAGTACTAACAAAAAAGATGTTAATTAAATCAATAAGCTGTATCGTCCTTTTTTATGATATTTTCCCAAAACTTTGTATGAATTTCCCAAAGCGGGAGGTCTAAACGCGGATAGCGTCTGAAATCGTAAACTATACCCGTTTTCACCTCAAGAAAAAAGCAAGTTTTGCGCATTGTTCATACGCGGCGCGAAGTAGTTCTTACGAGATTTGGTTGTCAGGGGAAAAAACGATGCTTTTAGCGTTCGAAACGTTTACGTCTTGGTAAGATAGCATACATGTAATCTAGAATTCACCTACATATATCTTAATTATCAGGATAAAGAGGGAAATTAGTAATGCTCCGCCTGGAGCCGGACTTTTTTTCACTACGGTTCTTGAGGTGAAAACAGGTATAGACGCGGTGAACTTTTGTGGCGCATAGTATCCGGCAGTGTATTTATAGTTAGCAGCAACTGAGGAGAAAAAAAAATACTTATGATCTTGATGAATTATCCCAGACTGGGGCACCAACTTAGATACACCAATCGTAGAAGAATTGACTGATGTTTCTACCATTTCACGATTGATGTTTCTTAGTTTTCGCCCCAGTCTCGGGTAATTCATCAAGATGGTAAATATATACCAGCTCGCCTGCGCTCTCACGGTAATTTCGTTGAAAATACTTATGTTGAGTTTGATTCATTTTATTTTGTGTAAATGAAATATCCCCAACGACGGAAAACAGTTCCACTCTGCCTTGTGCATTTTTTTTTTTTTTGCGATTAAGCATTTTTAACAATTTTTGGCGTGTTCATGAACCAATCGGCCCAAATTGCCGTCTTAATGTTTTTTTTTCTTTGCTTTGTCCTTTTTTTTAATAGTAATGCACCCGTAGTCACTACAATGGTTTGCAGTATATCAATATTGCGTACGCGACACTTTTTTTTTCTTTTTCAAATTGCTTTAACAATAAATTTAATTTAATAAACTTTGTGCGCATAGCTACATTGTTCTAAAATTATTATTTTGTTTTATTTTTCAATTAATACCTAGATAAGGCAAGAATATATACTCCATAACTTAAGACAAAACCCCGAGACTGGGGAAAAATGAAAGACGAACACCACACACAATGTCTCTCGTTTTTCCCAGGATTTTGTCTTAAAGTTTGTTCAATCAGCACCAAAGCCTTGTGGATTGTTTGAAATTCCTGCGCGAGGTCATGTAACTTTGACGTCATGCCTCTATCGACCAATCAGGATTTCCCGATTCCAACGCCACCGACGCCGCCTTTTTTGCGACACGAGCGCCTTTACGCTATCGCGTTAAATTCGCGCCACTCGTAGTCTCTTTCTTTTTTCTCTTAAAATATCAGATTGAAACAATCCTCACTGACAGCTTAATAAAACATTGAAATGAAAGAAAACAGAAATTGTAAAAGCCTAAATGGGACACGTACCTAAAAAAAAAAAGTCGTGGTTTTTTTTTATTGCAATCTTTATGTTTTTAGACGCAATTTGGGTAGATGTGCTCAGGGCCGTATATAGAGAGAGTTTGGTCAGAGGGAGGAGCCAGCAGGATCCGGGGTGGAGCAACGAAAGCGGCACCGCCTCCTTCGCCGCATATTCCCCCTGTGATGATACCACGAAGTAAAAAATGTCTCAGATGACCTTCAAGTTGCTACGTACCATGGTGCAGGTATTTTTTTTTTTCTGGATGAGGCTGAAACAACATGAATGAATAATTGTATAGAGATTGACGTAAAAAGGTAGTTTCGAGGTGCAGAATGCGTTTGCTGAGCCGAAAAAGGTGACACTGACGAGAAATGTTTTCTGAAACATGAGGGGAAACTGCGAACTTAAAATGCGCGTACGGTGTTAGGGTCCAAATACCCACGGAGCCGTGTCCACGGTTTTCATTGACCACTCGGTCGTGGCTGAAACTGCGACTGCTATCGAAAGAAATATGGAGTGCATTCTAGATGTCGCCGTGACGACAACGTCACGTGCGATGCCCTTCAGTTAAGAAGGATCGCAAACTCTAACTCTATAGCTTTCTGAAATAAAATACTTGAATACAGTATATATACTCAAAAATTGTGATTGGAAGATATAAGTTAAGCTCATTGCCTCCGCTAGGGGAATATTCGTTGCTAGTGGTTGGTCACAAGAGCTGTCAATCAACGCGACCAAGGTCACCTTCGGACACCGATGCGCCCTTATTTTCGTCTTATTCTTATCAATTAATGACCGAACTCTCTATACGGCTCTGGAGATGCTGCTCCTTAAAATAATTTGATTTAGTGGTTTTCGAAGATGCTTACCAAGTTTCTCGTTTGAACAATACGTTTATTCTCCGTAATTCAAAAAGTTTACACGTAAAATTTAGATAATTATATATCTAACTAATATGCTTTCGGAATCCTTGACGTCCGCGCCGTAGCTTGCAGTTTGTTCCCGAAAAAAAAAAAAAAAAAAAAGTTTTCCCTCAGCCACAGGTGAGTTGACGGCCAGGGGGACATATGTAAGGGGCAAATTGTAATCATCAGTCGGCTAATTAACTAAAATATGTTAATGTACGTTTTAAATATTGAAAATAAACATATGAGCCACTAATTCAGTCAAAATTAGAAAGACTTGGAGCACGTTGGAAGCACGCTGGACCGCTAAAGTTCTCCTGCGGCAGGAGCAAGCCACCGGTGCGATAATGCGCCCGCGCGGTTTTTCTGTTTCTTAACCGCGTTTTATCAATCCAGCCTTGTGCCCGTTGCACGGGTGGGCACTTTAGCGCACTATACTGCGCTTCACGCGTGCTCAAAGTGCTTCTTAAAATGGTTGATTTAGTGTTTTTCCAAGACTCAGCAAGATTCTGATTGGAACCATATGTCCATTTTCGCTAATTAATGAGTTAATTAACAAATTATAGTTCAATATTCGACTTATCATGACGATTAGTCCGCTCCATTGTTTCCCCCGGCAGTATAGTTCACCTGCATAGACAGTATTAATACATATTTCACGACTATTTACTCACTGCGCTTGGTATCCCTTAGGCCCTGCCGGCCAGTGTTTGCCCTGCCCAGTGGTGGCTGTTTCAGGGGGGGAGGGGGGGGGGGGGCAAAACACATTCCTTGCCCCCCCCCCCCCCTGAGAACTGCGGGGGGGGGGGGGGGGGGGGAGGGCGAGCGCCCTCCCCCCCCCCCCCCCCCCCGCAGTTCTCAGGGGATCGCGCCCGCGTTTCCCCCTTGGTTGGTACACCCATGTCTGTAAGACACATCGACAAAGCTTAAAGAGAAACCCCCTGTACATCCATGTCCCTTTGTGGTCAGGCACTGTCTCCCCGTGATCATTTGGATTATGCTTGAAAGGTCGGTTATTTTAGTTCATAAATGACAAAAGTTCAGTATTTAGTTATTTTCCTTTAGATAACACCTATAGCCACAAAGTAGTGAACAAAGGGCGCCTTGGTCGGCAGCTCGTCAGCGCCGCTAGTGGCCAAAACAAGCAACTTTAAGCAGGCCATGCAAAAAAAAAAAAAAAAAAAGTATTGGACACGAGTGCGGCGTCATTGGCCGCTCCGAGCGTTTCCGGCTGCGTATGTGCTTTTGGGCAGGCTCGGAACGGAAAGTGAAAACGAACTTCTAGAGGTGCAAGACTTTCAAATAAGATGGCGCTACATGTCACACCACTCTTTACCCGTTGCCACATCAATAAAGAAAAGAAAAGAGAAAGTTTTGCACATTATTCATGCGCTGCGCGAAGTAGTTCGTGCAAGATCATTGTTGTCGAAGGAAGAAAGCGTCGCTTTTGAGGTTTCAAACCCTCGCGTCTCGATAAAATAACATAAAGCTAATCTAAAATGCACCTACATATATCTTTAACTCATAAAGGGGGCAAAGCAGTAACGTTCCGCGGAGAGCCGGACTTTGTCTTAGTACGGTTCTTTAGGTGAAATAGCGCCGTCTAAGCCGTTGGAATTGTTTCTTCGCTCATCGCAACCATGTCTTCTCTATCACAATGTAAGAGCTTGCACATAAAGCGACTGAGATGCCGGTGCCACCACCGCCGCTGCCGCTGCCGCGATGTCGTCGATGCCAAAATAAGAAGGCGGCTGAGACAATCCCCTCCCCTCTTCCTCCATTTTTTTTATCGTCTTCTGGTTCTTTTTACTTTTGGTAGAGGCCTTACTTTGCACCTTTTTTTGTGCGTGTACGTGCGTACTTTTTTTCTTCTTCTTGAACATCTTGGGAAGGACGTAGGAACGCGCAAGTCCTCTTTGTGTCCCCGACCATTTGTCAAGCGTCGCCCGAAACTCCGCCCCGTCCGACAAGGGGGCGAGGGGGGGAAAAGACGCTCGTGCGACAGGAAAAACGACTACGACTCTGCGAAGCCGGCGAACGACCAAGACGATCGCAAAAAAAATATATAAAATATTTAAAAAATTGTTTCGGGGACGCAGAGGCGCGCACATGTAGTATGTATGCTACAACACGGCCGATGTCGAGCGCGCTTTTTCGTTTTTAAAGTGGGCCGCCCGCCTTGCTGCTGAGCAAGCACAGGAAGCCTCCCCCCTTTCGGCCAAAGATAACGCCGACACAGAGTAAAGCGAAGAAAAATAAAAAAAGGGGGGGGGGGGGGGCGCTGAATATTTGAAATTTTTGTACCTGTGTATTGTACCAATGCGAGTCTTGTACATAAATTTCAGCAACACACGTTTTTTTTTTCTCTTTTTTTTTTAATTTAGAGTTAACGCGTTAAATCAAGCGTCGTGGCTTGAAGATTCACGGTCTGAAGATGTATTTTATCGATGGTGGTTGTATCTTGCAAAACCAAATAAACTGTGGGAGAAAAAAGACGCCTGCGTGCGTTATTTATAGTTACTTTATTTCTGGTTTGTCTAAAACGTCCCCTAAAAATCTGAACCCAAAACATTTATAAGAATTGTACTGCAGCACGCTGGTTACCATCTTCGAAGTCTCAATATCAACGCTCTTATGACTGTCGTTTTTGTCCGTTTCGGCGCTTTTATTTTATATTAAATTGAATTAAACCTGGTATACCCTGTGGTGGTGCAGGTTGAGATAAAAAGTTTATTTCTTTTATTGCGGCTCTCACATAGAAATTGTCGAAGAAGCAATTGACACAACGTTAATTACAAACTCACGTTAAAAGCAAATCGTTTAAAGAAGACTGTCTTTTGGGGGAAAAATTTTATTTGCTTCTGATTTTGATTCGGGGTGTAATATATAGGGTTCGATAAACACTTAGGTAAGCACAAGTGCCGGCATGTCACTGCTCCCTCCGCCAAGAAGTATTGTTTCACATCAATAATAAACTAACAGGAGCATTAAAATACATACATTTGACTGTATATTTTGTTGACTTTGGTAATCATTTTAAAAGAATAACAAATATTACTTTTAAGCGTTGTTTGATACAATTCGAATTTTTGTGTGGAAGTCAGGCAACAGTGCACATAGTTCGAATTTTGTCGAACTTTCTAAAAAGGTTGAAGGTTCGCCGAAACGGTCTAACCTCGACAATAGTTCACGTCGTCTTTAAACCTGGCAGCCCACCAATGCCGTGATCACGTGATTGATCCCGAATTCATAACACGAGCACAATTACTTTCCATCAATATAACTAGGGGTGTCCCGAACTTTTGTCGAACCAGATTTTTTGGTCGAACTTCCGGGGTTCGACTTCGAACTTTTCACCAGATTCGACCGGTTCGACTTTATGGACAGTGTGGCCAGACCTTAATACAAGCATGTCTAGGTTTGGAGAATTTTTTTTTTTTATGCAAGGGGTTATTTTATTTTGTGAACAGCTGCAATTAAAAGAAACTAATTCTAATCACTGAAGAAGTTAATAACTTAATTTTTAGTACTGTATTGACTGAAATAGCCGATCAGCGCTGCACTTAAAGGGACACTGACAGGGTATTTATGCTCGCCGAGGTTTTTAGTTGTACGTGACATATGAGAGCTCAACTACCCAGAACAGAATTTGCGGCTCGAAATTCGGTTTCTTTCCGCCCGAAAACCGCCGATCAAGAACTGGCCGGTTCGAGTCTCGCTCACTCTCTTTTCCGCGGTCACGGGCCGTTTTCTAAGGTATCGATGCGACCACCAAATTTAATCAAAGTCGTGGGTCACTGGAAGCACACACTCAATATTAAAAATAGAAAAAAAAATATAAAACCCATTTTTTGTGGCTTCTAAAAAGCTGTAAATACGTTGATTGAAAAAAAAGTTCCACAGACAACCGGAAGCATTCTGTGCGTGCGTCGTTTCGCGTATCGTGGGACTCGCAGGGACGGCGATGGCAGCCGACGACGGGCGTGGGACCTCTATTTCAGAACTGTCGTTCGCGGTACCGGCGAATTCTGTCTGCCTTTAAAAGAGAAATTTGGGACTGGTCAAAAGAATTGGTATTCATCCCGTACGACACGCCTGACCACCAAGCCGATTTGCACGAAGACGTCGCCGAGCCGTCGCTCCCTTCTTGTGGCTGAAGACATCGCTCGCGCAAACGTCAAGCGCGACGTGTCTACTTCGAGTGGAATATGCACGCGTACGATTTCTTTACTAGGTGAGAATGTCGCCAATGCGTGGTGCATCCCGACTTCGACCCGGGAATGCTTTTGCTAGAGGAAAATCGGCAGCAAACTTTCCAACTTACAGTTTATCGGCTGAATTATTAGTAAGGAAGAAGATACCCTATTTTCGATATGTCCCGGTAGCTCAGTGGGAAAGACGTTCCCTTCACACCCGGTAGAGCCGGGTTCGATTCCCCGGGAAACTTTTTTTTTTTTTTTTTCTAAATATTTTCTGATGTTTACATTTCTTTTTTTTTTTTTTTTTTACAATTATTACTGCAGAAACAAAAAAAGAAAATAAGAAACAAATGTGGACAACACGTCGCTGAATTAGATGGTATGGGATATCCTTTTTGACACCTGCGAACTCAATGTAATCACTTTCCACAAAATGCAAGGAGCATATAAATCAGGTAGCGTCCGCTTTCCGAGGTGCCCGTAAATGGTCTATAGGAATTGCAGCCAGCCATTGGTCCCGATCCCGTTCATCTTTCGGAAACTCTGTCGCACAATGCCACTTCTGTTTCGGACGCGGGACATGTGAGCCAGCTCTTTACGCAACATCTTGGGTGTATTCTTTTCGGAGCCGATCAAAATTCACCACGGGCACTCACTACTCATCTCCAACTCCTCAATGCACAAAACAACTCATCTTGGAGTACAGAACAACGAGCGGAACATACATAACTGCAAAAGAATCCCACGGCGAGCAGTTCCCATACGCCGCATGTCGTCTGCTACCGGGAAAGAGAGAAAAAAAACAAAAAAACACGGTCGGGTGTAGCCACGTGACTTCCGCCACTCACTCTCTTCTCTCCACTTCTCCGACCTCCGTCGGGTTTCGGTTTCGGTTTCGAGCAGTTGCGTCTTTTGGTTTCATTAAAAAAATACGCTACTCTGTTGCAAAATATTAATTGGGTAGTCCTCCGACACCATAATGAAGCGCCTGGCAAAAAATTAAAAAACAATTTTGGGGGGTGTCAGTGTCCCTTTAATTCATCTCTTAGCCATTACCATCCAATCCGAAGCCAAGTGGCCAGCCTGTCGCGCATGCGCACACGAGTCGAACCTCAATACAAGGTTCGTCGAACTTTCCACTAAAAGTTCGAAAAAGTCGAACCTGGTCGAACTCGAATCGCGACCGGTTCGCGACACCCCTAGATATAACTGAAGGCGATATCGGTTTCCTTCTGCCGACTTAAGGCCAGTTAACACACTTCCGTTTCCTTGCAACAGAGTTCTTTTGGCATCTTACAAGAGAACACATTGGTACGCTGGCGCCACCTACGAAGTGACCCTGGAACTGCGTTTTTCTAGAGCGAAGGTTCCGCAGTATTTGTAAGATAAAATGTGCGTACTATATCAGAAATTGTCGTTTATAACACTGTTAAGTTCTTTAAAGCCAAGATAGAAAGAATGATAAGTGACAAAAAAAATGGAAATATTTGGAGACACATTTGTTGCACGGCTGCCCGACAGGTGGCAATAATCTGTTATATCGTCGCAAGAGATATTAAGAGGTTTCAAGGCACACGCTCGCAAACAGTGGCAAGTGCGTGATTCCGCCTTTAGGTGGACGCCATTTAAGCGTGCTGAGATAGCGTCAAAATAATCCACTTTTCTTTGATCTTATGGAGGATGAATGAGCTTGTGAGGAACGGAGATTTATTTCGCGTTTCTACACCCTCACTCTATTTGCTTAGATTTTACACACGCACACATCACTGGCGAAATGATCGCTTTATTTGTGAAAATAAAGTTAACGAGGGTCCTTCCCTGTAGTTTGGTTTTCTGGAACAGGCCGAAATCGCGTCTATACAGGCAATAAAACTCCGAAATATAGACAAAAACGAAACAATAAATAATATCAGCAGTTCATCCCCATTAACAGGAAGCCCCCCAGGTATCGACAACGGCAAACACCATCTCCAACGCTAACGTTAAAAAAAAAAAAAAAAAAAAAAAAAAGCGGAGACTGCGATCCAAAAGACGAAACGACTCTCACATCTCGATACGTTCAAACATACATAGGTGGGTTCGCCAAACCGAAACTACAAAGAAAGGGCAAACACAAAAAGAACGAGAGTGTGGCCGGAATTCCTATTTTGTTTCCTACGCTTTGCCTTTTCTTTTTCTCTTCGAAAGTACCTCTTTGGTAAGCAAAAATTACAGGGTTCCGTTCTCCACGCCGTATAGAAACCGTCGATGCTCTGCAACGGCGCAGCCGCGGCGGCGGTGGCGCCCTCTCCCAGGCGCGGCGGCGTTCGCTTTCGCCCTCCGACACAAACGGAATCATTCGTCATCATCGGCTGCCTCCCGTGGCGCCAGCGTCGTCGTCTCGCAGACTCACGTCGCCTGCGAGGGCGCGCGCTTCTTCGTGTGCTCCCGCTTCGTCTGCTCGCAGCAGCAGCCCCCTCCGGCCATCTTTGTGCGTCTTCTGTGACTGAGACACTGCGGCTGCTCTTTCTTCCTTTTGCTTCCATTCCTCGTGTCAATTAATTGAAGCCTCTTCGCTGTCTTGTTTTTTTGCCGCGTGTCTGTGTGTGCGTCTGTATTATTATGGAACGATGCTCCGTGATTCCTTCTTTTAATTTACGACCGCGCGCTGTCTCCCAAGAACTGACAGAGAGAAAGAGGGAGAGATATATCTATATATATATAAAAAGAATAAAGAAGGAACATGGGAAACAAAAGGAATCCGGATCGATGGAAAGAAACGCAAGATTTTCTCTGCAGAGGGGAGACCGAGCTTAAGTGAAAATCAATGAAGAGTTGGCAACCTTGACTATAGGGTAACTTCAATTTTTGTGTTTCTTTTTTTTTTTTTTCTTTTTCCCATTACCTTTCTTGCTTGCCAGAACTGGCAGGTGGATTTCTCCGAACGCGAGTGCGAGTTTCTGCAATATCGGGGTTCACAAAAGGTCAAAATATTTCTCTCTCCTTTCAAAACTTCAGTACTTTTGAATAACCTACATATAAATCTCAACGAGGAGTCAATTTAGGGTACGATCAATTTTAACATTAAGAGTGGATAAAAAACGACACAGAAACTGGCTCGCAGCCATGAAATAGAAAGGTGGCAGGTATAATATCGGTTACGTAAGTACATGACGTGAAGCACAACACATCAAATACAGTAGCAGTATCATATAATGCAGCATGAAAGAGTGACGCAGCCGTTTTCATCATGCCTCACTATCTCAGCAGTGTGTCCTTGGTGGGTGCGCCGACGACACGAGTGACCACGTGACTGAAACGACTAGGCCACTCTTCTATGCGTCATTGTATACGCAGGGTTTGCGGCACATTTTTTGTGCGCAATCTTTAAACCGGGGAAAAAAAACGCGAAGCCTGAATAGTTAATATTTCACAAACCACTAACTTTGTGCAAATTCTTTCAATAGGTCTTGCCTTCAATAGTAACTACCGTCAACGCTGCGATTGCAATCTGACCCCTAAAACACATGATAAAAATTTAAACAAATTCGTGCTAATTAGTAACCTTCCCTGACGATTAACGCCTCATAGAATCTCTGCCGAGCCTGATAAATAGTGGTGAAGACGGCACACGTCTAATTCACATGTTCATTTTTCTTTTTTATGAAAATGTGTTTCAAATAAAATGTATATTGTCGCAGATATTGAAACGAGCTATATCTCACGTTCTTTACTTCGAAAAGCGTAGTAACTTATTCTATGTTCCCGAGGGTGATCCCAACTGACAACGGAGAGCACAGACTGACACAAGCACTCGGCGCTCGGCTTTCCATTCTCAAAAAGTATAAGCAAAAAATGTGCTTTTTAAACCTCTCCTTCATGAGGGATTAGTACTATTGTACTACAAATGGTGTGTCATTATACTTTTTAACATATTCAGTACTCAATCGATAAGCTCTACTGCTACCACGATACAGTCTAAGCGATATGCATACACACTCAAAGTATTTTTTTTTTGTGTGTCAGTTTGAAAAATAAGTACCCGCGAGTCCCTTTTCTGCAGAACACAGGAACAGCTAATCACAGCGAACAATACCGAAATTCCACCGAATGATAAAACTCAAAGTACAATAAGACAAAAAAAAATCGATGCACGGAGGGGTAATTAGCACGAGGCTTCACTTACTTACTGCCACTGCAACCATCAATTTCCCTTTTTTGCAGATATAATCGTATTTTGAAATTCGTCATGGCCTGGAATCCTTTTACTGTTATCCATGATTGACTCTCTTTGTGTCCTGCAGAAAAGCGACCCACAGACATCTTTTTAGAGGGATTACTAAACTCGATTTACTGGGTGATTCAAGGAGCGGCCAGGCTCTTTAAATCGACCGCAAAATTCGGTTTCTTAACCTATCGCGTTCCGATTTCGTACAGCATTGGCCACAGGTGGTGCATTTTTTCTATGAAATTCTCAAAGAGCGAGCTTACCTGAGGAAAAAGTAAAAAAAAGAAAAAGGCTTAACTCCTATGGAAACGCAGCGAAGCCACCGGACTTCAAACCATAGGGCGCCCTATGGTATGGTTTGAAGACCGATGGCTTCGCTGCGTTTCCATAGGAGTTAAGCATTTTTCTTTTTTCGGAACGCGAAATCGGAACGCGATAGGTTAAGAAACCGAATTTTGCGGTGGATTTAAAGAGCCTAGCCGCTCCTTGAATGACCCAGTACACGTTCCAGCGTACTCTTCCAAGTAGATATTCTTTATCGAAGATGTAATATCTGTGTACTTCAAGTATACTGCCCAGTTTTTCTCTCCCTCCCCCCCCCCCCCTCTTTTTTTTCCAGAGGGTTGGCATAGAGTACAATGCATCGGTGTACAGAATGGGCAGAGATAGACAAAACAATTTTCAAAAAAAATGTATGTAAATTCATATACAAACTACTTCTACCAAAATGTATTGAATAACTAATTCAATTACATTTTTAAGAGGAGTATTGAAATAGGACATACAAATACAACCTGTGTACTTGATCATTTGCAAATACTTCTTTTTTTTTTTCTTTCAGATACATCTTTGTTCTAGAAAAAGACTGACATTTAGACTTAAATTTAGCTAGCTCAGGTAAAAAAGACCCTTCCCAAATAAAGAGTGGAGTTTCTATCTATATATGCTGTGAATGAAGTGCTAAAAAAAGGTTGCAGCTTTAAAGATTCAATTTGTGTGTCATAACTTCATGGGCAGAGACAACGTAAAAAAAAAAGAAAAAAAAAAGAATGTATTTAATGTAAATATAATTTAAAAGGCTGAAGTATACATGCCGTTTAAAAAAAGGCTTTGATCCACCCTCAAAGCTTCTTTTGTTGTTTAAACTACAAGTCGTTAATTTGGCGTCTTTATAAAATTAGATTACCCAACCAAAGAGGCAATAATTATACTCATTCAATTAGTTCTTGTTCTACTGATTCTTTTTTTCAATGTTACTGTTACGCAAAAGCACAGCAAGTTTCACGCTGGTTGCACATGGCTCGCTTCGCCGAAGACTGCCCACTATCACATTTGATTGCGCAGAACAGTGCCCAAATGTGTATTTGGGGGCGTATTTCAAGTACATGTATTTAAAATCCTCAATTTTAGAAATTCAAATACAGTTGACAAATACATTCCCCGATATCTAATTAAATACAAAATACAAGAAAAAAAAAAAACTCAAAGTATATATGCCAGATAAAGGGTTCGTAATACATTTGAGGGTTGACGCTCAAGGCTTAAGTTCTTCAAAAGAGAATTACTAAAAATTTCAGAGTTTTATACGAAGTAGAGACTGCCAAAATAAATTGCCTGTAGTCCGTAGTTAGGACAGTCATAAGCGGACAATTTAAGCGGATAACATTGAAGCAAAAATCGCTAATGATATCTAGTGCATTATTGCTTCAGTATCTAGTGCGCAGTGATCACCCTACACACCCCCTAGGGGGGGTGTACATCCCCCCATTCCCCCTAAAAATTTAGACACTCCCGCTAATTTCAATTCCTGGGGATACCTCTGCACCTGCGCTAGCCTGTAATTCAGCTGCTAAACCCGATGGGCAGAGGCGGATAAGAAAAATTCAGGAGATACGCCAAAATCATGTCTTTCGGTGATCTGAGTATAGGGAGTATTCACTAGACGCCATATTTGTGGGTGCTGTTTAGAGCGCATGCTCAGAACGAGCTCACATCAATAGGCTGCTAAGACCGACACTCTTGATGGTGCGGAATGCACGGTGCAAGAGAACGGTGGAAGCTCGCCATCAGCACGCGCTCAGCATTCGCGCACACAGTTATGGCCGTCAGTGAATCAGACGACAAGAAAACAACGACGAGAGAGAGGGAGAGCTAGGAAACGTCAAAAGGTCAAATAGAAACCATTAAAGGAGTGTGGCAATTCACCAAACAGAAGCTACTGCATGAGTTCCCGAGAGACGAAGGTTAACCAATATGATCTGATAGCTAGCATCGAGACACCGCAAACGCGGCCTTCAACAAAATATATAGTTTGCTCTCTTTCTCTCATAGAATCATACGACAGTGGAAACTTTCAGCTTGCATTAGTAGCGAACTTGCTTCATAGCTCAAGATTGAGATGGCAAAATATTTTAATTTTGTTTTTGCATTTTCATAGCAAAAAAAAAAAAAAAAAAAAATATATATATATATATATATATATATAAACTGAAGTTACTCCGTGCATTTCTGAAATTATCTGTGATTACAGTCAACAGCGCCGCTGGAAGCCACCCTTTTAAAAAGATGCATCATGTCGTACGCGTCCACCTAAATTAAAAATATATATACTATATATACTTTACGCTGACTCGAGTCGCAACTTTCACCTGAAAAGCAGATTCCGATCTACCAGTTTGAGCACGTAATGCAGAATATAGAATAATTCAGTGGTCGGCACGACTCTATATATAGAGAGAGAGTCGTGCCGACCACTGAATTATTCTATTCGGCATCACGTGATCAAACCGATTCTGAGCACTCGATACGTAATCTTCCGACCAAATCGATAGGAACCAACCACACAACTTCATTCACAATTAGGTGATAGCCTCCATCACGTAACCCACACCGGCCTAAAAAAAAGAGACGATGAGAAAGGTGGGTTGCGTAATACCACGTCCCTCTGAAGGTAACAACGTAACCCCAGGAATCGACACCAAATCGGCTATTTGAGCAACGAATTACAGCGCGTTCGTAAGTAGGCGAAGATATATCCTCTTTATACCTACACACGCGACGGCCCAGTACCTCTTAGAAGACAAGGCCCGAGCGTGACGTCATCGTTGGTGGCTTCCCGACACGGCCGAAGTGGCGAACGCGCCGAATTAAGCTCGACGAGAGTGCGTTGGCGTCGACGTTGACGTAAGCTGGGCGTCGCTGCGTGGACTCACTAGTGATGACGTTTAGGGGAGTGGGTGAGAGGCCTTGTCTTTTTGGTGGTATTGAACGACCATACACATAAACACGGTAATATGTTCGACGTGTGCTAAGAGCCAATCAAGTATGGAGGAAGCGTGTGTACTAAATGTGTAGAACGCTGATAAATAAACAAACAAAAGAACAAACGGACGTAACAGCCTTCCCGACCGAAGATAAAGTCGACGGGTGGTGAGAGGGTGCGTTCATTGCTAGGCGGCAGTGTCTTCGACAACGCAGCAGCGAAATCTTCAAAACAATTTCGCTGTCGCCGCAAGCAGCGTGGTGATTGATATCGACAAGCTCGAGCCGACACAAAGAGAACGTGCGGGAGACGCAGAGTTGCCGGCAGAGCACGGACAATCGGACGGAAGGGGCCGAAGGGGGAGGGGGCGGAGCTTGGCTAGGCGAAAGCCGCAAGGGGCGTTGCCTCGCGTCAAGGGGGGCGGGTAGAAGGGGCAGGGCTTTGGAAACGAGCCGCATAAAGCCGCGCATGATTCAGAAAGTCGGTTTCTAAGGCTTTTTTGACGGCGGAACGATATTAGAAATAAAAAGCAAGAAAAAAAAGAAAAAGGTGCTTGACACATCGCGCTTAGCGAACAACAAGCGGCATGGTATATAGGTATTGTTATCTCGAGAGAGCATTTTTGTTGGGGGATCATTAAGCAAGCGGTGCATGTGTTTTTTTGCCGTTTAATTGCCTTTTAATTGCCGTGTTCTACGCGGTTTCGGAGCATTAAAATTTAACAGGCACGGCTGTTGTTCATCCATGAAGTGAAACACGAGCTTTAGAACATACCATGTGTCGGTAACATGGGACAAATACATATATTATTTTTTTTCTTATTTCGCTGGGGTGAACGTAATCATCAAAACTAATGCGTTTCTTTTTGTTTTATTATTATTATTTTACAGATGGTATGCTGCGAGGCGGACACAAATGTTCGTAAGATAGTTTCTGAATCCGCAGTGGTTTGGGCCAAAATCTGTTTAATATAGCCTATATGTATATTAAAGAGCTGATCCACTGCAATCACTGACATCATAAGAAATGATGCGACTGATGATGTTCACGGTTGTTGCGACGTGATTCGTTCTTCGGTTACTGATTTTTTTTAGTAACGCACTAACGTATTTGTTATAATTTAAGGAGTAAAGTAATGAGGGAGTTTTCTCCCTTCTTACTTTGCTATTAAGCAATCAACTATATATATATATAAGCATGCATCATGTATAATTGCCCAGCTATGACTTCGTGAATCTTGATACAATATTGTTGCTTGACCGAAATAAAATAAATACGATTCGGACGGTCCATCGCGTATGTTTGCTGCCTGTTATTTCTTTTAACTCCTATGTCAAAGCAATATATTCGGTGCAATTTATGGGTGTTTTTTGGCAAAATAAATGAATACCGACAAGCGACCCCGGAACGTAAAAGTTGATGCAGAATAATGTTTGACTTTTGACTTATGACTTACAGGTAAGAATACTTTAATCTTTAAATTTTAGCTTTTGTAATAGTGGCCGTGGAGAGCCCGTGGAATATCGTAAATGGAGAATCGGATGCCTCCTGCTCTTATCCGTATCTTTTTTATTTACCTTTGATTAATATTCCATATGCGGTTGCTTTGTTTTCGGAGTTTATTATTATTTTTTTTTTTTTTGTTATAAAGTCCGGTGTATCCCAAATTATGGTTTATCTTCTAAACTTAAAACTTATATGATGTTCTTCGAGTGTTGTGCGTCGCCGTGTAGATGAAAACAGGAACGTTTCTACGTGTAAAGATGGTTTATAGGTCCACAAAATAATGTTTCGATTTGAAAATGGTAGTAATTATTGTTTCTAGTTATTGCCACAAGAATAGATGTTTTTGAGGTGATTGCTTGTAAAAGTTTACAAGTTGCATTCGCGTATTTATAAAAGTACTAAAAAAATTGGTGGAATGAAACATACACTTTGTTTGAAAACAAAACAGCTTTCGGGCGGAACTATTACGCAAGATAAGGTTTTACAGAAAGGTAAGAGCTATAATTCTTTCATTGGTCATTCATTCTACGACACGGATACTGAAAAACGACAATAAACGAGGAACGACGTGTTAATTACTTTTGCGAATGCCTAATGCGACTCCACCAGCTTTGCATGTGGACACTTGGTCGCATTGTAAAACTTTAGTGCAAATATCACCAACGGTCTCGCGCACCGGTACATATAATGCTATCCAAATTTACACTGCCCTCCCAAAAGCACGGCATGGGGAAACTACAAAAGCTAAAAAAAAACATATGCACTAAACTCGAAACAGATCCCAATCACGTGACCGGAAAAGAAGCCTCGGACACCCGACTATATACTTCCGGCGAAATCCGGATGTATACCTTCCTCGAGAAAGACAACCCATGGTCATCTGCCGGACATCTATCCGAACATATTACTCCAAAACTACACGCTCTTCTCTTTTTTATACATCTATACTCTCTACGTGTGCTCCGAAGAGTGCCCTGATAGGTATGCGCACGTTGTCCATGCACGTGACAGCTACGCGCGGTAAACCGACACCTCCGCTTTCGACAGAGAACGCGAGCCCCTATAAAGAGCCGCAGGGCTCGAACAACCCTCTTTCACAAATCGTTTCCTGTCCGGTTCCTCGTCTGCAAGTAACGGGAAACTCGGACTTGCCTTTTTTTTTCTCTTTTCTTGGAAGTGCGTCTGCTCTTCTGCAACGAGGACCGGAAGTCGGACTCTGGTCATGCGTGCGGCGGCCAGCGCTTTCCAGCTCCCTAATTACAGAGCGATTAGGGAAACAACAGCACCCGTAAAAAAGCCCGAAACAAAGCAAAAAAAGAAATGCTCCGGTTTCTCTGAAACGGGATACCCAACACCGAAAAACTGCCACGTGCATGCGTCTAGCTGTATGCATTTACTTTTTGCTTCGAAAAGTACCGCTTTCCCTTATATGTATATATACAAAAAGAAAAAAAAAGAAAAAGGAACCGGGGCGAATAACGCCGCGAGCGCCCTCTCTTGAGTGTGGAAGGTAACAAAACTCTGAAACGCCCACTTCACGCACTAAGTATATGGAGGTAAAACAAAGAAAATATATGGCAGTCGGTCTTTTGTAGTTCCCTATTTGGACACTTGTCTGTGTCGGGATATTCTTCAAGTAGTAAAATATATGCTAGATGGATTCAGGATGCAGTTCTCATCGCGAGATTTGGAGCGAGAAATTTCTTGTCCATTGAAGGTAACCTGTACTGGCCTTACACAACCAACCTTCAGTCTTCCTCTTCCATCATTACTCTACTATTCGTGACTCCAGCAAAACGGACGCCACCAGGCGGGAAAACCGGGAACCAGCCGGAACAGGTCGCTTTGCGCCCCTCCGCGTCTCTGGTGGCTTTCACGGACACGTGTTGTCGGCGCGGTGGTGAACAATGTGATTTGACGAAGGTCCAAATATTCATTAAGTTTGCCTGAGTGTTTATTAGTGTGGTGAAGCCTCAGTAGACTGTTTCCTTCCATGACGTGTTTGAGAGCCCGTTTACTCCACAACACACAGTCGCCTGCTTTCAATTTTTTGGATGGGGAGGAATCAGGGAAAAACATTTTGATTTCTTGTCTGTCTCGAATCACATTCAAAGTGACGACTTCTTGGTAACTGATAAGGGACTTCTTTATAAGGATGTAGAAAAGTGGACTGTGGACGACAGACGAGGTGTTTCACTGGAGGGAGCATCAATGTTGCAGTCAAGTGAATGGGAAGGTTCGATAGCTGCTTTTCTTGAGTTTGATTGTGTAACCACCCACGCCGGTCGGTGCGTTGGGCTTGGCTGCTGTTTTTCGCCGAAAAAGCCTCTGGAGGAGTTGGGGTGATTTTGCAATCACTTGATTCAGGAAAGCCTGCTCGCTGCATATGATTAATGGGGGAAATTATCTGCTTTCAAAAGGTGGGGGACGCTTCTCGCAAGGTTAGAAGCTGTCACGGCATTATAATCTATCGCGCCTCCAATATTTATATTATACCCCCGTCGAAGCCAGCGGCAATAGGTTCGTATACGGACCTATTGCTGCTGGCTTCTAGCTCTCAAGTTTTGAGCAGCGCTTCAGGCGAGCAAAATAGAATATTTGGCTCGCGTTTCGAACATGCGTCAACGTTCCTTATACTCCGCTAAAATCAAAGTGCCAGCGAGCAGAGGCTGCAGAAGCGAGCTGCGAGCTTTCAGCGTCCCTGCCAAGCACGCGCGCTCGTGTAGTGCGAGCATCGTTCAGGAGTACGTGCGTTTGCGAGTAGCTCCGGCTTCGCTATCACGTAAAGTGAAATATGCATGCTCGCGGAAGCTATAGGGAGTATTCACTGGACGCCATATTTGTGGGTGCTGTTTAGGGCGCATGCTCAGAACGAGCTCACATCAATAGGCTGCTAAGACCGGCACTCTTAATGGTGCGAAATACACGTTGCAAAAGCACTGTGGAAGCTCGTTGTCAGCACGCGCTCAGCATTCGCGCACACAGATATGGCCGCCAGTGAATACTTCCTATAACAGAATGCAAAGATTAAAGGAATGTTTAATGGAACGCTGCGGATGCGAGCTGCATAATTTTGTTTTTGTTTTTTTAGAGGTTTTGTTACAACGTTACGTGCAATGGAAGGTTGAGAAATGCTGACAGATGCTCGTATTGGAACGTGGCACGTGCAAAATCGAACGTTACAGAGCCGCCTGGATGGTGCAGCCAGCATAACATGGTCGCGTCGTGCCTCCTGCCCCAGAGCAACACATCTATATCGGAACGCGATCACGAGGGAAGAAACAAAGGGATAACAAAAATTCCAACGCCGTCGAAACACAAGTCAAAGCTATACGCCTCGCAAGTGGGCTCATTTTCGTCTTCTGCGCATGAGAAAGGAAGTAGCGGTGACGTCAGAACGCCGAGCCCTGATTGGCTGATCGCGACCCCCTATCTCAGCGTCGTCTGCTCCTTTGCAACGTCGGCTGCTCGCAACCTCGTCTGCGTCTGTCTTACCTTTCCTGTGACTTTCGGAAGTGCAGGTCTTTACGAGCGAGCTCGACTTCGCCTTTCAGAGAGGGCAGACGAAATAACTCGAGCGGTACGTTGTTTATGTCTAACAACTAGCAGACGCGCATTAAGGAGGGAAGTCAAGGGACTCACTGGCGAGGTGTCCCGAGGCGCCGAGGTTTGTTTGCTAAGAACCGAGAGTGAGCGTGTTAGTGTCCGCAAGTTCTCTCCCAAATACTTTTTCCCTCCTTTCCTGTGCGGCGAGACCCCTCATTCTTTAACGGCGTCGGTGGGTTGGCGCAGTTAACGTCGTCTGCTTTAAACCTACTAGTCAAGGCGATGGCTGCTTTACCTTTCCTGCGCCTGTCGGAGATTTACCACTTTTTCACCGGTGAGAGTCACCGTTTCCTCGGGAAACAAGGAGATAACAAGAGGAAGAAATTGACCTCTTAATCTAAAATTGAGGTCAGCGATCAAAGTATAATACGGGAAGGATTCACAAGGGTCGCGCGGGCATATTCCATTCAGCACGCCAGCCGGTGGTGGGCAGACGGTCGCCGAGTCGCGGAGTGCCTGCTAGGCCTAACTGCCGTACTCGCTTGGTCGTGTTCGGTGTAATCGTGGTCGTTGGAGCTTTTCCCGGGTGTTTGTGGATCCTGCGTTCTTGTTCGTCGTAATCTGTTTCAAGTACTTTTTACTTTTTTCTTGCTGCTTGAAGTCGGGACGCGTGAGAAGCGCACGTAGAAAAATAAACGTCAGTGGGTCGTCGCGACCGCGACGCTGTCGGCCATGCTGATTTGATCGTAAGAAGTGCGTAAAACAGCTTCGGAGCTGTCGTAGGATTTCGTCGTAACCTGCGCAAGACTTACGAAAATTTCGTTTCGTGAATACGAATTTCTTCTTACGTTCTGTCTACACACATTTTTGGCGTAAGGTCGTTTCGTGAATCTGGCCTCTGCGCTTCCGAAAGTCGCAGGAAAGGTAAGACAGACGCAGACGACGTTGCGAGCAGACGACGTTGCAAAGGAGCAGACGACGCTCAGATAGGGGGTCGCGATCAGCCAATCAGGGCTCGGCGTTCTGACGTCACTGCTACCCCCTGCGCAAGAAGCAGACGAACTTGCCCTCCGCATAAGAAGCAAAGAGCGTGTGCTGAGAGACGCCGTTTCACGCGTTGCAAAGTAAAAAGGATAAAAAAAAACGCGTTGGAACGCTGGATGTTTTGAGGTCACCACCCAGAGATAAGAGACGCGTCCCCTAGTGGTGGTGGCATTTATCTTGCGGTTTCTGTTCCCTTGCGGCGTTGAATCCATCCGATCCCGGACGTCCAAAGGTGTTTTATCGACCTTCAACACTACACAAAGAAAGGAGAAAAAAAAATAAAAAAACGATCAAGGAAGGTGTTGTAAGTAGTGCGAGGCCCAATCAGGTGAGTTTGTACTACCCAAAATGGGGGTGCCACAGTTTGTTTAAAGCTTCAGCGCAGAAAGTCTACCAGAGCTTGGCGTTCTGACGTCTCCGAGCGCTTTTTTCGTCTCTCTCTCTCCCTGAAGTCCCTGTCACACCGAGGCAACAGTTGGACAACTCTATCCGGCAACGCGAGGAAATCGTGTTGCCCTGCCGGCGACCCTGTCACATCGCGACAACAACAACAGTCGGGCAGCATGCTGCTGCCGCCCGGCAACCGTGTTGGCCGATTTGTTGCCCGACCACCCTGTCACACCGCGCACTCACGGCGGGGACAACACGGGGAACACTCCGCCATCTTGATTGTTCACTTTGGTTCGTGTGCGGCGCGGCGTCGCCGGAACTGTGACCAGTGCGTGCGAAGGGTCGGAAATTACCACGGGACGAGATCAACCAGTGTCTGAGATTAGAAAACGTGACACGGGGAGTATTTTGCACCATTCA
Organism: Ixodes scapularis; assembly: GCF_016920785.2. Classification (NCBI taxonomy): domain Eukaryota; kingdom Metazoa; phylum Arthropoda; class Arachnida; order Ixodida; family Ixodidae; genus Ixodes; species Ixodes scapularis. The sequence continues at coordinate 100,922,488 of NW_024609879.1, read as the reverse complement.
TGTTATCAAAATGTTCTCCATTCGCTAACAAAGCAGATATCCCTAACCGAGGAAAGTGAGATCGCGCCCCACCGTATGAAGTGTTTCTGTACGGTTCTTTCTATCATGCAATTCCTATTTCTACTGTAAAATTGATACAGCACCGGCAGTACTCCAAAGCGTCTTTTGTAACACGGCGTTAAGCTGAACTGACAGTGCTTAAAAACTGCGACACCGACACGATCGGCCTTCATAGCAATCGGTATAATAAATATTTTTCAACGCTGTCTTTTTGCTTACCGCCTGCTATGTAATCGCTTCGTTCACCAAAAAGTCCTGGGTATTTTTGATGCAAATCAAGTGTCTGGTAGTGGCTGTTTGCGAATTCCAAGCATGAACAATCATGATCCGAATGGTCATTTCAATGCTTCGAGTTTTTAATATTTGCTTTCCTGGATTATTTTTATTATACTTTATCAGTGGCTAAGTAGGCGTGCAATTTTATTTCCGAGCTGGCCTCTTGGCAGTTCCAATTTCAACACCCGTTTGAACGTTCGCGACCGTAGCCGTGACCATTTCGACAATCGCTTTTCGTAAGTACGCAGTACAAACATCCATCCAATTATTTCAGCTGCACGCCAGCCTTTATTATTCTTAACTAACTTTATTCGAGCCTTTATTTGAGTAACACGTTATTGATAGGGAACTAGGGAACTAGCTCTAACATCGAAGCTGTGCGTGTTGTCGTATAGCGGCCCGAAATTCGCTCAGCTGCAGCGATCAGAAAACACACGTTGTCCACCACAAGTTGCTTCTGCTTTTGTTGCCGAAAGCTGTCATACCGAGGCAACATTTTCGTTGTCGTTCATGTTGTGCTGCTGTTGCCGCGATGTGACAGTCTTGTCGGACAACGTGGGGAGCGAGCAACAAGTTGCCCGGCTGTTGGACAACGTGTTGCGTTGCTGTTGCCATCATGTTGCCTCAGTCCGCGTGACAGGGCCTTTTAGTTTCTCGGCGCTATGTATTTCCCTTTGATTTTTTTTTCTTTGGTGTGTGTGTGTGTGTGTGTGTGTGTGTGTGTGTGCGCGTGTGTGTGCGTGTGTGTGTGTCCGAAGAGCCGCATGAGGCTTGCGAGCCGCGGTTTTGGTCACTTCTGATTTAGACTCTTTTCAAAAGTCCATCCAGCAACATTGGCCGTCGCCATTGCTTGTATCTAAGGGGGGGGGGGGGGGGGGGGGGAGCATTTTCCCAGGCCAGGTGGCGCAAGCTACCACCCGTTACGAAGGGCATAGCCAATATCACCCATCCATCCATCCATGCACATGGAGCTTGGGATTGGATCCGAGTCCTCGCCGAGCGCGCTGGTGCAGTACTCGTGACCAATATATGATCAGAGTACGTGATCACGCAATGGCGGACAGGCGGGGGTGCAGCCTTGTGGAAATAGTCTACTGTTTCTTACATTTTTTTCCAGATATTTTACATATCTAACGATAACTTACGATTTTGTAGCCTCACCGCATAAACTGTGGCGAGAGTTCAGACTCGTCGGACAGCGCTTTAAAAAATAATAGATATATACTTTAATTATAGCTCAGCGAACTCTTAGATTTAAATTAAAAACATCGCCATAGTGACGATTAGAACACGAAGTGCGTACAGATTAGAAACCTTTTCATTAGCCTATTTATTTTACAAGAAATGAGCGAGCTCTAAATTCATGGCACACAACAAAATTATATAACTCAGTGCCATGGGAAACGATGAATGCAACCATATATTTGGCACCCTTCAAGCCGAAATTAAAAAAAAAAAAAAGTGATTTTCGAAACGTTAAGGTCAACAATTCTAGCTTCCAACCTCGGTTCTAGAAATTTACAACTTTTTATTTTCGCGCCGCTTTTGTGTACGTATTAGTGCGTTAAAGTTAAAAATAACTAAAGTCGAAATCATGTAAATTTTCGTCTATATACCTGTTTCTTCCATCCATCATGCCTGGAACCTTGTCGCTCGACGTCCTACAAACAAGGTATACTTTCTTTCGTAAGTATAATTTATAAATTATATCCTGCACTAATAGGAAAGAGGATGAATACGGATTGATTGATTGGTTGACTCCATAGGTACGAAGTCAAAAACGTTACACGGCAACTCATTTGAGAGGGGAAAAAAACGTTTGACACCCGATTGTCGGTATCGACGCCAAAGCCTCCAACGCGTGGTCACTTGCGGCCCCAGCACCGCCTGGCGTGGGGGAGAGGCGTGCAGGGAGTAATTGAGAGGAGCGACAATCGGTAATTAGGGTATATGGAGCCTGAAAATGGCGGTTCCTCTACGCCGGTTGACAGAGCCCTACTTACAGGTCCGATCGGCCGCTCCTTTGTTGGGGCAGCCCGATCACCTCTTTGTCATCTGTGGGGGAAAGAAGCCGATCCATTAGGCCTAGCTAAGCCTCGTTAGGAGACAGGCCGATGAGCGGGGTCTGACTGAGTGGGTCACCCAACGCGTCGCGTAAACTTGTCATCCTCTTTGTCGGGATCGCTACTGATTTTAGGGATCTGTCAATTTAATTAAATACACTCTTCCCCCAATAGTATAAATTTTATAAACCCTTGCGACAACTTCAAACGGTTATGCAGACGATCGCATCAATAACATATTTAGAAAAAATGTCCCAAACAGATCGTAATTAAGCCATAAAATTTTGTAATTCCCCCCAAGAAATAGAAAAATTAAGGTAAGGAATTGAAAAATACACGAACGATCGAAATGACACAAGTTATTCATCTTCAGCCATTCTATTGCTGTTATTGTAACAACTAGTCACGTGCGAAGACTGGATTTTGAGTTTGAAGCGAATTGGAAGCGAATAGTGTTTTTAGTCGAATATTCTCGAATCTAATAGTTTCTTCAAACCTTTCACTACTATTGCATCACGCTTAAGCGGGAAACCAGCTAAACTCATGAAGGCTGTTCCCAGGGATGGCCAAAATACATGCAAATATGTATCGAAATACAAATACAAAATACTTGTCAAAAATGTATTTAATTACAAATCAAATTACATTTCCAAAAGAGCATTTAAGTACAAGATACGTACAACCAAATGTATTTGGTCTCCTCCAAATACTTTTCCAAATACATTCCTCAAAATTTGCGTCAGCGACTTCAGGGCACCTGCAACGAGTTTCTGGGTATTTCATTTTAATTTTTCATCGCACGCTCGGGAGTTAGTGTGCGAGGCTCTAGTAACGTAATAGAAATATAATCACAAAAAAATGTAATCAGCTTGGACGTAATAGGTGAAAAAAGTACAGAGCTTCAAGCAGCTTTTTTTGTCGATTACATCTTGGTATAGACCAACAAAGAACCGAGACGACCGAGATGCGCAGGACTAGCTAGAGAATTTTTTGTTGTTGCAACTCGCACCAGTTACGAAAATCTGATGACCCGCGCATTTAGAATGTTCCAGGCAAAAATATGAATGGAAATCAGGCTGGAAAGCATCACAAGTTATCACAGGCACTTCTTTAGCCAGTCTGCCTGTGAACGTTGATTTCGTCACTATTCTTGCCCTGGACTAGCACCGTAATCACAAAGTCACTAAACGCTTGTGCTTGATTGAGAGACACTGCATTCGGTGCAGAACGTAGTTTTCTTCCTGCTCTGGACAGTGCCTTTAAAATAAAGCCGGAGGAGAAAAAGAAAAAAGCCCCATGGCCGAATAAAGGATGGAGACTATATCTTACAACCACATGGATAAAAACAAGAATTGTAGCTTTGGCAATAACATTTATTTAACGTAATAGAGGCAAGTGCCGCGGGCGCCCGGTGTGCCCGGGCGGCCGCGGTGAGCGAGACGCGAACTGCCGCAGGACTGGTGTATGAACAGATGAAAAGTTTCTTGGTTTGTTGTTGCCGTTGGCGTTGTGATGAAGAAAGAGCAGGTTTAAACACATCTTAAGATGAGCAAAATGAGTCGTGACTAAATTTGAGGGATGTATTTTCGCCCACAAAATTGTATTTAATTACAATTGTATTTGAAATACCCACGTTTTAGTATTTAAATACACGCATCAAATACATTACCCAATTTGTAATTAAATACAAATGCAAAATACACAAAGTATTTGAATTACTGCCCATCCCTGGCTGTTCCCAAGCTTCCACTCGCCCATTTATACGCTAATTTTAAACCCTATATATGGACCGCGACCCAAGAAAGTCCGATACTATGGGGTAGCAAGTAAACGACAGATTTGACATAAAATTAAACCTTTAGAGATTCCCAGCCATACCTAATTAAGTGGATTTACGAATATTTCTATACGCAAATATTTTCTTTTTTAAATCTCGCATTTGAAAAAAAAAAGAAAAAAAGATTCACGAATGATGAATGCAGGTTGTCAGGACATATATGACCTAACAAATACTGTTGCATAAAAGCCACAGTTCAATTTTGACAATTTTACTGCAATGTAGATAATAATAATCACGAAGTTTCCGTTTCTTCTTAAATACACCAGGGGCGGGCGTGCACCATTCCGCTTTGAAGGTGTGCTTTTTACCCGAGCACGCAATTCTGATATTCATACTTTTGCGGGTTAACCCGTTGAGTGCGCTTCGTACCGAGTACCTGTGCACTGCGGAGAAACAACCCCCGCAATATCCGCTTTCGCGGGTGTTGCTTCTCCGCACTGCACCCGTGCTCGCGTTAGAAGCGTGCTCAACGGGGCAAATCCGCCGAGGTAAACACTTCGAAAAGTACGAACATCTCAGTTTATCTCGAAGTGAATATCGAATAGCGTATTATTCGAAACTACTATTCGAAATTTCTAAGCTTAGCCCAAGACTAGTAACTGCTATTCAACCGTAGGTACAATCTATACACAATATTACATAATAACTCGGCAAGGGTGAAGCGCTGTGGCTAACGTGAGCCAGTCTTGGAAACTTAGTGATCCACGGTAAAATCATTCACATAAGTTGGGTTAAGGAAAATACAAAAAAAGAATTAAAAAAAAAACAGTCATTCACAGAAGGAGTGCGCACCAGCGGCTTGCTGTCACGTGCCCCAGTCTGACTCTCTGAAGGGCTCCCTGAGACCAGTTTTCTTTGTTTGTCAAGTTGAAACGGAGCCTGTATTTACAACTTGAGTTCATTTCTAGGAGATGCGGATTTTTCTTCTTGCATGTGTGAGAAAATGATTGTTATACTTTAGCTGGATCAGTTTAGTCTGATTCGTGCTTAACACTTCAAGATATAAACTGTTTAATTTTTTTTTCTGTGTTACGAAAAGTTGAATCTTTGTATATGCCATTTATTTTCGCGGCCCTCATCTTTCGCGAATTGGACAGCGGAGTCATATTGGCAACATGTACAGTATACGCGAATAATAAAGGTCTGGAAATTCGCGAACATTGGGGGCTAGCCAGCATTAGGGGTTTGACGCACTTTGTCACTGCGTGTACTCGTATACAAAGAGCTACCTCCACCGAACGGTATACACATCTGATAGATGATGGAGTGGTGCATCAAATACAACTTATAATTGGACCAACCTCTCCAAATAGACGACGGCCCCTCACATGTATATGCTTTATTGTGACCATCTCTGGATGAAACCCACTGATCTGCTTAGTCATGTATGAAGCGTTCTGAAAAGGAAATGGCCGCACACATAAGGCACTTAGTTCAGCTCGTATATATCAACGGACATCTACAACGAGGGTATAGATTCTCTCGGTAAAGTGGTTAATTTCAACGATCTTAATTGAGTTTCCTCGCGGTGTAATATGTGCAAGGAAGGTGTCCCCCTCAGCCCTTTATCCACTTCCAAAAATCAGCAAGTGAGGCAGCAGGTTACCAATTTCGTATCATTGGCCACACCAAGATATTTATCCCAATCTTAACATGGTGCCTTCTTTTTTCGCGTGAAACGTCTTTCATTTCATTCAGTAGGGCATCGCTCGCTAAAACCGCGTGTAACGAAAACATGTAACACCATTATCGCTCGTATCTTTGTAACCGTACTACCCGGGCGTCTTACTTTGGTATCGTCGTGTAGAGGAAAGAAGCCATTACTCGATCACGCATATGTCGCGTGCGCAGATGGCGCCGTTGTCGCGCCACGCGTGACGCAATCCAAGCTAAATTTAGCCTCGCGCGCTGCCTTCACAGAGGCGTAGCTTGACGGCTCGTTTGTCGATCCGAGTGGGAGTAGTCGAGTTTGAGAGGGATCACTCTGCCATAGTACGTATAATCCATCAATCTCAGACCGGTTCTTATTGGGAGTGATAAGGCTTACGAGTGTGTAATTTGTTCAGAAATTTGACTGTTGCTCAGCTTTACGTTCGGCACGTAGGGTACGAGAACGGCGTAAAGAAACTCGGACGGCAGGACAGAGGGATGCCTACTTTTGCCTACCCCCTTTAGCCACGGCGGAACGTGACCGTCTCCATAGGAAGCACACGCTCAGGACATTGAGGAAACCATCTACGATTGCGGAGGGCTAGAGCGGCGCAGGGCACTCTCGGGCGCCATCAGTATAGGGGATCCCTGGTGCCCGTGCACCTAAAGCAGCAGCACGCGCAAGACGATTCACGTACCCCGCTGCGGCTGCGTCTCCGATACAGCCTGAAGATTTTTCGAAATTCTCGGATGCAGTTGCCTCGCGGTACGTTTGAATAACAGCTTTGCCTAATGGTGTACCATAGAATACAGCAAACCGGTGGGTTCATAAAGAAAAAAAGGTAGTAATTAAGTTTTCCTCAGTCATAACGGAAACAATTGCTACAGTCGACAGTCTTCTCTATATGTCCGGCTTGTGTGATTTCTTGGGTTTTCTTAAAACACTGCCTGATATCACGAACAGCATCGCAGGAGAGCACTGTTGCTTTGCCACAAGGCAGAAAACTTTCTGATGCTCAATAGTATTGATATAATGTGATATCTATTATAGTCATTGACAGTTAAAGAAACGGCGTGGCGAGTTCAGTGAACCTTGTTAATTTATTTACACCTCCGCAACCAATGAGATCGTGGCGTTAATAGCCGAAAGGAACGCCCAATAATAGATCACGTAGGAAAAATTGTGGACATAATGCAAGGCAACTTCAGCTCCGAGAGCAGCGATGGGACGCAAAAAGACCTAGATGCACAACGTCCGAAGCACCATAGTGATATCCATCTTGGGCCTGGAGGTTATCATGGTATCTTATCTCCCCATCCGTTACTTGAAACGCGGTCAAAGTCGATAAAAGCGAGTAAAAGTCACATAAAAGCGTGGTTACCATGCCGCCACAGGTACATTCGAAGTTTTGAGCGCCTCACTCAACCGTATGTTTTAACGCACACAGAAACGCGCATTGACGATCTAAACTTGGCGATCTCGAGAAACGAAAGAAGCAGACGCGGGCGGCGCTCCGAAATATCCGAAAGCTACTTCGGCAATTGTCGGGCTTGTTCGGCTCTCTCGGTTGCCATAGAAACTGAGCCAGCTATAGCCCGTTGCTACGATATCGAGCTAGACCAATCATGGTGAGAGTCGACGCGGAGAAAAGCGTATGCGGAGCGCAAGTTCGTCTGCTTCTTGCAATGGGTTTGCGATGATGTCAGAACGCCAAGTTCTTATGGTCTAATTTAAAAAAAAAACAATATTAGGTAGACCTTAAGGCATCTAGCATTGAGGTCTACCCAGTATACCCTTTCATCAGAGCCAATCAGAGCTCGACGGTACAAAACGTCATTGCAACCTCCTGCGCAAGAAGCGCACTTGCGCTCCGTATAGGGTGTAGCTTATTAACTTCACGCTTCGTGGTTAGTTTTTCGGTGTTCTTATTCGCTAATGACTCAATCTCACTGCAGCAATGAGATTCCGGGAACGAGCGACACCCCGCGAGTTTTGAGCTCTCAGTGACAGCAGCATGGCGTCTGTTTGTATGCTCGAAAGCGACACGGAGACCGGACTTGCTCAGACAGCAACCATAATTATAGACTTTTTTTACAGGTAGGATGTGTGTGTCTTGGCCCCATAGCCGTTCATGCTGCACCGACACAAGATTCCCCAAAAGAAAGAGAAAAAAAGTGTCATAATGTAGGTAGGAGGTCAATACGGTTATACAACCGTGCACTTTAGATAGGGTGAGGCCGCAAGGATCAGTACATTTGGCTCGCCTCGGAAAATTAGAATTCCAAGCGTACGTATACCTAAAACCGAGCACGTCGTTTTGGAAGAAGTCTTATTTGTTATTTCTTTAGAGCTCAACTCAAAAGTGGTGAGTTATGAAAAATAAAGCAAAAACGGCGGCAGTGAATTTTTCGTGTCCCATACTATAGCCAGTTCGCCGTCTGCTCACTGGTTTGGATTTGGATTTGGATATGCGGCTAACCCCTTTGTAACGGGGGATCCCGGAGTACTGGATCTAGCCAAATGTATCTGTTATTTTCTTCTTGGTCTGTGAGATCGCTCCCGGCCGGGTGCATGGCTCGCTGAACGCGAAAGAGCCGAAGACGGCTAGCAGAGGCTGCAACGAGCAAGATAATCGCGATCAATAAGTAACAATGTTACCGAAATATACAAACAATGAGCACTTGGCAGCGTGCTCCCAAACAAATGTGCAGACGACAAACATCTGGTGTAGGACCTATAGAAAATGAACGGCTGCCATGTTTGCACTATTTTTTTTTTTTTTATTTCACCACCTTTTACCTAAATTGTAAGAATAGACAACTTTTTTCTTTTTTTTTTCGATACGACGTTTTCGTGCACAGTTGCAGGCATGCACGATAAGATTTCGAATTTCGCGAGGCGTGCCAAATGTGCGGCACCTTACGGCCTCACCCTGTATGTGAACCATAGTGGAAGGATTTGAAACATAGGACTGTGCAATTTCTTCATTAAGCTTCCGATTAATCAATTTATGACTTAATCGCGCTTATTTCGTAAGAGGTTAAAAGGTTAGCAGGGTTGACAGGTCTGAGATTGAAATTTCTAGAAAAAAGCAGACGTACTTGCTTTATACTATACTTGAGAGTAATTAGTTCATTTCAGCAGGGCGCACTTTCTGTATTCCACAATAATGCCCTTTATTATTCTCTATGATTGCAATCCAGTATTGAATTTAAGGTTTAAATAAACATTTTTTTAATATTTCGTTGTTAAGATTGCTTGCTCCCGTTGCACAGCGACTGTACAGCGTCGAATTTCAAATAAGGCATTCCGCCATTATTTAACATTGCATGAAATATTGAAAAAAAAATGTAGTTTCGGCACTTTTTTATATCATGACTAAACGTCAACGCAACCGATTGATTAGTCGATTAAAAGCTAGCCTTTAAGGGGTTTAGTTGTATTAATCGACGCCAAGCCTTGAAATCTTTATCTTTCTAGCTGTATATTGTGTTGGAGGAATCAGAGCAAATAACTCTTAAAATATCCGCTAAATTATTTTAGGCTTGTTTTAGACCAGTTTGATAAACCGTGACCAAACTACCTCTAAAGAAACTGCACCATCTCCAATAAACGACTTGGGTGAGTATATAGATGTCCACAACATTTTTCAAGTACGTTCTTAAATTAACTTCTTTTTTTTTCAGTCCTGATTGTTTGGCATTTTTGAAACTGTATGAAGTGCCATCGTTAGGCCAAAACAACTAAAAGTACAGCAACTTCTGCGATTCTCGAGTATTTTCAATAAGTGTCATTTGAGGGTTTTCAAAATAAAACATGATTAAACCTCAATTTCTCGCTAGTAATGAAGAAGAGCTACTGAAAAACTCCAAAAAAAGGTAAACGTTTCGTAAGTTTTATGCATGATCTTGGAGCATATATGCAGGCAGAAATTGAGAGAGAGAGGATACAAGAGCCACACGCACGTAGAGAACGCCGAGCTCTGGTTGGAATGATTAGCGCGTAGACGCAGAACCATAGCCTCCTCTATACTCACAAGGCCTGGCAGTTCGACGAGTCCCCGGTCGCAGATTTGGAGCGCGAGAATCTGGTAGTACAGAGCATCAGAGAGTCATTTCTTGGGGAACCTGGACGTCAGCGCACAGCTTTTGCAGCGGCGAGGACCCGAAACACACTTGTTCGCTCGGGAGAAGTGTGTTTCGTCGTCTCGCCGCAGCGGGGCGCGAGTCACGTGGCTCTCCTCTCATCCGTTGTCTGCCGCTCCACCTTTTCCATTTCGGCGGCCGCTTCTCGTGGCGATCTGCCAGGCTTTGTCAGTGTATTGGAGGGTGAGGTAGAACTCGTCGATCGCGTTACAACGCGGAACGCCAGCGTCCAGAGTTGGCATTCGCGTTCGAACGCGTTCAAACCCTACCATAACAAATCACGGAGCTGCAAAAGGCGTGAACGCAGGGCAATCATATTACAAGTAAATCCGTGGATGGAAATCCGATCCGATATAATAATATTATACGAGGAGCTCGAGACATTGCACAGGGAGTGTTTGTACTGATCGTGCACAGTGTACCACGTGACCCATAGCTAGCATACACCGTTTCCATACGCTTATATCGCCCAGGTGAAATGTGCCTTGAGCTGTGGGCGCAGGCTTGGAACACTAGGCCGTTTTGCCGAAGAGCATGCTCAGATGGCGGACCACGGCCCGGTGGACAAATATGGCGGCCTCCATCAAGTTATTACTAAAGTAGTCTTTACGCTGAAATCTAGTAGTTATTGAAAGTATAGCCAAGTGTGAGCATATCGGAAAATATTATTCGTCTAAGTATCGACCGTTGTGATTCGTGATAAAGAACTCGTTCGATATTCTTATAGTGAGCGGGCATGACTGCAGTACAACAAAAGCTATATACTGCTATCCAGTCCTCTCACAAACACGCAGCATAAACACATACATTCTCTTCTTTTACAGAATTACGATACTTTAGTCTTAATATAGAATGAATAGAAAGTGTACACTGCTCGTGAGTTCCAAATTCCAATATATATATATTTATATATCTATCTTCAAAGCCTCAGAAACAATCGTGGAAGAAAAGAGACCCAGCTAGCAAACTGACTTTCCCAGCAGGCAAAAAGCCTCCCATAGCGCAAAACAAAACAACCAAAAAAGAAAAGCGAACGTGCGACTTATACTTGAGTTCGTATTCTATATCACACACAACGCTCTTCAACAAGCCCCCCCCCCCCCCCCCCCCCCACACACACACACACTTCTAATATTTTTTGTACTTCACACGCAGCTTTACGCATTTTATCTTTGTTTTTTTTTTCGCTCTTTATAAACGTCTGTCTATGCTGGTTTTTCTCAGTGTCAACTGCCCCCCCCCCCCCCCCCCCTCTTCTCCCCGGTTACCCTCTTCTCCCCGCTCCTCCTGCCGCGCGTCGCGCGGCGCGGCGTAGCCCAGCGCCCCCTAGCCGTGGCGCCCGACTCTCCGTCGTCGGTCGGGGCAGCGGGGAATCCTGCGGACCGAGAGCTCTCTGGCGTAATGATAGGTTCCACGTCGCATTAATGACAGTAATTTGAAGAAGCAACGTGCAGGGGACGAGACTGGGTACCCGGCGCGTTCTCCTCTACCTTCCTTCCCCTCCTCGCAGCCCTCTGGAAGGGACCCCAAGAATCCACGCCCCGGGGGCTTGGACGCGCGACGCGTACGGGGGAAAGAGGGGGAGAGGGAAAGACACCACCCCCCTCCCCCTTCTCGTGTCTTCTCTCGAGGGCATCGGTGGTGAAGTCACCTTCGAAGGGAGTCTTTTTCTCTTTCTTTTTTCTTAACTCCTCTCCGCCTTTTTTATATCATAAATATCCGCCGATATTTGTGACTGCAGCTGCTTCGTATAGAGAAGCGACGCCTGCGTTTTATCCCGTGTAGACATATCAAAAACCCGTTTCTTTTTTTTGTTTTGGTGTTTTTAGCGATAGCGGATGTAGGGATGCTGGTTTATTGTTTTTCATTTTAATCCGCGAGAATGACACGTTGCAGAAAATATTCGGCTCGCCAATGTGACAACTGTGAATTTGTGCTTCCAGTCAAAAGGCGAGGGTTAAAACTTTCTTCTATATGCGTAGCTGTGAGGTCTAACATTTTTGTACGTACATCATCGTATGCTTTTGTTTAATACCTTCACGGAGCAATTGATTGCCCTGATCTTACTTTAGCGATTAATCTTCATGTTCCGAGAAGACTTTTACGAATTTTTCTTACATTTTATGTCACTCGAATCTTTTAAACTTGTCCCATGAAACGCACCCAAAACTTGCATGATACCATCGACGTTCCGTGTATTGATGTTTTTAATGCATCTTTTATCGCGTTCAAGTTGTTTTCCTTAATAATTCCTAGAATTCACTGTTCTCCCTTTTTCGCTATATGTATATTGTGCATCATTACAAAGGCGAAAGCTGTTCATGAGCACAAAAATAAACACATGAATGAATGAATGAATCATTCTAGAAAACTCTAGTCTTCATTCATCCTTGGGCATCAGCTGACGGCACATCCTCATTGGCCGCGGTGCAATAACTCGATACTCGGGACCCTGCCACGTCCTGTGCTTCTGGACTTGTTAGCGACATACGTCAATGTAGATAAATGAAGTTGGATCATGTTCGAAGCACAAACATGCTGACACAAACGGGCATATCTGTGCATGTGATAGGTTGATATTGATGTACGGGCGTCTGAATCTGGGGCATGACAAACCGCACGCGATCGATTGATTGATTTATTGATTGATGTTCGGGTCATTTTCGTCGGTGGCGGGCAGTATGTCCCCATCTACAACAATCAGCGTAAAACGGAGACATCATATTTTTTTTTTTCGCATCAACTAAAAGCCTTAGTTGGGTTAGTTCGAGACGTAAATTTATTATTACTGCGTTTTCAAAATTGTCAAGAACGATTCCTCTATATCGTGTACACTATAAGATACGAAGGTGACACTAGGGGCATTTCGTATCCCTAAAACAAAAGAGGAACTTAATGGGTGAAACAACACGCCATGGATCTTTTAATACTCGATCTTTTAAGTATCATTTTTCGTATACACGTATATCCGCATAAATCATTTATTAAGGTGTATCCCCTGTTGGTGTCCTGGGAAGAAATGATATACCGCACAATTGATCGTCTCCGCAGTCTCCGCACGTTGGTTCTCTTATGCATGCGCTTGGACAGGGTCCTCCGATCTAATTTGCATTTAATTGCCAGAAGCGTTTCGTGCGCTACTAACGACCGTTAAATGTTGGAATAAAAAAATTCTCATTTGTGTTTCACTGCTCTGACTTTAATTTCTCACTGTGTTCCTAACTGTCCGAACCCTATTGCGACCTGCCACCCCCCCCCCCCCCCCCCAATGTGTGCATGCATATTACATGCATACCTCCATAACCGCACGAGAAATTGAATGACAATCTTGGTTGTTGGTTGAACGTTCCAAATCCTATTAATTTGCGTCGTTCAGTAGGCACTGTTTCGCAACTATTCAGTCAGAAACGCATAAATATACACACTGATATCTTAGGAAACGCACGGCGTGACTAGAGTTTTGTTGACGCATTTTGTTTCGTGATTCGCTTTTTAGAGTTCTTATTCGATAATGTCACAATCATATTGGCTGAGGAGCGATAAGAAAGATTCCTTTAACTCACCACATCCTGTACTTCTTAAACTGCCAATGACGATTGTTGACATATGGTTCTGTAAAAACTAGAAAAAAAAGAAAAAAAAAACTTGCCAAGTTAAGTTTGAGTGCGTTCGCAGACTACCAAGTTGTCGACGCTATTTATTAATGGCGCCATCTCCCGATAGGCAGAGTGACCAGACAACAGAGTGCGTGGTCTGCTCGCTGCGCCTATCGGGAGATATGGCGCCACAAGTCAGCAGCGTCGTTGACTCGGTCGTCTGCTAACGCGCCGAACCTTGACTTGGCAAGTTTTGTTTACGCTCTCAATATTTTTTACAGGAAGAGAACTGCGCCTTGAAATTTCATACGGTAAAACTGACCTGCTCAATGCACATGCTTCCTATGTGCAGGCGCGCGCCGATTTTTCCGGCTCCTTTTACAGCGGAAAGTCCGCTTGGGACACCCTATACAAGGAATTCCTATCGAATTCCCGCGTTAGTGCACAATGGAAACCATCTTGGTCCTCCATTTCGCAACAGAAACAATCCTTATTATCCTTCCTCCCTTTGGCGGGCATAAAAAGAAAAAAAAAGTTAAAAATGTTCTAAACCCTGTTAAATGTTATTTTGCAGAGCCTGCATGTATGGAAGTCATTTCTGGCACTACGTGCATCAAAGGATGTGTGTGTTTTTGTTTTTTTTTTCGTTTCAAGTCTGCATTTATCACGGATGTCGGAACACAGTATACACCAAAGAAGTTCAGGCTAACACAAACTTCTTTGCTCGATAACAACAAAAAAAAAAAAAACAGACATCAGGCATTGCGCTTGTACATAGTTGTCAGAGACGCATGCATTTACGTAGGGAAGTAAAAAAAAAATGTGTGAGCAAATATCACTACGGAAAGGTTTGCAAAAGTAATAAAACATGTGTTTGCATTTTAATATTTGCTCAAAGACAACATTTTCACGCCCTGGATGAGCGTTTTATTGATTTCTGAGTGCAGCCAGTTTAAATAGTTAGTTGATGTGAAAGTAATCGGCAGTAAATATTCAATATATGTATTTATTTTTTAGTCCTAATTTAATTATTTTGCTTAATATTACTATGATATAATTTATTCTTTAGTATAATAAAATACCATATATGACAGTGTAAGCCACAAGGGTGATGAAAGTCTTATACTGTGATAACATTACTGTGTGAAGCTAGAACGTGTATACATTTATTGGTCATTGTTTAAAAAAAACGGCTATCCATGTACAGTATGTTTGTATCTTTGTATAAATCTAAATATTAAGGCGATTCGGGAAAAAGCATTTTTAAATACAAATTGCTAACAAAATGAGAGTAGTCTGGGCCTCTTTTGACCACGGATCTTATTATCAACTTACGCACAAAAGAAGGCTAAAGGTATCGGAGAATGACGGAAACAAAATATCAATCGGAAACTATATATATATATATATATATTTATAAGCAATCTTGCCGAAAGTCATATGTGAACGTTTCACAATCGAGTTTTTCCTTATTGTCACGAAGAAAGATTGTGTTTTTTACTGTTCGCTTCACCGACTGTCTTCCTTGTGGCCCCGACTCCGCCTGATGCTGGTTTCACTGCAGCGCATGGCTGCTCTACCATGAAGCTAACCTGATGAACTGTAGGGTCCGGAGTCCTAGTATCACTGTTTAACTTTTGGACAACGTCAACAAACGTAGTACGCCTGATTTACTTTTAGCATCTAAGATCACCGGAAAGATACAGTCCGAATGCAATCACGCGGCATTTTTTGTTTGTTTGTTTGTCAGCATCAAACTATTACTGATGATATGAAATGATCAGGCAAGGATATTATGCGGATGTGAATCCGGATTTAATTCAGACACAAGTGCCCCTTTCACTTCACATTTCATGAAGAGCTGCATATTCCAAGTCATTGTTTTCATTGCCTATTTTTCGAGTTCATACGTTCGTTTCAAACAAAACTGTAATGGTATCAAAGTCACTTAAATGATTTGTGTTTATCGCGAACTAGATACGTTTACTTGTACTTATCATACTTTAACAATATTTTTGGCAATAAATCTGTTGGTTTCTTGAGGAAAGAGTCACGCAAAACTAACACTTTTTTGTCTTTTATTTGTATTAAGTATCACTCCGTTTTGAAGATAAAAAAATTGGACACTAATTCTCGCGCTTCACAACACACGTAAAATGTCGCTTTGACGCATGCGTACTAAATAACTTTTGAAACCGGTGTCATCGTCATCCCGCTGGCAACAACGGGGCGCCACGTGCGCCGCGTCTCCCCCTGCAGGCCGGGGGCGACAGTGGAATCACGCATGCGCACTGCGCGTATGCCGGTCTGGCGCAAGGGGGCACAATTATCGCCGCATCGCTTGCGGCCGGGCTCTTATTAAACGCGACTCCGTCCCACTGACGCATGTGTAATTAGCTTCCTGACGGATAATATATCACGTGGTACGCTGAAGCGAGGCTCTCGGACACGCTGTTTCCGCCGGCCTGACTTCCTCGCCGATCAAGCCAGCCGTGCACTCGCAGTTTGAACCGCAGCGACACGGGGGGATTAGAAAGTTTGGTACTCAAACTAAAACTGAGGTGGCCTTACAAAGTTGGGGTCTGAACCGAATACTGCAGTCGGGAACTTCAAGCTAGAACTTTCAAATCTGTAGTAAAATAAAAAAAAATAGCAGTCCCTAAAGGCGAAGTCGAATGCTGATAACTAAATTGTAACAGCGTTTTTAAGCAGCGACATGCCGAAGCACATTTGGGATTGGGTAAGAGCATGGCGTCTTCTTGTTAATAAGCAGTCATGTAAATTCTGCCTAAGACCTCTATGTTTCCCCCTCCAACCCCCAATTGTGATTCGTCATGTTGCGTCGACGTCGCAATGCTTGGAGACTTCTATAGGAAGCCCCGATCTTGGTATATGGGTACCTTATCCAACCTGGTAGTAAACAAATAACGTTTCTTTTAATTAAGAAAAAAAACAAATCATACATATTTTTTGAACAATGGTTGTCTAAGCACCTCTAGTTTGCGATTCTATTTTACGACGGTATTGTCTCTAAAATTGAACAACATTTTTTTATAAAATACTTCGTCTATCTAGCAATCGGAACTTCACAAGAGTGCTTTACTATCTCCTTGGCATAAGAAACAGTATTCGATTCAACCGGTATATTTGTAATGATGCCAAATATTTATTGCGAGAACGGCGTTGTGAGCCATAAATGCATGCTAGTGAGCGTTACTGCCAAAATGTAATATTGTGCGAATTGTGGATTTTGAGTTTGAAGCGAATTCGAAGCGAATTCTGGATTTGGCCGAATATTTTCGATTCGAATATCGAATAGTTTTTTACGCCTTTCACTACCATTGTTTACTGCTTAGATAAAAATCCAGCTAAGCTTGTGAAGGTTGTTCCACTTGTTCATTTATAAACTAAGTTTCTCTATATTTTTTAACTGTGTGTTCATAAGGTCTGATGTCCTGGGATGGTAAGTAAACGACGGATTTGATATAAAATTAATCCTATATAGATGGCCAACTATACCCAATTGAGTGAATTTACAAATCTTGCTATATAAAATATTCCCTCTTTAATCTCGAGTTTAAAAAGAAATAATTGCGCATGATGAACGCAGGTAGTAAGGGCATCTCTGCCTAACATGGTATTGTCTTGCATAACAGTCAGTTTAATTGTGGAACTTTTACTCCAATGTAGAAACAGATTCACAAAGTTTCCATTTATTCCCAAATACAGCCGGCACGCGTGCACCATCCCGCTTTGAATGCATGCTTTGCTTCCAACCACGCAACTGCGATGTTCATACCTTTTCAAGTGTTTACCGCGGAGGGTTAACCCGTTGAGTGCGCCTCTTACCAAGCACCGATGTAATGCAGAGAAGCAACACCCACGGAGCTCGCTTCCGCGGGTATTGCTGCTCCGCTGTGCACCGGTGCGCGGAAAGAAGCGCACTCAACAGGACTAACCGACCGCAATCAACACTTCGAAAAACGCGAATAGTGCAGTTCTCCTCGAAGCGAATATAGAATAGTCTATTATTCAAAACTACTATTCGAAATTTCGAATATTCGCACAAACCTACCAAAAATGACTAGAGCAAATCGTTTTAATCCGCTTTTCCCAGAATTTGTAGGTGCGAGCTGTGCCCTAGTGAATTTCACAATTAGACATCAAAACAAAAGCGAGTCGCGAGATGAGCTTATTTTAATTCCAATTGCTTTCGAAGAATATCCATTTACCTGCCTAATGATAGCTCCCCCTTTTTGGTAATTTTCGTTTGGCATGTCTGAATCTTGCAGTTTGAAACACGTTTGTGGCTTACGTGATTGCTTCAGCGGGAAATTATACCGCTCTGCAATCAAATCCAAACTAAATTACCACACTCGGGAAATTCATTACGTGACTTTTTTGTGACAAAAACCTCATCTTAAACACACTAATTTCACTCTACTCTTGTTACAAAAACTGTAACATCACAGGTATCGCAAAAAAAGCGAAAAAGGAATCTGAATTTCGAGCCGTTCTGTAGCCAGAGACTGAATGGGCGTCAAAATATTTGTGTAAAGAAAGCAATAAACAGAGCGTATTGGAACTTTTCGCAGAAGTGTCTTTAGGTAATGCATTTATTATACTAAAGTTTTGTCAGTGCAGATACCAGAAAACAATATAGAAGCCTAAAAACTCCTGTTTCTGTTTTATACATTTTCCTAAAGGAAAATTTGTAATGCACCCACCGCCTTTAGTTTTGAGTGACACCGTCATCGAGTACGTAGAAACGTTTAGATCTCTCGGTGTAAGTTTTACTGCAACGATGACATGGGACGCCCACATAAACGAGGTTTGTCTTGCCCTTTCAAAGGTTGTTGGAATTACCTCACGTAATAAGCATGTTTTACCTGAAAAAACTAAACTTACTTTGTATTACGCTTTCTTTTATTCGTATTTAAGCTATCGTTTCCTTGTCTGGGGTAGTACCACAACATCCAATATTCAGAAGATTCTGATCTTGCAAAAGAAAATGTCGCGTGCTATTACAAAAGCACCATATGATTCCCCAACCGGGCAGGCTTCCTTGCAGTTTAAACTTGTGCCTGTATATAATTTATTTGAATATAGATTCGCGTGTTTTTACAAAAATATAATAGCAAAAAATGATAATTTTCTTTCACGTATTGTTTCTACTGTGCCCCGCAATACGCCTTATGCAACCAGGGAAAAAGACACCTTTGGTTTACCTAGGTGTAGAACGTACTGCGGCTTTGCAATGTTGCGATATATCTTGTCCAAGTTTTTGAATACTCCTCTATGTGATCACTTGAATGATATGTCTTCTTCTGTCCTTAGGAAGGCTTTTCTATAATTTGTCTGTACTTCTCATTTTGTCTGTAGTGTTCATTTTGTATATATATTATTTTTTACCGCGTTTACACTGCTGACTTGTAAGGGTAACGAGGCCCGTCAAGCAGTGGACGACACTGCTTTTTTCTTGCCACCCCGAGTTTGTATTTCAAGCTGAAATAAACGCTGATTGATATGTCAGTAACAACATTAATCCGACGGTTTTTTTACCATTTTCCTCCCCGTGCACTGGGAGAAAACTGAATTTTTTAGGCTTTTACTTTTTCTTTTCTGAAACGTACACTTATGAAATTTTAGTGAGATAAATGCACCGCCTAAAAACGCCTTTGTGAAAAGTTTTATTGCCACTCAGATCAATAATTCATTTATACAAAGGAACACGCCTTAATATAGTTAATTCGGCTGGAGTTGAACTTATTTCGTTTCATTTATTTCTACCTTTAAAAAAAGGGTCATCCTATAAGGGGGAACGGCATAACACAAACACAGTAAACGAACGCAACAATATCGGACGTAAACACAAAAGGAGAACTGCGTAGAAATTAACAAAGCAGAATATCACGCTTTTGCAGGCGCATTACACGGTCCAGGCACGTAAATAGTGGTTGGACTCACGTACTCTTATTGTGAAAAGCAGTGACCCTATTCGTTGAGGCTCTAGGGCTGCCCATGAATTAACTAACAATGCATACTGGTGTCAAGCAGTGCTCTCTCCCTCCCGCCCTCTTTTCCTCAATTCTCATCTCCACCCACAGATTTTGGGGGTAAAAGCGGATGCCGAACCTTAAAGCAAACCTTAATCTTGGATGCATAATGATCCAATTGAGACTATTCATTTGTTCATTCATTCATTCACTTGTTCATTTTCTGTACTAATGAACAGCTGATGCCTTGGTAATAATGCACAAACAGTGAGATTACAACCTGGTGAGAAACAACTTAAAGGCTAAAAGTTTAGAGTTAAAAACATCATTATCCGCTGCACCGAGGATACAATCGCTGTATACACGTCATGGGGGGGGGGGGGGGGGGGGGGAGTCATGGGGCTAATTGAGATGAATCGATGAACTAACAAAGTACGAGACACTCGCACTGAAACATGAACACGAATAGATGACGCCGGTTCAGGGCAATCGATTAATTCATGAAGGCATTTATACAGAAATATTAGATCTGGTTTACGTCTTCTTGAAGTCAAAGTAGGGCAATTGCGTTGTTCCAAAAGTCTTTGATATTTATAATAAACTGTAAGACCCTTACAACGATCATAAAACTATTCGAGAGAAACGCTTTTGAACACTATTTTAAGGCCATCGTGGCAGCCGATGCGAAAGCAAAAACAGCATCGTTTTTTGTCATTAGCAAAGAAAAAAAATAATCTGGAGGTTGAAGTTATAACAAAACCTCAACTCACCCTCTTCCGCCCCCCCCCCCCCTCCTTCATAAACGCATTTTCTGTAAAAAACAAATTGCATATTTATAGAAGCGTGACTGACTGATAAACATTGATTGATAATCAACCTATGAGTGAGTTTTTTTGCTAGTTTGGATTCGCCACGCTTTAGTGTGAGTATACTGGTATACGATAAAGTAAGGTCACTTTTTTCTGGTAGGACTGGTCGTTCTCAATAATTTGTTTCAGCAGAAATATGTTGTCTGTATTATTTGGCTAAATACTTATACCTAAACCAAACAAAAGTGGAGTGGGTAAAATTGCTCCTTTCAATAAAATGTATTCCAGTGCTCAAAGCGACAAAAAGAAAATTGAAATGGTAGAGCTCTGAAAGAGTGTGTATTAACAATGTTGGGTCTGACGAGACGGAGATTAGTGTTGTTCTCGTTACAAAAAATAAAAGTCTAGTGATATTGCATACAAGCGCGCAAAAAGTATTGAATTTATTAATCTATTTTCGACATCTTTTGAAAAAAACTGAATGCTTTCAATATTCTTTTATAATTCTGATTCTAAAATCAAACAATATTCGCCTGAATTATGAGCTTTCGGAAATTATGAATTTATTTGTGTGGTATAGTGAAAGCACGCTCGTTTCTTCCGTCGGCATCCTGTGCTTTTATTCGCATGAGTACCAGAATCCAATAAAAATTACCAAATGTCATCTCACTTATTTCAATGTTGCAAACGATAATAAAGTACGTCCATGTGTTATGCATACCAGCAGGGTACACATTTTTCTACAAAAAAATGATCCCTTGTTGGGGCGCAAACCTTGGAGAAATTTCTGCCAAAGTTTTTAAACATTCGACGTGGAAGTAAACTGTTTACGAATGGAATGTATGTTTGAAGCTCATAAAACGATTGACTAAACTTTTTGTATTTTGCAAAATTGTTTCAAAATGCAACCAGATTATTTTTATGTTTCTAGCGAGGAAACCTAACTGGACTTTAAAAAAGATAATCAAATATACGAAACGGTTAATATTTCTGCGTCAAGTGCGACTTCAACATTAAGTTCACTCTCACATTCTCGCAATGTGTAATGGGTGAATTTGTTTCGATCTAGACGAAGGGAATGCAGTCCCGTCTCCTGGACACAACTATTGTGGTTACATCGCTTATTTAAGCCGGGGTCACGCTCTAAAATTGTGTCGAAATTACAGTGAGTAAGCAAATTACTGCTCATGAGGTTCGTAATTCTTAATTTTCAAGTTATATTGCGGGGGTGACGAAGGGAAGAGAAGTAGTTGTTCTATATGGGGGGGGGGGGGGGGGGGGGGGGGAGTAGGCTAAACGGAAAGCAACGTACATCAAAATATGGGCGATTTTTGGCCGTCTTCTCTTGATTTTGTTTTGTTACACGAAGAGAGCAACTAGAGCTGCTTCAAATCTCAAAGAAAACGAGCCCTTAAGTTTTCTTTATTGAAGCCTAGGCGGTGTTGAAACAAATCGCTCATTCGTAATATATTTGCCGTTCCTCAGCAATAATAAAAAAGAACATCGTCCACAAAACCACGCTCCTCGAATCTCCGAACGAGGAACAAATAGCATCGCTTACGGTAGATCGCCACGATTGAACAGCCCTTGAGCACGTTCGCGTGCAGCGCTAACCTTCAATCGAAACCTGCCATCAAACCTTTTTGTTTTGTTTTCCATCTCCCTTTAAAGACAAAGAGCCGTTCGGTCTGTCAGCCAAATCACGACTCGGTCCGCAGCCGTCGTGCACACACACACCACAACCCGATGGAGAGAATCCCCATGATGACGTCACCACCGACATGCCGGCAGCGCACCCACGCGGCCGCAGCTGGAACTCGAGCGACCCCGAAAGCCCGGCCGCCCTCTTGTCTTTTCCGATTGGTCGCGCTCGGTGGCGTCGACGTCATCCATCAAAAGATGCCGTGGGGGAAACCGACCAATCCGGGAAGAGCCGCGAAGCCCATCGTCCTGACAGACGAGGCAATTTAGCCTTCTTTTGTTTTATACCGACCAAGAAGGGGCGCCCCCGTACGCTCGCTTTTTTGCTGCTTTCTTGTCTTTTCGGCTCGGCTTGGCTTTGTGATCGGTCATTTATCAAAGGGGAGTCGTAGGTTAGCCCTCCTCCCAAAAGGAGAAACGGCACGAAGGCCCAGCGCGCTCACGACCTCTGCTCGTATAGGCAGAAGCGCGCAAATAGGAAAGCGGCTCGTTCGCTTTCGGCTTTTGGCTTGGCTTGGCTTCGGACGAGCTTTAGGCCGGGTTCTTGAGGCTGAGCTGGCCCCACCTAGGGAGTAATTGAGGCGTTATGAAATTTTAACGCGCGCTCGGCGGCCATCTTGAGAACGCAGACTGAACTCTTTCTTTTATTTTATTTTGTATTTTTATTTTTATCCTTCGTGGCAATGGCCGAAGAACCGGAGGCCAGGGATGACCTTTCGACTCTGGAGTGCGTCGAAACAAGGAAACGTATTCAAGGGACATAGACTGGCTCGTGGGTCAGGATTTGATCACAGCGGAACAGACGAATAAATTGCGGGTTATTTGGCTACCGAACTTCTTTTTTTTTTATCATTTGTATGTAAATACATCACCAACAACGACTTCAAGTAGGCACCTGTAATATTTTCGAGGGAAGTCCTGATTGTGTTGGAAAAGCTGCGTCATCTGACCGCTTCTGCAGATTATCATTAGTTTACTTTCAGAAACGAGAGAGGTGCGACGTCGTTGATAGAAAACCATTTCAGCGGAAACGTGAAACGGCAGCTCTGTGTACTTATTTCACCTGGGAATGAGCGATTTTTAAACTTTATGATATTGAAATCACAAATAAAATTGCGAACAATAGCAGAATCTTTACTGAACAGAGAGTTTGGGAAGAGACTTCAGTTAAAACAACTACAAAAGAGAACTAGATGGCCACTTTTTTCTTCTTTTTCTTTAGAAGTAGCAGTAGATGTTTTCTTCTCTGGCGACTGTAGGTTTTTAAGTTTCGATTAAATTCTGTTTCGATATGAAGGATTTGTCATCTGTCCATGGTGCTATTTGTTTCAGAGTTTATAGCGGAAAGTAAGCACTACTTACCCTTCGTCGATTGCTCGGCATTTGACACTATGTCATGTGCCATAGAGTTCGTGTACCATAACTGGGCATTTGTTTTTCACGAGTTTCCCATTGGAGATTTTTAGTTCTTGCAGTTTGTTTAACTTCGCATTTAGAAAGTGTGCTCACGAAAATATCGTTAAAATCGACAAAGATGGCTCTTCATGTACAGGTGTACATAAATCCTTACTGTTGTCAAAAAAAAAATCCTATTATAAAATCACTCAAAATCTATCGCATATTAACTAACAGACTTCTATCTGCCAAATTTCCGCACCCTTTAAGGTTGAAAGTGGAAAAAAAAAAAAAAACGTCATCGGGGTGATACCTTAATTAGATGCACTGAAACGATTTCTTTTTTTGTGTGTGTGTTTTTATTTGTGATTGGAATTTGCCTTTCGAACATATTTTGCCTTGTTTAGCTGTAGTGACATTTTTAAAGCCACAACTTTCACTATCTCGCTCGCATCATAGTTAAACAGACCACAAATATTTAGTCGTTATTCCCAAGGTTCCCCTTTATAAAACGCCCGCTCGCACAATAGAACTATATACATATATGTGATTGGCACTCTGCATATTTGTGTTCCACTTTGACCAATGGATGCGCATTTTAAATACGGAAGAAGCACCAAAAAAAAAAGGCGAAAAGGAGTGGAACTTATAAGAAAACGACCTTGCCACGTTCATGGTTTTTCCGTTTTTCTTTGTTTTCTTTTTTGCCCTCGTGTCTGCTTTTTTTTTAATATATATTCATAGTATACGCTTCGTTTTAGCTCTCCCTTCATGAAACGTCACCAGATTCGGATCGCGCTAACTCGGCTATTGGGCCCGAGTCCGACCTTCGACGCGCTGATTGGGCACGAGCCCCAGACGAACACTGACGCAGCATTCGTGCGCTACTCACGGCTCGATCCATGCGACTGTGATGACGCGTGCGGAGGCCTTCTGTCGAGGTGGTGTTGGGTCTACCCACTATCCTTCATTCAGAACCAATCAGAGCTCGGCGTTTTTCTGACGTCACCACAACCCCCCCCCCCGCAGAAGAAGCAGACGAACTTGCGCTCCACATATATCGAATTCGGTCGGACTTGGCGCAAAACGGAGCATACACCACCTCGTCTGCGACATATTCAATGCTCAAAATATGTCAACTTGATCTGACTTTGTTTAGTTCCGCGGAAACAGAACCCTTCCACAGTCGGTCACACCATCGTAAAGTCGCGTTCAAATCTGATTAAATTGAACGCTGAAATTTAATACATAGACTCCATTCACAGCGAGGCTGGCAGGACCACCTGGAGTGCACTAAATGAGTATCGGCACCCTGTTTCCCCATCCGCTATTGGGCGCTGCCATCTTGGTGTTTGGTACAAAGCAGACGGAACTGTCGATTGTCACAATTAAAAAAAGAAAAAAAAAGAAAAGCGACTTTTTTGTATGAGATGCTCCGGTAGTATTGTTTTGCTCTGTCGCGAACTGTTTTAACATTTCTTGGGGACAGAAAAGCGGCTCCAGCGATTGCAGATAAAGCTTCAGATAACTGGCAACCATGATTTGAAGCACCAAGATGGCCCAAGTGTTGTTACTCTGAGGCGCAGCTTATTTAGCGGCTCTATAGCAGGGAGATGAAAGCAATGAGCTCAATGGGCCAGCCAACCCTCAGACTCCATCGCGTGATCGGGCTCTGTGTTCAAAATCACGTGCAAGGAGCGGCTGGGTCGGGCGATAAAAGGCGAGCGAATATTATTGATCCGGAGAGCACGTGGATGCACCACCATGTCAGCGATCGACGAAGTGTAACGGGTTCTTCATTCGCCGAGGTTTAGTCACAAAACACTGTCACCGTTTTGTGAGAGCGCGTGGTGGTACAATCTGACTAAAACGCAAACAAAAAAAAACAAAAAAAAGTTTTCGTAAAAAAAAAATATTTTTGACCTTGTGCGGATACGGTTCGATTATTAACGGAAGTCAATTGAAAACCACAAAGCCAGTAGAAAATATTTATTGGTAACTTCCGGTACAGAACGTGCTTACCGTCTGATAGTTATTTCGCCTCCCCCGTTTTCGTTTTGAAAGCGTTGTAATGATGGAGCAACAAAATTCTAAACTGCTCTAATTTTATACAAATAAAAATAAAATTCTTTACTTTGTTTTACATGCCAAAATATTTTCTCGACTTCTAGGATGAATGAATTTTCGAGTATATATTGTTCTTAGTCGGTTAATGAAAATACGCTCCTCTTCACCGCCAAATTCAATGAAACAATCAATCAATTTGATTTTATTTCGCAGAGAAAGAAGGTAACTGGGGCAAAAGCTGCAACAAATTCAGCTTGACAAGCCCCAGCTCCAAGATGTCAGTTCGCGTACAGCACTTATCTAACACAGTGAAATAATTTCCCTATTAGGAGTTGACACAATACGTATATATATATATATATATATATATACATACATAACATTTTTTTTTTTCTTTTTTTTTTCTTTATTTGTTTGGCGGGTTTTTTTCCGCCCAGGGGGCAGAGATAAAGGCGTGAAGCCTGACAAAGTCTCTGCCCCCCCCCCCCCCCAACAGTTCAACAGTAAACAGTACAATGAATATAATCAGCAAAAAGTATACTCAGTAGAAATTAAAAAGCACAATGGAACAGGTATTTTAACATTCAACATTGCGACTTGTAAAAAATAAAAAAAAACGGCACAATCAAACAACCAGCAAAAACATGTTACACAGCAAACATGATTCGAGGCGTATAACACATGTAACGTCGTATGACACAGAAGCATCATATCACTAATATAAAAAAAAAGAATAAAACGTTAGAAGAAGGTTACAGCCTAAAATAGGGCAGCAATTTAGTCTAGAAATGAATAATGATCGAATATATGCCAAGAGCCATATTTGTAGTCAAATATAAATGCATAATAAAATTAACAGCTTAGCCTACATATCACACAAGTGAGAAGCTCATACCACTGCCCACGAGAAAGCTTCGGCACTGTTTTTTGAAGGCATAAAATGTTTTATTATAATCTATAGTCATGTCTGTTCTCTTTAGCATCTTAGTTATCTGATATGACAAAGCAGTGCGGCCATAATTGGTTCTTATTGAAGGCATCCTTCGTTTTGGGTCTTGTAGTTGGTACGGACCTAAACTCGATTTTGGTGTGGAGTATATTCTATGTTTGTGAACGTGTTTAATAAAGATGGTAGAATGATACTGATGGGATGCGATACCATGGCTTGTGCGGGGTGTAGGTGCATGCCACTCTTCACATAGCAGTATGTGATAGGTGATAGTGATTTTAGTAAAGTTTGATAAAAAAAAACAGCTACGTTTATTTTTTAGAGCTGCTTTATACGACAAGAGGAGCCGGTAATAATGTAGATTTGTAGCTCTAACAACCTTAAATTAAGTAAAACGAGCACATGTGTGATAAAAGTGTGGCACATTTGCAACCAGTCTTAGTAGATTTTTTTTTTTGAAGAGTCAGAATTTTGTTTATATTTTCGAGGGTAGTGGTACCCCCTACGAGTTGACAATACAAAAAGTATGTCTGAACACGACCATTGAAAATTATTATCTTGACTGACCGGGTGAAAATTAGGCGGTATCTGGAGAATGTACCCACATCCCTTCTCGCTTTTTTTTATGAATATAGTCGACGTGCTCATTCCATGACAAGTTGCCTGTAAAAACAACACCTACTATCTTGAAGCACTTTACTACCTCAATTACATCCCCACCTAAAATGATATTGAGGTTAGATTCAATTGCAATGTTTTCAGCCTGGAATAGCATATATTTTGTTTGTTTCCGTTAATTCGGAATCTATTAATTTCTGTCCATATGTGTAGTTGAAAGAGCATACGATTTGCCGTCTTTTCAATTTCCTCAGATGTATTGCCTTTGAAAAGAATGTAGTGTCATCGGCCTAGGCTATAACTGTACAATACCACACTGTACAGTTATACAATGGTCTACCTCATTAGTGAATACAAGAAATACCTAAGGCACTTTCCTGAGGTACATCTGTAATAACTGTTCTTATCGATGATACTGAATCATTTATTTGAACAAATTATCTCCGCTCAAACAGGTATGATTTAAATTGATTGAGTGCATGACCCCGTGTACCGTAGCATAGTGCAACTTCTATGCAATATGCTCTTATATTCACACAATGTTGAAATAGTCGCCAGGAATATTTTTAGATGTTTATATTTATGTGGACCTAAATTACGCTTAAAATTAGCCATTAATATAGAATTAACACACACTTGCACTTCAACTTAGTAAAACTAAAGCCTCACTTAAACTCTCATTCGCAAGTTACGAAAAGAAAAGTTACTTATTGCCACGTTCGCGTTCATGTTGTCCGTGTCACAACAGTGCCCACCCTAATATGTCTTCACAAACCTTTGCAAGCCTTATCGCAACGAGTTGTATCAACTTTTTATGGTCTGTGACGACCTTAGAACTTTTCCCTGCATATAAGGTTATGGTGATGGTGACTGAACTTGAATGAAATTGTTCCTGAGTGAGGACGTGCAAAGTAGCATACAGGATGAAAACAGCTCAAACGTCGAAGCTTCGTCCTGCCGCGTTTGTTTCTTCACTTCGTCTTCATCGTTTGAGCTGCTTTCACCATGTATGATGCTTACCAACTCGCCCAGTTGGCTATCTTAGTACAAGGATATAATTTTTAAAAAAAACAGGCTTTTTACTTGTAGCATTTAGGATACATTTTTACGTGGCATGATATGAATGAGACATGAACATAGATTACTTTTTGAAATATGTAGCTGAACAAAGAACGAATTACTTTAAACACAATTGATTGATAACTTTAAGAACCTCTCTCCCTAAAATTAAGAAACAGTTCGAATACAACCTATAATTGGCTTAATACCAAGAAGACTGTACACTGGTATGGTATAAAAAAGGCAGTTTCAAGGGCCATTATTGATTTCTGAATATAAATATTATATCCGGCAGTTCTTCGCACCGTCAACCTCTTAATTTTAATCCAAGATCTGGTCATGTGAACGAGCGTGCTCAAGTGTTACGGAGTAATACGCTCTCAAGAATCTATTGGCTATCGGCTTCGATGCTTTATTCGGCAATGCGATAACCACACCATCCCCGCTGCTGCTAAGTAACACAAAAACACCGAACAAACATGAATATCTAATTCCGACAGAAAAAGGTTGGAACAGCCTTCGCCCATTTCAAACTTCTATGTAAATGAAGAAAATAATAATCAACTTCTAAATCAAGGCTGCCTGTTGTTTGGTTTGTTATAGAGTAAACGAATCAGAGTGATAGCGAATTCGCGTGGATTGGATGTTCACTTTGATTGCATGCGGGGCTGAAGCCGGTGCTGGACCTTGTTCTTCTGACAGGCAAGAGATCCTTGCACTTTCTTCCTCACCCAAATAGCGAAGAAAGTGGGTGAGGGAGAGAAGAAACTAGAAGGGCGGACATAGTTGACACAGGTGTCATTCCATGCCAAAGGAGACAGCAATCTTCGTCATATTTTGGATATGCTTGAAAAAAATAATATGAATAAAGACACATTTGAAAGTAAGGATGGCTAAGTTTGAGGGCTGAATTATGTTTATTTTTGCTGACGTCATGCTCCAAAGTGCAGGGAATTTGAGAAAACCTCCCCTATTTAAAAAAATTGCTGAAAAAAAAGATATTCTTACCACATAATTTTACGTTTACATGCAATCGAGCATAAATATATTCTATCTTACCTTTACAGGAAAACACCTTACGCCGCCATTTTGGGTCCAGACAGGCACTCCAAACCGAAGCAAATTGTTAAGATTTCTTGATTTTTTTTAGTCAACTTAAAATTAAAGTTTGACTAAGAAACTTTTTGAACTTATTTTTCTGAACCTTATGCTTGACTAGGCTGCATTACAATTATAAAAAAATTATTCGGACAGTTTTTAAATAAATGGTGAATGCGTCACTTTCTTCAAAAACGGTCATATAGAGGGTAAAAAAAAGCCATGTGGGCAACGGTGCTCGCATTTTTTGAAATAGCCAAAAGTTTAACCGACCCCATCTGTTCAACATATAAAAAATTGGAAAAGTACTTTTTTGATATTTTGGAGAAATTATTTTTTAAATATGAGGCAGAACGGCAGCACCTCCAGGCGTCCACCTCGTCGGGAACGCACGCCGTCGTCTGCTACGGTCGAGCGAAACACTGCACGAGGTACTTAATTTCGTTAATTATATTTGTATTAAAGCTGAGGATCTTGACATGATGGCATGTCTACTTATAGTGACTAAAGAGTGCATTTTTTTTTTTTTGCTCTAAACTATATGTCCGGGTGCGCTTGCAAGTTGAATAGCGACAACTCGAAATATAGTTTGGGATGCTTTTTATCAAAGCCGAAACAAAGCACATTTGCAGCTCACCGACGTTTTTGTTTCTTATGTAGATAAATATAAAATATAGTCAAGAAATACTATATCACACTTAAAATGTCAGTGTTTCATTAGCTTTCAGTTCATGTCATAGGCTAGAACACTGCGCACGTCTGGAACGTCACCGGTGTGATCAGTCTGCTGCGATGTCTTAAATTTGCATGGAAAACTCTTCCTGCACGATGAACGTGGGTGTTATTTTAGCCACCAAGTAATAATATCCTTTTGGCACGCTAATTTGAAGGCTTTAATTCCACTTTACATATGCTCAGGTGACGGGAGACAAAGCCGTCGTCTGCTAACCGAGCTTGTGAATGCAGACGATTCGTGAGAATTGGTTAGCAGAATGCGTCTTCACTTTTTGGTCATAATCCGTTTGCTTGTAAAAAATGAAATAGAGAACGCTGGAGATTGTTAACGATGCCGAGCGATAACGGTGATTTTCCTCTTTTTCAACGAAAAGGTATTGGGGTGCAAATACATAGTGCAACTGAAAAACAGAGAGTGAAACATTAAAAGAAGCAGAACATTAAGAGTGGATATTCAGGCCAACGGATATTCGAAGGTTATAACAGAACAAAAGCATATTGCGTGTTTACCACTTGTAAAATATATGTCTCCCCTATATGAAAAAAAGTTCTGTGTTGTGCTCCTATCGAAAACCCCTAAATATGAGTATTCGCTTGCCCTTTCTGGTATATTGATATCTTATCTGAGTGACATCTGTATATAGTACTTCTGGACTCTATATTACA
Source organism: Ixodes scapularis (assembly GCF_016920785.2). Classification (NCBI taxonomy): domain Eukaryota; kingdom Metazoa; phylum Arthropoda; class Arachnida; order Ixodida; family Ixodidae; genus Ixodes; species Ixodes scapularis. The sequence goes on along the minus strand of NW_024609879.1, from coordinate 100,891,764 downwards.
TTTATGTACATGAGAAAAAAATAAATGCCGATGAACTACAAATGTGCTTTGTTTCGGCTTTGATAAAAAGTATCCCAAACAGTATTCGAGTTGTCGCTATTCAACTTGCAAGCGCACCCAAACATATTGTTTAGACAAAAAAAAATAATTTCATTTCCAGTCACTATAAGTAGACATGTCATAATGTCAAGATTCTTAGCGTTAGCTATACAAATATAGTTAACGAAATTAAGTTCCCCGCGCAGTGTTTCGCTTGACCGTACCAGACGACGGCGTGCGCTGCCGACGAGGTGGACACCTGGAGGCGATGTTGTTCTGCCTCATATTTAAAAAATAATTTCTCCAAAATATCAAAAAGTAGTTTTCTAATTTTTTTATATGTTGAACAGAGGGGGTTGGTTAACTTTTCGGCTATTTCAGAAAATGCGAGCACCGTTGCCCACATGGCTTTTTCTTACCCTGTATATGACCGTTTTTGAAGAAAGTGACATATTCACCATTTATTTAAAAACTGTCCGAATAATTTTTTATAATTGTAATGCAACCTAGTGAAGCATAAGGTTCAGAAAAATAAGTTCAAAAAGTTTCTTAGTCAAACTTTAATTTTAAGTTGACTAAAAAAAATCAAGAAATCTTAACAATTTGCTTCGGTTTGGAGTGCCTGTCTGGACCCAAAACGGCGGCAAAAGGTGTTTTCCTTTCAAGGTAAGATAGAATATATTAGTGATCGATTGCATGCAAACTTAAAATTACGTGGTAAGAATAGCTTTTTTTCAGTAATTTTTCGAAATACAGGAGGTTTTCTCCGATTCCCCGCACTTTGGAGCATGACGTCAGCAAAAATAAACGTAATTCAGCCCTCAAACTTAACCACCCCTACTTTCAAACGTGTCTTTATTCATATAATTTTTTTCAAGCATATCCAAAATATGACCAAAATTGCCGTCTCCTTTGGCATGGAATGACCCACCTCCAACGCCGAATCATACTTCACCTAGTGAGGGCCAGCGCAGGCACAAATTGAACACTAGTGAAGCCGCTTCTGCGTTAGCGTGTCGCTGGAACGCGTGTTCGCACTAGAGAGTTTTAGTTCCGATATCTCCGATACCCCCGATAACGATACCCGACAACGATACGATGAATATGCCAACACGGCGGCGGAGTATCGGGTAGCGTTATCGGAGTCATCGGAACGATGAATCTAAAACTCTCCACTGATAGAACACAATTCCCAGCCAAACGCTGACAGCACTTACGTTCGATCTGTGCCCACGCTGGCCTTTTGTAGGTGACGCTGAAAATCCAGCGAATCCGCCTTGTTACCTATGGGGTGTTGACATAGCTGGCACAGTGCGCTCGGAGGGAAAGAAGTGAAACTACTCGGGGAGGGGATAGGGGACGCTGGTCTCGGCTCGTTCCACTTTAGCACAGCGTTTGCTCTGCTAAAGTGAAAAGAGCTGGGTCGAGCTTCCCCACCTTACTTCGCGAAGATCAAATAGCCCAGGCGCCGACAGCTGGACGCGCACAGCGTCTGCGTATCCCCCTTCGAGGTGGGAGACGTAGGCTGCCGCCGTCTATCGTAGTGGAAGCTCGTCGATACTTTGGGGACGACCGTCTCTGCTGTCTTGGCGAATCCGGTATCTCGGTGCATCGGTAATAACCCTTTCCCTCGGCGCAGCGCGAAAGAGTAACAGCGCGGACAGCGCAATGCGCACGCGTTCTCTTGGACATAAGGTTTCCAAACCGCTTAGTGGTGATTTTAATGGAAATGAGTAGAGCAGAATGTATGCTCTATCGCAAAATGTAACCCTAAAAAAAAAAAAAAAAAAAAAAAAAAAAAAAAAAAAAAAAAAAAAACTAAAGCTGTTTGGGAAACACAATAAAGCTCTCTGATTGACTGAAAGTATTTGCTAGAACCTTTCTGGTCACGAAGTTTTAGCCTAAATCTCCAGGTTCGCTCTAAAATAGCCCCAAAAGATCGGCACCTAATTTAATGAAGGGTGTACGATGGTGGTGAATTTTACTTAGCGAAACGTCAATTCATAACTCTCTTCCCGTAAAAAATTCGACCAACTAACTTGTCAGGTTAAACGGTGGCCGACGGTGTAAACGACCGACTTAGCGAGCGTCGTGTTTGTGGCGCCATCTCCCGATAGGCAGGGCGACTAGACAACGCACTACGTTGAAAGCGAACGACCTGGTCGTCGCGTGCTTGCAGCCCTCACCGGGAGATGGAGCCGGAAGCACGACCCCTCCCCCCCCCCCCCCCCCCCCCCCCCCCCCCCCCCCCGCTAACCCTTTCGTTTGCGTCGTCGTCTACCGCTGCTGACATTGACAAGTTTGTCGCTCTCAATTTTTTTTTCACAGTAAAGGAACTAGTCCTTAAAATTTTACGAGTTAGAATCCACTCATAACAGACACCTCTGGTGAACATTTCTATCACTACAAAAAGTCGCATATTTTTCCGGCCGGTTTTAGAGCGACCCTGGGACTTCTGTCGACTCCCTGACGTCACGCCACTGTGGTGGCGCTGCAGTCGGCACTGCGCTTGCGCAGATGCTTCAAGTCACGCGAATTTGGTTTCTGCGCACGCGCAGTGCCCACACCTCGTGTGAGCAAACGCAGGTTTGTTTTTAAACTGCGCTTTCGTCTATAGATCTCGGTCGAGTCGGGCTTCGGGTTCTCGTTCTAAAATAACCGCTGGGCTCGGATCAAGACTTTATCGGAATTAATAGGGCCGGGTCTCCCTTCGATATTCCAGCCGGATCAGATGCGCGTATCCCACACAAAAGGGTGGCTTCACGAAAGGCCGTTCTACTTCGGGCAAGCCGTTTCGCAGCCATGCTGGTGAACCTTTTAGGCCGTTTTCCCTATTCATTGGCATGTAATTGATTCTTCATCAACGTCGTGTTTGGTGTAGGCAGTTCTCAGGACCACGATAGGTGGCCCCGCCGACGTCTACATCAGAAAGCACGATCGGGAATGCATTTGGGGTTCTTACTTCGTTTTATTCCCCCGACGGTCCAACGCATCCGCGAAAGAAAAATCGGCCGCCGACGCGCTGACTGCTCAAGCATTGGATCGTTTTTTAAGCGGCCTTCATGTGTGCAAACCGAGTGTCACCCAATACTTCTTTATGTCTCCAATAGACCCTTTCCAGAATTCAGTACCATCTGGTGACTGAAATGACAGTTTATATTTTACTATACTAATGGCGGCAATGAGCCTGTGGTCTGCAGTATTTAATGGGGCACCGTCACTTAAAGGGGAACTCCGCCGATTTCTTCATGGTCCCCGATTGGCTTGAAATTTTGCTAAACTCGCCAAACAACATCGCCAAAATAGTATCCCAAATATTAGGTCAAAATAATTTTTTTTTTCACGAAGTTATTGAATTTACAATTTTGGTCCTCACCGTGTTTTTCAAACTGAAAGTCTCTACTGGCAACAATGAAAAAGTGACGTCATTGGAAGTGCAGGGGTTCACTCTTTGGACTGTAGAATCTGTTCCCAACTGATTTGAAGCAGTTTCATGGTGTCAAATGAATGCTTTGGAAGCTCGCTCCAGTCCCCGCGCTCCATCACGGAACAAATGATTGACATATTCTATTTTTTAGACTGCTCGCCCGACTGGCAAGCTGACCTTCCAATGACGTCACGGCCCTGAAAAGGACGGGTATATTTGAATGTTTGTTTTTGCATGATTTTCATTTGCCGATTTCGCAATAACTATTATGAATTTCACGATACTAAATAGCATACCAGAAAGGGTAAAGGCCGGGGAGTCAGAAAATATAGTTAGTTGAGGTAGCTCAAAAATCGGCGGAGTACCCCTTTAAAGGTCAACGGTAAACGAGAATGTTCACTTCACTACAATTATTTTTCAATCTCTTTTAGTGTCGATGGCGAAACAAATGCAGCCAGTCGGAACGAAGCGCCAACCCACATAGACGCCTTGATAGAGTCCTATACATCAAGAGGCTTTGAAGCCGAGTGAGTGCTACTAACAGATTGACTGGGACTGAGTTAGAAATGAACGCTTACGCAGCTCTTGCTTCCAATTCCTGCTTCGCGTCGCGCTAACACTTAGAATGTATAGGCCTCGAATCATCTGCTCAGGAGCATCTTCAACTTCTTCCTTCATCAGTAAACAGAAGGCCGCCATTAGTATAGCACATATGCCGTTTTCAGATGATGATGATAGTGATCAAAGTGGCCAGACTGAATTCCGGAAAGGGTCTATCAACACTGTAATTAATAAAAAAAAACGCAAGTGAGTTATAATAGACCCTTTCCGAAATTCAGTCTGGCCACTTTGATCACTATCATCATCTCAAAAATGGCATATGTGCCATACCAATGGCGGCTTTCGATTTACTGATGAAGGAACATGTTGAAGATACTCCTAGCTGAGGATTCGAGGCCCTACGCATTCTAGATGTTAGCACGTTGCGAAACCGGAATTGAATGCGAGCGCTGCGTAAGTGTTCATTTCCCTAATTCGAGCCCAGTGAACTTGTTAGTTAGGACTTTATCGAGGCGTCTGTCTGGGTTGGCTCTTTGTTCTGACTGGTTGCATGGTTGTGGGAATCGACACTGGAAGAGATGATCCAGAAAAACCTGTATAGCGAAAAGTTTATTCTCGTTTTCCGTTGACATGCAAAAGTGACGGTGCCCGATAAAATACTGCAGGCTACGGGTTCATTGCCGCCATTCGTATGGCAAAAGTTAAACCGCCATTTCAGCCACCAGATGGCACTGAATTTCGGAAAGGGTCTATTATAATGCAATTAAATGCAAAGGGGCAAGCGAGCTGGACAAAGTGAGTTGAAAGACACTATTTTCGCACGTAGAAAACACATGAAACATGAAGCGTTTTCTGGTATGAATTTTCACCAAATAGAGATGGGTGTCTCCAGAACGATACAGTTAGCACCAACAAGCAATCGGCAGTTTTTTCTAGTTTTTCTCTGACATCCGAAACGCTGCTATCAAAGCTAATACTTTCTCTGACATCCGAAATGATGGCATCAAAACTAAAACTAATAATAATTGGGTTGTGGGGATATTTATACAGCGTGTAGTTGGTCAGCCATTAAAGTTGCGACGAGTCACACGCTGTAGATGAGCAATTTAGCCAGTGCAGTACAACCGCAAAACTAAAACTAAACGAATGCTTGAGTGCTCTCGAGGTGCGTCCCAACATAAACGGAAAAATTAGGCATTCGTCGTCACCATTTGAGTACTATCCAAAACAATACCGACGCCGTGTCCGCGCAGACAATGTTGCGCAGTGTACGCCACGTAAAGCCACGAGAGGCAGATAGTAACGAGAATTGATATGCACTGTAAGTTATGTATCTGAAATCCAAGGGCATTTCAGCGTGTCCCCAAATGCTATAATAAAGTGAATACTGGATACTTGCTTTGTCTAGAGAAAAATTAACTTTAGGAAACGGGCGAGCCGGCCGCGTCGCGGCGGTCGCCTATTGTTTGCCGCCACCTAGCGGTAGCCGGCGCATAGTTATCGGGAAGCAATGACCACGAACAGCACAAGGGACAGTGTCCCCGTCGCGGTTACGACGGTGTTTAAAGCGGTTAGGAATACAGAAAGCTTCTTTTGTGATGCCAATATGACGAAGGGAAAACTCCTTCACGAATCTGGCAACGTGTACAACGTGAAGGAGGGAGGTCCGCTTCGATGGACAAGTGGATATCACGGCGCGCTGTACTCCGCAGTCGAAATAGAGCGCCCCCGCAAAAAACAAAAAACAAAAAAACGTCGAGCTTCGTGTAAGTACATAAGAGTTTTTTAGTTGGCGTTGAGTGGAACGCGCTAATGATGTACTTTATTGCTTTCTGAATCAGCTTGACAACAAACGCGCGATTGTTTTCGCGCCGTTCCGCGATTCCCAGCATTAATTTCTTCCTGTAGGCTGATGGAAACGTTCAAGGGTGGGTTGTAGCTTGGGTGGGCGACATCGTTCCGCTTCTCGTTCCCGGTGAAGTACTTGTTGCATATTTTAGAGTTTTCGGTGGGTGTTCATGCTGTTCATGCATCGTCGCTAGAAAACGTTAATCGTATTATTTTTCAGCTGCAAGGTGAGAAACGCCAGTTGCCTCGACGCAGAAGTCGCACCCATGCCGCGCGGCGCTCCGCCTCGCACGGCTTAAGGGAAGCCGTAAAACTTCGTGCCGTGCGCGTTCTTGTACGTACTGTCACAGCCGACCACGCAAAAACTGTTTTGGTTTGTTGTTGTTTTTTTTTGTGCGGAATAGCCATCTCAGAAATTACAGCGCTAACCCGCTACTGCCGCTACAACCAACGCAGCGACTGGCAGAAGCGGCAGAAGCTTCCCGCTGAAACCGACCCGTTTGCCGCTAGGGGCGCCCTGGGGGGGGGGGGGGGGGGGGGGCAAGTCCTTTTACTTTGGCGGCGTGCTCAGTATTGCCATTGACCTGTCATATTTGGCGCGAGGGGACATCAGGAATGATGATTGTTCATTACATTTCGCAAACACAGTCTCCAGGTTATTGCCGCGTGTGCTAGCGCCATCTTTCGGCGTGGTGTCTAGAGCGAGAACCTGTCGCCTTCAGACCCTTTGTATTCGTGCAGAGTGTGCGTGCTTCATAAGTAGAGGGTACTACTAGAATACTCGGTAGTGTTTGGACTGGCGCTACTCGACAATGGGAACTTGTGAGGCTGCGTGCGTAAAACAAGAATTGCGGCGCTGCAGTCGACAGGGCAGCAGAAACCCGCTGCAATCCGCACGTGCATATATATACTTTTTTTTTCAGGCACCAAGCATCGTGGGCGCGCTTCAGAAGACGCGCAGCTGACGAGAGTAGACGGAGCATGCCTACCCTGGCGCCATCTCCCGGGTAAATGAAGAAATGTGAGTAAAGTTACTAGCTTCACCACTGGATGGCGCCACCGGCCTGGCGCTCCCACAAAGAGCCTGCATTACAGAGTTTCTCACTGTTCGACCGGGATCACGTGGCTTATAAACCGCATTCGGAATAAGAGGTGGTGCCGAAAGCGTAGATAGCCTGCAAGCGTCTGCAAGCGTGTCCCCCTTTCCGCCTGCTTTCCTCCTCGCCACGTGAAAACGAAGCGCACGTGCAGCTACGACCAATATCCGCTGGAGGCGTCCACCATTAATTGCAATGGACACTTGGACACTACAAACTAGGCTCCCTACACTCGCGCTTCGCTGTACACGCACTTTCGTACGGTACGCTTGCAGGCAAAAGATTACGCTGGGGCCTGAGGCTGAAAAATCGATTATCCTCGAACTACAATGTTAAAACACGCCACTAGGTGGCGCAAGGGGTACTGTTCTCTTGTTTTCCTCATAGTTGCGCAGAGGAACCACAAGGTAGGTTACCATGAGTGTTGCCCGAATTCTGGAGCAGGTGTCACCACTTGTCTGCTTTAAAGCTTTCTAGAGCCTTCTTGATGTGATGGGAAGGAAGGCCCCAAACGGTCCCATTACACTTCAACCTCTTAATGTTTAAAGTGTGTTGAAAGACTTCTATCAAACAATTAATTCCAGAAAAAAGTGGTATCCTTCGGAAACGCCTAGTTCTCTCCTTTCTGCTTGCTCACATTCCAGATTACACTTTTTTTTTTTTTCACAACATTATATCACGGAAAGATGGTTAAAGGCGTGGGTTTAACGGTGAAAAATACTAACACCACCATCATTTCAGAGATGGGGTAGAGGTTGTCTCATTTCTGCAAAACGTCATCTCAGCAGTTAAAAAGCTACATACGAAATATGCCTACACAAATCAATCAGTGTGATTAGTGCAATGATGCAACATGATGCAGTGATCGCATGTTGTGGAGCAGCTACTAAGAATATTCTGGAACGGTGCAAGGACTGCAAGTTACGAAAAGACGAAGCTTACGACCTCAGCCATTAGCTAGGTTTCCCGTATGGAAACCTCTGAGGCGACAGAATGCAAATGGTATATAATAGCTAATATAATAGCTTCCTCACAAGCTCAAGTCTTATTGGTGATGATGGTTCAATATTGCTTGATCTGACAGCAATGAATGCGAAACTGGAAAGTTTCGCATGCTTACAACTCCGAATTTGCAAAGCTTCTCCACATATTTTATGCCTTCAAAAGATTATCTTGTTCAGAGGCAAATTTTAGGGGCGGAGGGGGGGGGGGCGGGGGGCGGAGGGGGGGAGTGCACCTTCCGTACGCCCCCCAAGAGCAACCTTAATTCTGTGGGAAAAACAACATACAGCAGCTTTTTCTTAAAAAGAAATGTTTAGGTTTTGGTGAGTTGGCTAATATACAAGCCTAAAACTATTAGGGTAACGTTTCCCGCATAATGTCAAATCTCCCGGCAGACTCCCCCAAGCCGAATGCTCACTGCACCCCAAAGCCTGACCCTTAAATCCGCTCCTGATCTCAATAAGGTATCCTGTGGATCCAATAATTGCCTTGCTAGAGCAGGCAAGTCGTGTGTTGAAAATGTACAATAAAACCTTTAATTTCTGTGCAGTGTGCAAACATCAGATGCTACTAAATTTACAGACACACGAATACATGGCTTTCACTGACGTCACATTGTGTACTTTGGGCCGCCGTTAAAGAGAAAGAAGCTGCTTCTGTAGGAATTTTGAGTGACGAGTAAATCTTCTATAATCGTCTGACAGGAGAATAGCAACATCTGGGCAAATCTGAAAGACACAAAAGAGCGCCTTTGTAAGAGGGGAGCTCCTTCTTCCCCTCTTCTCTAGTGACCAATAAATGAAAGTCACGTGCAAGCCATGTATATCCTTGATACTAGTGGCTTAGGCAGGGGGGCGGTTTGGGGGGTCCAAACCCCCCCAAAGCCATCGAGCCAGCCAAAGGGGTTGGGAACGGTCGTGTCCGTATCCGTGAATTGTACAGTATATCGACTACTCACCAAGATAAGAAAAAAAAAAAGCACTCCCCTCCCCCCTTGTAAATAATTCCTGGCTACACCACTGCCTGATACACACGCAACGCTTCAAAACCTGCCAAAGCTCAAGCATTTCAGGGTCGAAAATCTAGAGCTTACGACTCTGATACAAAAGAGCAACAAAGACGAAAAATGTGCACCCCATTTGCACTAGTTTCCATATCACAGTTTTAGATATTTGCCAACTTGCACAAACGATTGCTGTTACCTCTGTATCCGTGGAACATTCCGAGTCACAGAAGTAAGGGGTTTTACTGTATATTAACAAATGTCCCTAGCGACATTTTAAAACCTGGACCTGTATTGTTCGAGGCTCCACTGTTCTGATTTGGCGACGTTTGACAGCTACCTTGCTGTTAAACCAGAAAGACAAGGTACTGCAGTGGACAAGGGGGTTAGATTGGATGACAACATTTTAAGCCTCGTTTAAAGGGATGGTAAACCGAAATTTGGATTTCGAAAATAAAATGTTGGAGATGTAGGCGGGGCGTTACAATCCTACAACACTACTAGTAAGGCGATATCTTAAATGGACGGCCGTATTTTTGGAAAAAGAAGTCGAGATTGAACCAGGCCGACGAGGCGCGTGACGTCAAGATACCTAGTTTCCTCCTCTCTTCGCTTCGCTTCGCTCCCTCAAGGCCGCGAGGCGGAGAAGACGCGAGGCCGTTTTCTCTCTTTCTCGGAAAAACATGACGTCAACATTCCTGCCAAATGCGCCTCTTTTTTTTTTTTTTTTAAATACGGTCATCCGTTCAAGATATCGCTGTATGAGCGATGTTTTGGTGTTCGTAGCATCCCGTTGCACGCTTTTGCCGTGTTTTTTGGGGAATCCAGATTTCGGTTCAGCATCCCTTTAAGCGGTTTTAAGGCACACGGTCGTAAGCAGTCCTTGTGCATTAAAACTGCCTAAAATCTTACGACAAGAGAACATGTTGGCGCCATCTATTGGGTAGGCAGGGAACACTTGGAATCTCCGTAAATTTCCCATTTTGTTTTTGCATCATTCTTTCTTAACCTGAACAACTTTTGACAATGTTGTCGTAAGTAACCACAAGTGTGTGAACGGGCATTTACTTGCCCGCCGCTGGCACAAAGATTATGGCATGCATGTCGTAACAGTCGAGAAACTCAATAGCTACCGAACACTACACGTACGTCGCAACAGGGAAGCGTCATCATTTTTGAGATGGCGGAATGAAGACGAAAAGCGTCTAAAGTTATGTACAAAAAACAAGACAAGGAGTATGTCAGTCTTGACGCATTTACAACCCCAACTTTGTCGAACCACCACAAACAACAAGAGGCGTCTCACGTCGATGACGCGGAAGCCTGTTGCTGCTGCTCCGACGGCACAAACAGCCTGATGTGGATCCCCGAGGTCTGTCGGGTTTGCGTGAATGGCTCTAGTTCGTCCAGCTGCGGTTCCACGTCGTCCACGACATCCACCGTGGAGGTCCGAACGTCCAGTTCCACGAGCCCCTGGAAGTGCGTCTGGATCTGCAGGGCCAGGTTGATGGCGCGGCTCACGGCTGCGCCCATGGCGTGCACAAAGACTTCGGTCTTCCCGGAGTCCAGCAGCTTGCGACAGCGCTCCAGCTGAGCCTTGAAGTTGGTCGAGGTGTTGACGTAGACGTCGGTGTCTCTCCTTGGGAGCCGTGTCGGCTGCCTCTTGCGAAGCTGGTACTCATCTGGATCGAACCTTGGTCGTCCACGTGGTCGTTCGGGCCCGGGGGCAGGATTCATCTGCAAAGTCATAATCGTCCATTTCGCCACATGAGCGTCATGCTATCCAGTGTTGCTATCACACATTTAGTTTGGTGTTTCACATTAATGATGTAGAGTGTGTCCTACTTTACATTACATAAACTGTGCAACACAGTTAGTGGAAACATGACATCAGTGCTTTTTCGCAGTTTACTCAGACATTTGCTGCTTGGGCTCGAGCACCAAATGAGCAGTTTAGGTCGCACTAATGTTTCTCTTCTCATAACAACCTTTCCCAATAGACCCTTTTCAAAAGTGTGTGCCATCTAACGGCTGCTGCGCTGATTATCCGAGTAACGTACACCGAGTATGTATTCGACACGACGGCTGCATTAGCGATCAGCATGAACCTAAATCCGATCACACGCTTTGTGCCCATGAAATGGCGACCACCGATCTTCCTCGATGGGGTTTTGGAAAGCGGCTATCCTAAAGAAAGAACAGAAAACACCAGTGATTGTACGTTTGGGCAACATATATCACCCTTTGTCTGCATTACTGTTTGCTTGCAAGACACAGGACAGAAGTGCTGCTAAACAAATTAGTCACTCCTTTGAACGATTTGTTTGTGATAGGTCAAAGGATAAACAACCAATTGGAGGTGGACTGCGCTAGTTTTCAGTCAAACAGTTCATGAGGACTGTTTGGGTACAAGTGTGCTAATTACACGTAACAGCTACTATTATGTGAGCGAGCCCACGTCGTATAAAGTCAGAGTCGACCACGAGCCCCCCTCGATGGGCCCCACAGTCTCCCCACCACAAGAACGCAACGCCAACCCACCAGCTCACCGTGCTCACTATGCTTCCCAAACCTTTCCCTCTCGCCCGTACGCTCTCACCACCGCCATCTCAAGCTCACTATGCTTCCCAAACCTTTTCCTCTCGCCACCACCATCTCAAGTGTCTCCCCTCCGCATTCCCAAATAGCTCCTCCCGTCTTCCTCGCTCTGCTCTCATGCTGTACCAACGCCTAGCCCGCGGCTTACTTCGCTTTGTGTGACAGACCGCCTTCGCCTTTAGCCCTCTTAATATGTAATCCTCTAAGCTCTTCAATAAAGTCACTAATTATTACTTCTATGCCCAGCCTCAGCCCTGCCGTGCCTCACAATTACTACACAGATTAGCATTACTCAGCATCACATTTTATTAGTATGCAAGCCAAGGCTTGAATCCTTGAAATTTGTAAACTAGCATTAGCATCATCAAACCTGCTTGTGCAAATTTGGGGTTTTGAGAAATGACTGTTCCGAGTACACACGGACGCCTAGTTACATTTAGGACAATGCAGTAGTTGCTACTGTTATGTAACCGGAAGCAGTAAGCTCCACTCTTTTAAGCTGCCTTCACAAGTATTCTGCCATGCTGAAAGAAGTTTACCAGCCATAAATTACTGAATAACACGGGCACGGAAGGCGTAGGCTCAATGTATCTTTACCTTGATATCTAATGTTTATCACGAAGATGCAAAACACTCGGGCTGTCTCAGCCATTTCGAAATCCGGGTGAGCAGCCTTGTCTAGGGCCAGAGTATCGGGCAGCACCTTGCGCTCGGTACAAATATAAGGTAACGTTTCCTACTCGCATGATGCTGCGTGTCGCAATGCGTGATTACAATAATAGTGCAAATATCGGACGAACGGCACCGTTAAAATATGGCCACAACGCAGCAAGTAGTCACTGCCCCGCACGTGTTTCACCACCGTGCTTGCATGGCTAAGATATTAGTCGTTTTCGCAAGAGCAAGATTTCAGTAGGTAATTTCACATTTACCCGGCCTGAGGGACGCTGCGCTAGGCGCTGATGAACCTGGAAAACAAACGGCGAGCAGGTTGAGGTTGAAGCAGCAGCTATCAGCGCTCAGCAAAGCGCTACATATCGCGCAACGCTTCCCACAAGGAGGCTGCCATGTTCTTGATGCTTGCGCGATAGCTGCGCCCAGATCGCAGGAGCTCTATGCCTCTTCTCACGTTTATTCATAGTTTCGGTTTCATTTCGGGATTCGCAAAAGGAATCTTAACTTCGCTGTGGGAGTGTTAGATTCACTTGTACTGTATATTTGCATTATCTTCATGTATTTTCGCCTCTCACCTACCTGTTTGTGCAATTTTAAAAAAAACATAATAAATATGGGTCTCGCATCGTGTGTGCGTGCATGAATGAATTCGTGCGCACGCTCTCACATTAGTGAAAGCACCGCATTTTAGTTCGCTCCAGAGAATTTGTGGTGTGATGAACATTTTACAATACAATTTTAATGCCCTTTTACTGCTCGTGCCATAACACTGCAAAAGTATTAGCGGCGAGATGTTTCGGTGGCGCCCTCCTATGGTTCCCCCTTGTGACGTAATTACCTTGCGAACAACACGTTCGATGGTGTTTGTAAATAGCATGGTGAAAGCCTGAAATCATTGCGCTCTCAAAGCAACACTGCCAACACCGTTGAAATTAAAGTTCTTTTATTCCTCTTATTTCCGTCGATGGTATACCCTTTCCGACGTCATAGTCAGCTTTTGGGCCAATCGTGGAAGGCCAACCACAGCGACGCTTTCGGTCGCGCACGTCGCCAATAGACGATTGCAAGCTGGGCGACTGGCCGCCGCCATGTCTCTGCTCGAGCAGGCACGCCCGTGCGATTACGAGCTTGCCAAAGCTATGTTCACCCGCGCGTTGCACGCGCCTGCACGCATGGGGCACCACTTGTAGCGCCATGCTTGCAATTGTCTATAGTAAGAGCGAATCAGCTTTCGCGTGTGGCCAAGTGCAAGCTCCTGCTGTTGCTGCCGTCTCAGCACACCTATATTTCATTGAAGTCGTCGTCCAACACACGCACAACGAGATTTGACGTGACGGGAGACCTGTTTACGTGCGCGCCGGGACACCGGAACCGGAAACGTTAAAAAAGGGCGGGAGATGGCGCCTCGGGGCCTATCGGAACGCTCGGAACCAACGCGCTCGGGCGCAGATGCCGAGAGTCTGGAGCTCGCTGACTTAAAGGGGCGGTGCAACGATTTTATGATTAAAAGAATTTGCATCTCGTCATTTTTACGTTGTTTATCGTGTCCGAGAGGATAGAGAAAACACTTCCTTCATTAAAAATGTCGCGATTCCGCTGCATAATCGCAAAGCAAAAGTCGAGCTTTTGCCCCCACCTGCAGCCCCAAGTTGCAGCCGAAGGAACTACTGCGGAAAGATTACGTGACCTCGCTCGGCTCTAAGCTGCAGCATAACGCCCGCTAATGTACGCAGAGAGAGGGAGGGGAAGCGTCCTCCGAGATAGCACACGGGAAGCTACACGGCACTCCGAATGACGTCACTGGGAGTGCGACCAGGTATGACCCTGAAGACTGGGAGTGAGTTGAGGGGTGCCCGAAATGCCCATTTTATCTTTTTTTTTACGCAACAACTAGGACACGCAGCCGAAATCGGTTTTCTGTTCTTTACTTCAGAAGTGTCAGGGGGCAACTTCCAGAAATCTTTGACCGAAGTCCGAAAATCGTTGCACCGCCCCTTTAACGCGCCCCATGATAAACTCTGCTACCTTTAAAATACTTTTATTTTGAATCGCGCCTGTGGAAGCTCCTTGGGGAGCGACCACCCTGTTACGAAAGGGTCTTTGGGGTTTTTGGTGAACCTGACAGCTAAATACAGAATACATGAATAAAAAGTAAGGGCGCAAACGAGCTGGTGTACATTGCACATGGTTGAAAAAAAACCCAAAGACCCCTTTTTTTTGTGTGTGTTAATGGGTTAATGAAGGTTTTCGGGTAGAGAAAACGTTAAGTCGTTTGTTTTTTGTGCGTGTGTGTGTGTGTGTTAATGGGCTTAGGCTTTCCAGTGTGTTTGGCGGTCGGGTAGTGAGGGGTCAAAGATAAGAGAGGTGCATGACGCAGAGCCCGTTTTCCTTGTATTTAGTTAAAGGTTACATTGGTGGAAAGTGGCATTCTTTGGGGTTCTCACCCTCTCCCCCTTTTTTTCTTTTGTGTCGTAGTGCCTATATAACCAGATTTCGGAAAATAAAAATTTCAGCTGTGTTAGAGACTTTTTAGTGTTGTGTCGTTTACCCGCAGTCTCGGGTTTTTTTCAACCATGTACAGAATACACTCGGAATTATCGTATATCATTTAACTTTTGCACGTCATTCTTTTGTTATTGGCTTGAAAAAAAGCTTTTTGACGATATTATAACTGACTGTTTCCCATAGGTAGTACGCAACATTTGATCTCCCAAATACCGCAAAACCTTCGTTCTAGTGAAATGCAGTTCCAGGGCGACCTCATAGAGGGCGCCAGCGTGCTGGTGTGTTCTTTTGTTGTAAGTGATCACACGAACTGGGTCATAAACAAACGAAAGTGTGTGAACCAGACTTCAAACGCAAATGTGTAAACCAGCATCACCATTTACAGGTATTCATGTGGCCAAATTTATGTGCTCGAACGCGTCTGCCTCTCTGCGCCGACTGTCGTCGAGCTTTGGCGTATTTAGGGGCCGGTCGGGAATCAACTAGCGATGACGTCATCCGCAGGCCTTGTCTTCTAGGGCTCAAGCCGCCTATCGACCGCGCAGCATACACGAGAGGTCGCGCGAAGCAAAAACAAACTTCCAGCGTAGATTATAATTGTCTCATTTGAATAAAGGTGTTTGAGAACTGTCTAACGATATCTCGGGAATAAATTAGCAGGCTTTATATCCCACTCCCTCCTTCGACGTATATGCGAAATTACGAGAGGGAAATCGTCTCCGGGAGCGGGGAACGGGGTGCAAGCACCGGGTCGATTCTAGTTCGCCTGGCAAACGTGGAGAGTGATAAAGCCAATCCAATCCACAAGACAAGCGCACTCGACAAATTAGCCAATCAGGGAGTGTTTGGCGGTTCCGTCGTCTTTAACGATCTTCTCTTCTGCTACTCCGAGGTTCGCTTCTTGGATGGCGTCTGCCCTTCAGAAATGGGTGCACATGTTTCTAATTGTAATTGAATTACGTCTGAATAAGCGATTACTTTAACTTTTGCACAGAGATATAAAGTTAGATGAACAAGATGATGGTCTACGTACCACCATTTGGAAATAATCACTTTCATAAAAAGAAGATAGTTTACTGTCCTAATATAACAAGTACGCCTTTCTTTGTCGAGTGCTCGCCGTTGTTTTGAGCATTATTTAATTCGTGTCAAGAGATAACAGCTATGCCAGCGGTGAAACTTGCTTCATAAAATGCCACTATAGTACCGATGTAACTAAACCAGCATGATGAATGAAGCCACTCACTGCCTGTGGCCGAAAGACGAAAAACGCTCCGTAGAAGAAAATAAACAAAAAGGTCAGGCAACGTCTAAAACTTAGCTACAAATTTTATTTTCTCCACACCTTACATATCCTTCCCCCAAGGTCGCGACGAGCGCACTCTGAAGGTCACCGAAACCTGAGCAACGATAATTACCCAATGGGAAGCAGAACCAACCATACACATCTACAGTCGATCATAGCGTTCAAAGACCGCGCTGATGCATAAAAACCACATAAGAAAGAAAAAAAACCCCAACCCTAATCTAAATCTACACCCACTGAAAAAAAAAAAAAAAAGAGCAACTTAGCACAGACTACATGTCTGAGTTCGAGGTAATTAACTGTAAGTAGACCTCCTCAAAAAAATACAATTGCAGAAGTTTATTGGAGCCACTTCAAAGTTTGCGCAAGGAGGCTTCTCTAGTACAATTGCTGTACGTTTTTTTATCCGAAATGTCTCGCACAATACGTTTAATATCATCACGCTTCTTGAAAACGAATTCTGTTCTCCACCATCTTGCCGTACATACATTACATTTATAGAGATGATTCGCCAATTGAGAGTTCCAAGGCTTGTTCCGCACATTCCGTTTGTGTTCCGTGAGCCTATTAAGGCTTCTTTCAGTTTACAGAACATAATTGAAACCACGCTCTAAAGGTATATCGTACACCACGCCAATTTCACATAGAAGAGATCTCTCTCTATGCTTCTTCTAACGCTCTTTTTGCCCGGTCTCGGAAGGAGTTAGTCTACTGAATTTTAAATCACACGCATAAACCATCTTAACCCCACATTTGTATGCAAACGCCTTCAACTTTTGTGAAATATCATGAAAAAAAGGGGATGTGAGCTCGTGGGTTCTTTACACTCCGCTAGCCTTGCTGTCCTTAATCTGTATAACAAATTATCATTTCACGAATGCCTCTTGATGCCCAGCGCCCTTCAACCTTCCCCATTGCCTTCTCAACGACTGGTTTATGAAGTGGGTGCATGACCTTTCCAATGCATTTAGAATCAAGGACTTCAGCACTCTTGCTTTTGCTATCTTTGAGTGACAGCTGTTTCTTAAGAGTAAATTTGGCCATTTGCTTTTCATACTCCCAACATAACCCATTTCCTTACATGAATGCGCCGATTTTAAAAACTGTATGATATTTTCCTACGGTTTCTCCTTGAACCCTAGCTCCGGGTCAACTGACCCTTTGTATAGATACCGACAAGCCTTTCTGCAATGATGCCGTCCACATACCCTCTAATAAAGCCTACATCAGGTGACAATGCCTTTATCTGATCAAACACGAATCTGTCTAAACTGTTAAGGTATATATATTTCGCCCAAAAGTGGTGCAACCGAAGATCCAATGCATGCACCTTCCTTCTGGACATACTTTCGTTCATTATATTCAATAACCGCTGATTGCAGGTAGTGATCCAGAATTGCAAGGAATATCTAAACCGACACCCCTGACTCCGACTTGAAGTTGATTAGATTTAACACCAACACCTCTTTGACTGCACTCATAACCAATTTATTTTCAAGGGAATAATACAAATACTTTGTTTGTTGAGAACACTGACCACATGATTCCGTGATTCTTAAGACACTGATCAGTTCTTCTGAATTCATTAATGAGATATTTACCGAGAAAGATTATCCCCGACCCACGTTGAAGAAACCTAGAAACAATCCTCTGTCATGTACTATTTTCATTTATAACTCGTAAAGGCATCTCGGCTTTGTTGTATTTCAAAAATAACTTTATACTTAGAGTGGTTATAAACTGCCCCCTGATGCTTTTTACAACCTCTTCTTTGCCCGGATCCTTTTATACGGCGAAAATGACTTTCCCTAATTTATCCAAATTCCGTACTCTTTTAATGAACAATGACCCCATTGCATCTTCTGACTTCCTCTGAAATACTTGTAATGGGAGAATATCAAATCGGCCGAACTTGTCCGTTTGAAGCAACTTTAGAGACAGTGAGTCCAACTCTTTTTTCAACAAATTCAAATCACTAAAACTCATTTTTCTTTTTTTTAGGTATGCTACACCCGTGACTTTTTTTTAATGTTCCTACTATTTTATCGGCAGAAGAAAATCTTTCATCGTGGTTCACACACCGCGCAATGAATTCCGAACAAAATCTTACCGGATTTTCCACGCACCGGGACAAAAGCCTACCGCTCTTACTCGTAATCCGGACAAGAGCTCACCCGAATAATCTTTTTGACTGTCCTATACAAGCTCAAATAACATGACAAATTAAGCAACGCATTCTAAAAAAAAAAAAGTATGTATGACTTGCGCAAGATATGTTTCTTCTTTAAGAATAAGAAAATGATGTTTATTGTTCGAATCTTTAAAGGCGAATAAAGCCTCCCACCGTCTCCAGCAATTTCGGCATGTCTCTGCAAAGCTGATAGTCCACACACAGCTTCCTCAGGCGGTTCTGAAGACGTTTCGTTGCCTTCCGAACGATCTTCACCGGGCGTTCATTTTGGCGTCCTTGCAGCAAAGCTATCATGACCAATGCCCTGTTGAAGACATTCGATCAGCCTCCAGACACTTGGATGGTTCTGTCCCACAAGCTTGTAGAGCCCGTCGTTCTACCTTTCACGCGAGTTATTGGTCCTGTCCTCGTCCCTTAGCGTGGTCTCGTGCGCATTCCACTCCTCCGGAGGAAATTGCGGTCGTCGTCGGAGCACTGAAATCCTGCGTGTTCCACTCGTGGGAAAGATCCCAGCACAACCTCTAAAAGGTTGACCTTGGTTCTTAGTAAACCGGGTTCAAAGAATGTACTTTTCAGAGGGCTATTGACGTGACCTCATTTAGCCTACACTTTTAGCCCAGCCCATTTTATCGGCAGTAAACTTTCGTCCGGCTTATCAAAAAAAGAAATCTGAGCTTCTGTCCGGCTCCACCAAAAAGTGAGCGAGCTTTTGTCTGGGTCCTTTAAAGAATATGTGATTTTTGTCTGGTGAGCTTTTGTCCGATAAGCTTGTCTCCCGTGAGTTTTATTTTTTATTTTTTGGTGAGCTTCAGTCCGGTTACTTTACGGAACGGTCTGGACATATGAATACACATGGAATCTAGAGGGTTTTACATCCATGCAATACTTGAGCCCATTGTCCAAAATGGCATCAGCCTTGTCAGAAATCCATTGCTTACGGGGATTCACTAAACCTATAGCTGAGGTTCGAACCACCAGATTTGGTATGTGAAAAGAACGCGTGTTCTGTACTCGATAAAGCTGCTGAAGTTGCATAATGAATATGTGCCCAATATGTGGAGCTATGACCGGCTTGGTTCGGAACCTCAGCTTGGTTTAGTGAACCCCTTAGGCAACGGATTTCAGAACAGACAGAGGCCATTTTGACAAAAAGGCCCAAGTATACCATCAATGTAAAGCCTTGGTAAAACTTTCTAGACTAGACATGTATTCCTCTGCCCAGACCATAGCGCGTTGTGTCAACCACGATGAAGGATTCTCTTCTGTAAAGCAAACGGTAAAAAAAAAAAAAAAAAAATTGCCCCCTAAGAAAAGAAAATAGAAGGGGAATTTTAGTGATTTGAACTTGCAGAAAAAAAAAAGTTGGACTCACAGTCTAAAGCTGCTTCAAACGGTCAAGTCGGCAGCTCTGGTATGCTCCCATTACAAGTATTTCAGAGGAAATCAGAATATGCAGTGCAATCATTGTTCAATGAATATAAAGAGAATTTGGGGAAATTAAGGAAAGACATTTGGCACCGTATTGAAGGATAGAGACAAAAAAGAGTTTATAAAAACATCATGGGTTAGTTCTTTTTCAAAGACCACTAAGCCGAGATGACTGTCTCGGCTTAGTGGTCTCTCGACCCGCTAAGTGGTCTCTCGACCAGCTTAGCGGGTCGAGAGAGTCATGAGACGTCATGACTCTCTCGACCCGCTAAATTTATCGGAAAATGTTCCGTTAAATTTGGCGGGAAACTTCTCTGCAGAATTTGGCGGGAAAAGTTTCTGCTAAATACGCGGGAAAATTTTCTCCTAAATTCAGCAGAAATTCTTCCCGCTATATTGAGCCGTTCGATAGGGTCATGAGGTCACAGCCACATTTGATATCACACTCGTAACGTCAAGTGTGACGTCGCACGTGACGTGACACGCGGCTGCGCGCGTTGCATTATGGGATTTCTTGGTCCCACCAACGCCGATGCCGGATTTTCTGCGACAAGAGCACCTAAACGCTATCGCGTTAAAATAATATGTCTCTAGAAATCCAGGTGCAATGCTCAAACCTTGAAAGCTACGGGCCTTCCGAAGCGAAATGATGGAAATATACCCTAACAAACCTGATACGAGGCGAACACCCGATGGCTTCCAGCGAAATGACTCGCAATTTCTTACTTTTGTAGGTTCCCCTTCAGTACTAAAACCATGGTCGCTTTAAAGACTAGCGGGGCCTCTTTTAAGAATACAACACCTTTATTCAGCATCAACACGCGCAAACGAACAAATCAAGCCAAATAAAACAAAACACAACGTGTCGCAAAAAAAAAAAAAAAAAAAAAACAGTTTTTTTTTTTTTTTTTTTTTTTTTTTGCAAAAATAAGCTTTGCATTGTTGAACGCTCATTGCACGCTCAAATGTAACGCTAGAGGTTTGAAAAAAAAATGCGTAAGTTTCAGTACCCCTTTCTTATCTTAGGTGATTTTCTGAAATTGTCAATGGGAAAATGGGGCTCATTTTCGCCCGTTTTCGGTAGTTGCCGCCATTGAGCTCCATGTCTTCGAAAGCCCTGTCGGTTGCCACTTTCCCATTAAAATTTCAGGAAATTACTCTTAACTTTTCAATGAGATAACGGTTAGTGCCGAAACTTTGGCAACTGGTCTGGACCTCTAGCGCTACATTTAGGCGGATAATTAACGTCCGGCAAAGTGTAATTTAATTTTGCAAAAAAAAAAACAAAAAAAACACTATATTTTTTGTTTGTTTTACATTTTGCAGTTGCCATGGTACGCTAGCTTAAGCGAGCCCCGCTACAAAAACAAGCTCCGGCGCAGCGCTTCACAAGGCCTGTATTCCGGTAGATGTTTGCTGAAAACTACATTGGTTGAGAATATCTTCCTCTAAATACGTCGGTGAATGCGAAAACGACTCGCACTCATAAAAACAGGCGAGCTCAACGAGCTTCGCGGTGCGAGAAAACGCTGGCCGCAAACACCGGCAGCCATGTTTGTTATTGTTGGAAACGGAAGCAAGCGGAAAACGCGATATCGTGATATTTGTCAAAACAATAATGGCTCATAGAAAAAATACAAAGAACATAAAACACAATGACGGACAGGACGGGAAATCGTCTCGTCCGTCCTTGCGCTCTGTGTTCCTCTCACTACTTATAATGTTATACTATCATTACCGCTCTCCATTCCAAGTAATAATGAATCTTTCTAGATAGATTGTTTCTCAAATATGAAAAAAAAGTCGAATAAAAGACTACTGTGGCACGGAGAAACAGTTTTACAACGAATATTTCACACGTCGATCATCTCTTCAACCAATGAGAGTCAAGATATGCAGCGTAGCTAGCTACACCCCTGGGCAGGGCGTAGCTAGAGCGGGCTACATGATCATCCACCTAAATTGTGTCTAGACAAGTTCCAGTCGGAGTCAGGGGTATCGGTTTCGGGTTTTCCTGCCATTTTGGATCACTACCTGCAATCATCGGTGATTAAGTATAAAAAACGAAAGTATTTCCAGAAGAAAGGTGTACGCATTGGCTCCTCAGTCGGACAACTTTTGGCCGAGATATATCTCAAACCTTTAAACAAATTTGTGTTTGATAAGATAAATGCGTCGACACCTAATGCACGAGATGCCAAAAAAAATATTTTTTTTTATTGTTTAAATAATTTACGCAACGCTGAACGCTCATTCTTTGCCCAAAGGGAGCGCAAGAGGTCCGAATCAGATACCAAAGTTTCAGCCCGATACCATGCCTTATTCAAAAGTTATAAGTGATTTTTTGAAAATTTCAATGAGAAAATGGCGGCCGACGGTGTTTTAGAATACATGGGGCCTATTGCACCAGAAACCGAAAACTGGCGAAAATGGGCTGCATTTTACCAATGAAATTTTCAGAAAATCACTTATAAATATTGAATAAGGTGTCGGTTTGGGCTGAAACTTTGACATCTGGGTCAGAACTCTATAGTGCTACCATTGGGCAGAAAATGAGCGTCCGGCTGTGCATAGGTTATTTTTGCAATGAAAAAAAAACCTGTAAATATTTTTTGGGACACTGTTTAGGTTTTGTTGAAGGTATGTGCACGACATTATCGTGTGCAGATTCCAGGACGGCTAGTAGGAATCTACTCAAAATGTAATAAGACCAGCTGCCCTGTATCTACGGTTCGCTGTAGAGAAACCGGAGGAAAATGTTGTGCAGTTTTTAGATCTGTGCATTCATGTGGCAGTGGTTCTCAACCATTGATGTTTTGTTGACCCCTTGTGGATCGGCGGCATGATGGACGACCCCGTTCGGGGTTAGGGGAAGGGAAAGGTGTCAGTTTATTACGATAATGATTTAATGAATGGATATAACAATAGGCTTGTGAGAAGTAGACTTCTTTCATTGACATACACACCAGAAAACTCAACCAAACATTTTAAAGTTTCTTCTCAAGCTGGATAAAGAAAAGAGAACTTTTAATGCCGGGCTTGACTGATAAGGCAGAATTCTCTCGCGGACCCCAATTGGAGATTCAGTTGTGTTGGGAGTACGGGAAGGAAATGCCCAAACCTTTACTTTCAAGGCACATCTGTCACCCAAAGATTGTAAAAGCAGGAGGGATGAAGTGTCTTATTCGAAATGCATTGTAAAGGTCATGCACCCATTTCATGAAACGGCCGTTGAGAAGGCTGTGGTGAAGCCTGGAAGGCGCTGGATATGAAGAGGCATTCACGAAACGACAACTTGATATGCAGATGAAGGACAGCAAGGCGTGCGGAGTGTGAAGAATGAATGAGCGCCCATTCCCTATTTTCATGACATGTCACATGACTGAAAGACATGTGCCGCGAAGTTTTGGGTTCAGACGGTTTTTATTTGTGATTTCAAGTCGAGCATACTGACTCCTTTTGAGGCGGGGCAGAAATAATGTCAGAAGAAACACAAAGAGAGATCCGTTCCTTGTGAAAGTGGCGTAATGTACGAGATACATTTAGAGTGGTTTTTCGAGTAGGTTGGGCAAGCTGCAAGATGTATTAATAGGCTCTCGGAACACAAACGAAATGTGCGGAACAACGCTTCGAACTCTGAATTGGCGAAGCGCCTCACTGAATGTAATGGGTGTACGGAAAAAGGGTTAGATACAGAAATCGTTCATAAAGAGCGTAATGATATGAAACGTATTGTAGGAGAGAAGGTTCGAATAAAAACCTCCGGCGATCGTACTACCCAAGCGCCTTTGCAAATTGAGAGCGAGTCCAAAAAGTTTCTGCAAATGTAACATTTTTTTCGGAGTTTTTTTTTTCTTCTTTTTTTATTGGGTATAGATTTAGTTTGTGTTTGTTTCGCCTGCCATTGTGGTTTTCATGCTTCATTGTGAGTTTTGAAACCTTTGTTTTTGATGTAACTATTTAGGTTTGGACATGGTTCCCAATGTGTATGCAGGTTTGGTCTGGTTTCGGTGACCTTCAGGGTGCATTGCTGGTGACCTTGGGGGTACCATAAGGCGCGGAGAAAACAAAATTTCCTGCTGAGTTTGAGGCATTGTTTGCCCACTCCCATGCTTGTCTTCTACGGATTTTTTTGTTTTTTCGTTTTTGGACCACAGTTTTTTTGTTTTAACCGGTACGTTTAACTTACTCGAGCACGCCTGCACTTTCACCATTTCTTCATTAATTAAATGCAATTTTCTAGTTGCATCTTAATTACTTTGGTAAGTTATTACTTTATTTTGGGAACACAAAAAAATGTAAATGGGGGAGTGGATTTAAATTTTTGAGAGAATCTGCCAGTCACTCCAGTTTGAATATACTGCCTGTCATTGTGCATAACTTAAATTGGGTCATAAGGAGATGAGTAGGGTGTAGTATCGTTTGAATAATTTTAACATAAATTAAGCCCACAATGTGTGGCACTGATGACTCCAGTGAAATTATATGAAGTGCTAGCGAGTGTCTAATAATTTCCTGCGGCTGCCTGCACGTTTAATATTATACGTTCCACACTTCTTTGCAATGTTCCTAGAAGAGATTCAGAACGGTTCCATTGTTGGAAAGGGGAAGTAAAATTATGTAAATAAATTTCTTTGTGATTAGTGCCCGTCGTTTGCACATAATAAAGAGTGATTTTTTCGACATTAGTAGAATATCAGCCACTGCAAGTAATGCGCTTAATTATAATCAAGAAATAAAAATTAAAAAAAAATGTTCTGAGAAAAATAACATAGATTTCAATTATGAATGTTGAGCTCATAATTGCGTAAAATAAGAAAATATAATCTCAGTTAATCTACTGAAACCCATAGAAGAAGGTAATTAAGAAAACTGTTATTGGTGCACTAGCACGGGCACAAAAACTGCACACTCTGAGAGTACAAATAGCTCACCACAAGGCCTGGCTCAGCGCAACTGCATAATAACAGGGGACGCATGTCACAAAGCTACACCCACGTCACCGCTAAAAAGCGTTGGTGCGTGTAATCGAGCACACCGCGGCCGGAACTTGAACTAAGTAACGCATCGGGGCACCAACCGACCCCGATGTGCGCACACGCGCATGCCCACGTGTGCACACACGCGGAACGGATTTAATACAATTTCCTAATTGGAAGCTGGGAGCAGAAAATGGATGTGGGTGTGTGTGGCCAAACATAATGATGGTGAATGTCGTGTGCACCCCCATCCCCCATCCTTTTTCCCTTATCGGCCTCCCCACGTGACGAATAGGGAAGAGTTGGGGACCAGTGCGATTTCTGGGTTTTTCCCCCGGGGTGCACACGACGTCCGTCACTTCCACGTAAGATACAACTAACCAGATAATAAGGAAACAAAACTAAAGCAGCCAAACTGGAAGGAAGACTAAAAACGAAACTAATTTGTAAAAAAAATATTCCTGAAATCTATTAAAAACCGGAACAGAAAGCACCCTAATATATATATATATATATATATATAACGCTGCAAAAGAAGAAAAAAGACCGTACGGGGCGCCGCTCAGCGGTGAGGATACTAACTTTCCTTTGGGGACTCGGGAGAGAGGAGAACACAGCTCCGGGTCAAAAAACAAAAAGGAAATAATAATATAATAATTAAAAAAAAAACGATGATACAACAGGACAAACTGTAGCATGGGTCTTTATGCGGCGAGAGGGAAAATTCGGGAGGGTTGCTGAAAGGACGAGGGAAATTTTTACACGCGCTGCCGGGAATAGAAAGAGAGAGGAGGGAATTGGGGAGTTTGGGGAAAGGGTGTCGACGTGAGAGGTTGGGGGGGTGGGGGAGGGGTGTGCGCTCTCTCGTTGTAATCAAGGCAGACGCGGCGGCGGATGCCGATCCAGTTACAGCGGGGGCGGATCAATTGGGGAGGCGAGTGAGAGGAAAAAGCGTGCGGAAGCGAAACGTCAAACGGCTCTTAATTAAATCTAAGTGGCCGGATCTCCCTCCCCCTGACGCGGTGGCGGAAGCAGCGACCTCTGGGGGATTGGGGGGAAAGAGAGGCGCGCGCCGCGCTGACCGAGCATCTCTTGATGCGCCTGAACGGCCAGATCAAGCTATACCACCTAGAACACGAGGCCTGAGCGCCTTTCCTCCCTAAACGTCATCACTAGTGGACCCGCACAGGGCAGCGCCGCCTTGCTTGCGTCAGCGCCAGCGCTTCTTACAGCATTTTACAACGAGCGCGACGCTGTGTTTGCCGCTTGTGGCGTGCCGGGGTTCCACCAACGATGACGTCATGCCACAGGCCTTTGTCAGCTGGGTGGTATTGGATTGAGGCGCCGCGATGTTTCTACGCGATGTCTGGTTCAATGGCTCAGGGTAGACATGGAATCCGGCTTTCACTGAAAATTAGTTTGCGATGTCGTCAACGTCTTCTAGCAGAGGTCGATGTTTCGTTTTTACGCTTGTCGCTGGCTTCCCCTGTTAGATGTCTGCCCGATGTTGCTGCAAAAATAAGTACCTTTTTTTCCCCCTTTGAGGAGCAATGAACAGCGAACCGGAATTTTTAATTTAGGTTGAAATTGGAATATCCAGTATAGTTTTAGAGGTTCTGAAAATTGGATTCACTCTTTCGTTTGGTGCCGTAAACGATTTCTTTCTTCGATGGGGATCTCGGTATTGTCCCCACATTGCCAGCTGTTCTATATAAATTATTACATAAAAAGTGCACGTAAAATTTAACGTTAACATTATAATATGCGCCTCTGTACATGTGCAGATGAACGTCTGGCACCAGAACTTCGTCAAACCAATTAAAACGAAACATTGGTAGCAATCAAACCTGCAAGTACTACCCAACGTTTCATTTCTGCTAATAGATAAACCTAACAATGACGTGGAAAATAAAAAGTTGTACACTTGTAATTGCCGAACAGCAACAATTCGTATACTGACTGCAATTATAGCAGCAGTAGTCACCGTGGTCAATACATTGGATACAACGATAGCGAATGCAGTCAATGCTGTAAATATATTGACTACAGTTATTCGTTTATGTTATCGCCCCTTCTTGAAGCCCTCTCAGTAAGAAAAAGGAAGAAAGAAACAAAAATACGCGGCAATCTCCCTCATCGCTTCTCGTTCGCAAGCCGCAGGCGATTGTGTTTCCCTAAAGCGCGCAAGAGACGCAACGCGCGCAGCCTAACCGGTGATTACGTTTCCCCAATGGGGACTAATTGGATCAAAACGAGGAGGTTAATTCTCCGGGACCGCGGCCGTTCCACTCCCTCTCCCCCGATAGACGTCGAGAGAGAGAGAGAGAGTAACTTTCCCCAACAGGGAGTGTCCCTCCCTCTTCTCCCTAAAAAGCAACCCCTCTCCCTCCGACAGGCCCCCGAGGCGCCAAAAGCAGCCCTCGCTCGCACATAACACCGCAACGAGCGACGGCCGGGGGAAGACCAATCCAATAAGGCGCTCTAACGAGATTGCGAGAATTAGTGCCAGGTGGCACCCTCTACCAACTCTGGTAGGTGCCCAGCGACCCCTGTGGGCGGATAGGTTGATTAGGCGGATACCGCGGGCGGCCTCCGCACAATGGACGCCGGTTGGCTGCGTGCTCAGAATGCTCGAGTGCCGGGTTTTTTGTGGCTGGGAGGGCGGCGGAGGCCATGGACGGCGGGTAAGCGTGCGGGCGACTGCCGCAAGGGTGAGATGCGTCCGTAATCGTGGTCTTTGCCACAAAGTCGCCGAGTACTCCTAAAGACTCAGGTCCTGCGGAGTTCAGGACATGGTAAAATGGCGTTGACGACAATGAGGCATTTGTTCCTGGCTTCTAGTAATAAAGACTGTTTTCAACTTATCAGTAGGTGTCTGTTTCCAATGTCAGGATACCACGAAGGTTTGGCTTCTTCCTACATAAACTGACCCGAACATCGGTAGCTTAGCCCCCTATTGCAGTACAAAAGCTTCGTCCAAATTGCGAGCGAAAAATTCTTTTCATGTGGGGCTCGTCAAATATTAGGGGTTGGAAAAATCAGCCATCTGCGTTAAATCCTTATCTTGAACTCCTTTCGTTCTCTTTTTGCCCTTTAAAAGGCAAGGCAAAAGTGCCCAAGTACGCACCTGATCCCGTCACCCCGCCGTCTCCTTCAGCAGAATAAAGTCTGTCTGCTATAATTCGCATCACCATCGAACCAGAGCCCGATTAAGGTATGGGCTAAGGGGATGGAGGCCAGGACCCCAGGCGGCCCCGTGCTAGCACCCGCAAATTTGAAGAAAAAAAAACAAACAAAACAAAACAAAACAGATCAAACCTAAGGAAGGAACAAAACTCAGAGGAACCTTTGGACCCTGACTTTCTGGTGTCGTCCACGCCCCCCGGTCCCTCTTTATTATTTTTTTTTTCAACGGGAAAACAGGGATGCCGTAAGGTAACCTTCTCTATACGAGCTCGTGATTGTGAGCTCGTTGTAAACGACAGCGCTAGAACATCAAAATGTAAGCGCTATCTCCCACCCTCCTCTTGGGAGGGAGCAAAGCTGTAGACGCTGACGGTCCCGTTGAAGTATCTTCTAGTTTGAAGCAAGGCTTGGAAGGACGGCCACAGAGTTCTCTATTGTACTGCGACCCCTTCGACGCGTTTTACGGACAATGGTGGGCTGGAAGGCGAGCAAGTGTTGCCGAAGACTACACGAGCAACATACGTACAACACAGTGTTTTTCTTCAATTTTGGTCTTTTAGCGTAGTTCCTTATAGAAAGTTTCCTTGGAAGCGAAAAGTTTAAAACATGCAAAAGGAAATATCGGTGAACTTCCCGAAGCTTCCATCCTTTCTAACCTCTAACAGGCGTTTCAATGAGCCGACTCTTGAGATGTCTCCTAAAAGTTTTTGAGAAGCAGTAACTGCACGCAACTTCTATGGAGCGTGTGTCTAATTTGCCAGTGCGAGACAACACTTTTGTGCCATCGAGTGATAGGATCATTGAAATTTTTGTACGAGCCTCTAAAGTATGACCTATCATTCTTAGCTTAGAGTGATAGATACAAATGGCTAAAATAAAGTTCTTAATTACTGCAGTTAGAAAAAACAACACCACTTTCAAAACTAATTCAAACATGTTCCCCTTAAAATAGACAGCATGTAGGAGAGGATCTTAAAATATGCATAATTGATATTCATGAGAAATGCTTGTGAATGTGTCCAAATGACAGTGGTTGCTTTATTGCAATCGCATTCAGTCTCAATTATTTATTTTATTATTTGAATGCAGAAGTCTGTTAGTTTGGAGCACGAGAGTTCATTTATTAGAAGGGTGATTTCATTTGAATTCGACCAAACTTGTCGGGGGGGGGGGGGGGGGGGTCTTTAGATTTAATCGTAAAAAATTTTATATGATACCCGAATCCTTGTGATGAAAGAAACTGCCTTTGAAAAAAATTAGAATTGTATAGTTTGAGAGAAAAAAATTCTGAGGCGCTGCAGGGTAGAAAACGTCAAATTCCCAATTTGATTTTATCTCGACTTTAGCCGCCATTTACAAAATATCGAATTCTTTCAGAATTATTATATTTATTACGCAATATTTACGCAGACTTGGCTATTTTTAGAGGTAAATTTCTGTCTTCTGTTATTTTAAATTAATTTTCTAAAAAATCTCAAACATGCAACCTAGAGCAAGTGTGACGCAACTTCGGACAGCTATATAAAACGAACGGTAGGGCGCAATGACGTGAGACAGATATCTGTGCGTAGCTATCAATGTAAGCTATCGATTGACATGTATTTTTTGGTTATTGTGTTTACCGTGTTGTTTTTATTCTGCCACAAATATAGACAAAAATGAAAAATATGCAAATTTTGAAGTCAATTTTCTCAAAAAAGACATTTTTTATTTCGTTCATACTTTTTTAATTTATTGCCCAGATTCTGCTTAATAACCGGGTATAAATATTGCTTGACCTTTTTTTGTTGTAGTTTTAGGACAACCAGTTGAATAAGTCATTTTTATCGCGTAATACCAACCTCCGGCTCCGGTATGCGGGCTTCACCGCAACATTGATAATTGGCTCAGCAATATCAGATTTCACTGAAAACTACTTTACCCCGTTGAATTTTTACTAATATATTTTTTAAAAAATCAGTAACGTCATAAAGAAATGAGAGATGGCTGAATTGACGAAGTGATGTCTGCGAAGTCACAGCTTGCATTTTCGAACGTCGCCACGACAACGTTTTACTACTGAGGTTGCAAGAAAATTATATATTTAAATTATTTGTTTGAACATTGTGCCGTGATAAACAACAACAAAATTAAATTTAGTTAACATCAATGTTAACTAGCCTAAGCGAGTGGAGAGATCCAAGACGTTTCATCCGTTTCGATCATGTCGGGTTGCATTCTACGGCACTATCCAGTCCAGAAAAACAATATCCCCGTTTATGCGTTTCGGACAATCTTTATTTTATACAAACATTATCGGAAAATCGGCTCGAATTTTTTTAATTTACCGCATGGCATTCTTTCGCCTATCCTTCATTGGCCCTTAGTATTCCGAGGTACGTGAAAAAAAAATTGACTACATTTTGTCCATCCTTCGGCTTTTGGACTACTTGTTGCATACGTTTAAATTTTTTGGGCTACGCACAGCATATCGGAAGTTGCTTTTCAGCTTACAGTAATCATACTCTTTTGTTGGCAGTATGCAATAAAACATTCATAGGTAACAGTTTAACAAAATCACACTATTTATTGAGTAATTTATTTGGGTTAACAAGGCACACCTAAAGAAACACATAATTTTTCACAGAAGCGCAAATGTACAAGAAGAGGCTTTAACAACAAAACAAAACAAAGCCGTAGATCATCTGAGAGTTCCGCACGTGCACCAAAGAGGTTCATGAATTAAAGGGGCACTGACACATCAAAATCATATTTTTTTTTTATTATCCGAAACGATTGAAAACGATGCCGGGACATTACTCTCAAAATTTGAGATTTGGGAATTCAGTATTCGTGAAGTAAAAAAACAATTTCCAAATGCCGAATTCGAAGTTCCCGCGCGATCGGCGCCGGTGCCTTGACGTCAAAAATCGCGGAGACCTGAGAGTCGACTTCCTTTCACCACTCCCTGCTGTTGCCATGGCGACCCAAAGCGAGGAGGAAAGGAGCGAGCGCCCGGCGTTGCGGCGGACCGGTTTTGAGCGGTGTCGCCTGTTTTCCGTTGGAGGATACAAATCCAGGAGACGGCACCACAACGAACTCCCGATTTTTGGTATTTCAAAAAGAAGGGCTGTAGTGCGTTCGCAATTGCGTTAAAAAACATGTTTTAGGATTGCCGTAATTAAATGTTATAGAGATGTCGCCTACAAAGCTTCTAAATTTCCTGATTTTTGACGTCACCGATCAAAAGAAGCGAGGAGGCGAGACGCGGGAAAATCAAACGCCAAAAATAAAAAGGCGCGCGCGCGCGCGGGAAAATTTTTTTTCGCGATGCGATTTTTTTTGCGTGTCTATGAATGCAACTTACATCGTTTTAGACAATAAAAATAAATACGACCTTTGGGGTGTCAGTGCCCCTTTAAGACGAAGATAGAACAGTTCGCTCAAGCTGCACTTCGCCACAGTGTTGTACACGTTCCTCAAAAAAAGGAACGAAAGCTCGTTCCTCGTTCCTCCTGATTTTTGGAACGCGTTCCCGTTACAAGTTCCATTTGTGAAAAAGGAACTCGTTACTGTTACAGTTAAAAAATGGAACGTATCGTTACATATACGTTACATTTGTATTTTTTGCTAATTACCATATTTAGTTAAATCAAGCAGAGTTTTTTTTTTTCTATCTATCCCATTAATAGTTAACATACGAGTTTTTATGTCGTGATGGAAGGGCACCAGGAGTAGAAAACACGCGGAAGTAGGATTTCATTTGTTGATATATTCATGTTATAAATCTCAGCTATTAACCATGTCCATGTTTGTAGTGGACAATTCAGACGAGCCAAATGTACTTTTACCCAAGATTGCACGAGCGTTTTTCAACAACCTCACACGCTTCAATTTAACGGAGTCCTGTGTTAGAACTTAACAACAGTTGCTTCTCGATGTTGCTGTCCGCAAAACGAGCAAGTGAAGGAGAGGGTAGGGCTTTTGGAAAGTCAGTCTTGAAAGCTACAAATACTTCGTTGTGAAGGTTGGATTTGCTGTTCAGTTTGAAGGTAGGGGACAAAAAAAGAAATAAAGGTTTTTTGTTTTTTTTGTGTGTGTATCTCTTAAAGGGAAGATGGGGCACTTCTACATTTGAGAAAAAACGCTTGAATTGCGTTCATTTGGCCTTTAGAATAACAGATATCAAAATTATATTTCAATGCGACGCGCCGGAGAGTTACAAGAGCAATTTCAAAATATGGCTGAAGCCCCGCCCCCCTAGCCTTGGGCAGCCAAAAGAGCCGTCGATGACGTCATGGACAGCGACTGTCTTTCGCGTTTTTCTCGCGTTTAACAATACTTACGAGGCAAATGGTTTGGGTATTCGGGTTCACGGGGTAAAAATACACTAGAATTCACTTCTAACTCATTTTTTCCAAGAAGCTCCGTAGCTTCCCTTTAAGTGAATAATGTTCGGGATACAAGGATGAGTCCGATATCTGGCAATTTGTGATCTTGTTGTAATTGTAGGTCTCGTTATTGAAGTTCGAAAATGGCTGTAGTCGGGAATAAGATTTCTAGGTGTATGAGGATTTGTGGAACCAAAGAAAGGTAGCTGAGTTTGAAACAACCGTCTTTCTTTGTCTTTTCCTACCACTAAAAGTTTTGCTTTTTGTTCCGCAGTTCCGGGCACTCAAAAA
The DNA here is from genome assembly GCF_016920785.2 of Ixodes scapularis. Classification (NCBI taxonomy): domain Eukaryota; kingdom Metazoa; phylum Arthropoda; class Arachnida; order Ixodida; family Ixodidae; genus Ixodes; species Ixodes scapularis. Next base: position 100,859,258 of record NW_024609879.1, on the reverse strand, counting down.
AGTATCATTGCCCACCAGCTCTCCTGCACCCGAAACTGTTAGCAAGCGAGGACCACACAAAATAATCCATAATATTAGTAGCCAAAAAGTTAAAGAGATCCTGCACGTCATAAAGATATTCTTTTTGTACTTTGTGGGAGCGAGGTCCGGCCACCACCACCAGAGGCCGCTACTGACCACCCAGAGTGAAGAACATCTGGGCCGCGCAAACGTCCGGCCGCGCAAGTGTATAAAAGAGGGGGACACGCCCACAGGGAAGGAAGACGGACCGTGGCCACGGAGGCGTGCAGTTCGAACGCTCCGGCAATGTTTTACGTTGATACTAACAATCCATTCCCGTTACTTTAATAAATGTAGTTTCTCGTTTAAGAAACCCCGGCTTCGTGTTGTTCCTCCCGGATGGGCATGCAGCAAGGCAACCCTAACACAACTTTCATACTTTCCCTGTGAGAAATAAAATAAAAATTACCCCACTGGACGAAAAAAGGAACGCCGTTACTTCTTCCGTTCCAGTAAAAATGTAACGCGTTCCCGTTCCAGTTCCAGCGATGCAAAATGGAACGGCGGCGTTCCTTCGTTCCTCCTAAAAGGAACGCGTTCCAGGAACGCCGTTCCTTGGAACGCCGTTCCGTACAACACTGCTTCGCCCCTTTCGCGTCGCCACACGTGCGAAGCGCGGATGCCTTTCCAAGTCGGTACGCAACTCCACTCTGTTTTCTTGATTCTGCGGAAGTCACTCACCTCCTTCTCGGTTAAGTTCATGAGAGTTACGTTTTTGACACGCCTTCCAACCTTGTCCACAAAATCTACTGATGTTCGGACGAGCTGCTCCTCTGGTGAACGGAGGTTGTGCATCGTTGCGTGGTGTTTGAGAAGCCCTCCAACCCCGTCACAAGAGTTTTTACCATGCCCAGAGGCAGAAAATATCCACTTCAATTGGGTATGGCCCACTCGTTCGAACTCATGCAGCTGAAATCTATTTTTAAAATGAGCAGGTGCCCCGTCGGATATGTACGTTAGTGAAGCATAAACTGGGATGTGCTCCTCCAGCCAGTCTTCTATAAGTCTCAGAGCCAGCAGCGCATGGGAAGTGTCATGACATAAGTCCTCACAGACAACGCTGAAGCATTTTGAGCCTTGCGACGTGGATGCCACAGACGTGAACACAGAGAGCTGACGCTTGTGCCAGTGGTACTCCTGTATCTCGTGTGGCAAAATTACCGTCCAGTTCTCCGCAAAATCGAAGTGCATGACGATGTGTCTTGAGGTCACACTAGACTTCTCAATCCGTATGGCTTCCCGTTGTGTCCTACGAATAAAATCATGCGTGGAAAACCTTGTGGCCCATTTCTGTAGCTCTTTCAAAAAGGCGCTGGAGTCGGCAGTCTTGCTTATCAAATTACCATTCTCCCATGTGAAAAATGTAATTTCCTCTTCAGGCACCATTTCCAATGATTCTAAGGAGAGTCTGTCAGTTGAGGGGCAGTCTTTGCATTCGCCTCTGAAACATTCGGACGAGGGTTCAGGGCAGAGGCACAAAGCGAGAATCTCCTCTTTTGTTATTTTTTCTTCTCGCATGCTGTTCAGGGTGGAAAAGCACAAATCGAAATTCGTACAGCACACACATGCACAGACAGTCTGTTCAGGGTTTAGCTTGACCCACTTTGGCCGCAGCGAGTAAAATTTAGTCAGACCTAATTTTGAGTCCGGGTTTGCTTCCTTAAACAGCGTGTACGTCTCTCGGACAGACCTTGTCATATACCGCTTCACGACCACATGTTCTTCGCCATCCTTCAGAAGCTTAACAGCATCTTTTTTGTTTGGGCTCTGCCGAGAACAGTCGAGATCGTCGTCGGTGTAATATTGCGTGGCTGCCCGTATGGTGTCCTCGCTTATGCTTCCACCGTGATAAGGCTCCGGACGCTCCCATACGCCGAACCGTTCACGAAGCTGCTTTGATTTCTTCAGAAGGTACTTCGATGCCTCAGGAATTAGCCGTTCTACCTCGCTAGTGGCTACGCCCTTGGGCACAAGCGTGAGGAGCTGACATCTCTCCTGGTAAAATGCCGCCTTCACAAAGGCCTCTCTGATGTTTGCCCACCACCCGTCGCAGCCGAGGCATGGTTGATCACTGCGAGAACTTGACCCACTTGGCTCCAAGGTATATGCAGTCGCCAACTTTTTTCGTACCTGTCGGCTGTGTGATCTTTCAATCTCCCGCTGTTTTCTTTCAGCATATGCCTGACGGCTTTTCGGGTTTACTGTAGAAGGCATGCGCAAAGGAGTTGTTTCAAGCCCAGCAGCAGAAATTTCTTCGTTAAGACCTTCCACTACTTCGTGCTCTTCGATGCAGCTTGCTGGAGAGCTCGAGCATGGATCACTGACAGATGATGAAAGCTTCTCACCGGTGTACTGGAAGCAGTTCTGGCAGAGCACGTCATCCAACGCAAGAGCCGCGGCTTTCGATGGAGGCAGGATCATTTTCAAGGCGTCTACGTTGAGATCGGTGACATAACGAAAACGTCGGTTGCGGTATACCCTTCGCTTATGTCTCTCGAAGTAGTCCGCGCAACTCTTTCTTTTAAAGCTGAAAACTGCAGCCATGACTGAGTTCAAAATAACGCGTTCATTCCTCGGGAGGTTCCGGCTTTCTGCTTTCGACGCAGTTCCGCAGTTCTCTTATACAAATTCATTGCTGCAAGCCCTCTTCTTATATTCTTTTCATTCTCTTATACTAGATGAGTTTGTCAAATATAGACACTGATTAGCGAATCAACCTAAGGACGCCAAAAATGTCATGGTGCGTGTTATTCGCTTACAAGTAAAAATAAATAATGGATAAGAGAAACAGACAGACCATAGCACCAGGGGCTCAAAGAGGACTACAAACATTAGTTCCGGAGAAAAGCGCTGCAACGAAGACACAAAATGATAAGCCAACCAAACCTTCCTTTTTGTTCTGATGCTCTTGCCGACACTGTGGCCATGTTTGTACTGGTGATAACTTGCCACCCTTGAAACAAATAAGTATCCGCAAAAGCTTTATGTATACAGTTACGACTCCATCGACCGGCGTGATAATGTCTAGTGTTTACTGCATTTGTTTTCTCCTTTTGACAAACTTGACCCAGCCGAGCTACAGAAACTTCGGGCACCAAAGAGTCTCAAGCTTCCGCCCATAGATTTATTGGGAGAAGGACAAGGACTGCTTCACACAGTTCCACTTCGCTGTGATGCATTGCGACAGCCTGTGACGACGCGAGTTCCACTCTAACAAGATTAGTATAACCCTCTTGCAACGGCGCACGCCGAGGTCAACTAAGAGTCGCATGGTAATCTTCATGATAAGAATCGCAGCCTTTTGCTGGCGCTCGCGAAGAGGTTACTGAACCTATACTTCACCTAACAACTGGACCAGTTGCAACTGATGTAACGAACATGGCTCTTTCTTTTGATGTAAAAACAAACATAAAGAAAAGCGCCAGGAAACGTGCATACCCAGCTGGTAAGCAACACACGGGAAATCAATTAAAAAAGTTTGAAAGAGAAAAAAAAATTTGCCTACGCCACTTGCCTTCTGTCATTTTTTTGTGACATTTCTTTTTTTGTAAAAAGTATATTACTAGGAATGCAACGAGGTAAAGTGGTTGTCAGTGAAATCTGATATTGCTGAGCCAATTATCAATGTTGCGGTGAAGCCCGCATACCGGAGCCGGAGGTTGGTATTACGCGATAAAAATGACTTATTCAACTGGTTGTCCTAAAACTACAACAAAAAAAGGTCAAGCAATATTTATACCCGGTTATTAAGCAGAATCTGGGCAATAAATTAAAAAAGTATGAACGAAATAAAAAATGGCTTTTTTGAGAAAATTGACTTCAAAATTTGCATATTTTTCATTTTTGTCTATATTTGTGGCAGAATAAAAACAACACGGTAAACACAATAACCAGAAAATACATGTCAATCGATAGCTTACATTGATAGCTACGCACAGATATCTGTCTCACGTCATTGCGCCCTACCGTTCGTTTTATATAGCTGTCCGAAGTTGCGTCACACTTGCTCTAGGTTGCATGTTTGAGATTTTTTAGAAAATTAATTTAAAATAACAGAAGACAGAAATTTACCTCTAAAAATAGCCAAGTCTGCGTAAATATTGCGTAATAAATATAATAATTCTGAAAGAATTCGATATTTTGTAAATGGCGGCTAAAGTCGAGATAAAATCAAATTGGGAATTTGACGTGTTCTACCCTGCAGCGCCTCAGAATTTTTTTCTCTCAAACTATACAATTCTAATTTTGTTCAAAGGCAGTTTCTTTCATCACAAGGATTCGGGTATCATATATATTTTTTACGATTAAATCTAAAGACCCCCCCGACAAGTTTGGTCGAATTCAAATGAAATCACCCAGAAGAAAGTGGACGAGTCGTTTTGAGCCCTGAGTGCTTTAACCATCAAGATTACTTTGTTGTCTGTTGCTTTACTGTTCAACTCACTAATTAATTTTAAATAAAGCTAGTTAGACAAGCTCCAATCAATCGGAGCTATTTATGGGATAAAAACAGTATTATCAAGACAGTTTTTTTCAGTTGCGACTCGCGAGGCATGTTTTTTGGTGCAGCGAAGTAGTTTTTTTTCTTTCTTGTAATGGGAATTTCGCGGGCATTGTTTCGTACTGCATAAATAAGGTTGTAAACCTGTTCAGAAAAATTCATAGGAACGCGGAGTCATAATTTTCAACCTTTCAATGGAAGTTTACGAGGCCATGGAGCTGCTCAATGTGCGCGACAGTTCTTAAAGGGACGGTGCAACGATATTCAATTGGTATGGTTTTTACTTTACACCAGCTTACTGGCACTAGTGGGACTCAAGGATACTCGCACGCAACGCCACTGGCCAAGAAACTCCTTTGTTGTGGTGTAATTTCAGGAAGAAGGGTGAGCGTTTTCATTGAATCTCTCCTTCGCAAAACTTCATGACGTAGCTGGGCAGCTGCAGTACCGCCCAGTGACAATATTTGAATGCGGCTCATAAACTGGACCCGAGAATTGCGTGGGCACTCGGATTTGGGCTCGAAATAATCACTAGCTCGAGAAGCATTCGGGTAGTGGCCCGTGTCCAATCGCTGCAACGACGACAATAGCCGAGCCATAACAATCTTTGGAACTCAGCGCGTGTCCTGTGCCTTGCCAACCCCAGCGCGTGGCTATGATGGCTGTCATATGGATGATTGTCGTAGAACAATAATTCGGGACAAGGTAGGATCTGCGATTGTCACAGGCTCGTCCGGGGTTGGTAAGAAAAGAGCCGGGAGACAGAGAGTTAAAAAAAAAAAAGCAGGGCATATATTTGCACACATAAAAGAAATATCAGTAAGGAAGAAGAAAAAAATGTAATACGACCACAAGTAAAGTCAGAAGAAAGAAATACGCAGTTCAAACTATACGGGGCTGTCGTCCTAGTGATTCACCGGCATATGTCGCGACGAGGCTCGGTTCCTGGCTTCTGTAGACGCTCAGTCCAGGGATGGTGTTGAGGTGGCGTAGATGCTCATGCCTCCGCTGTTTTTACTTCACACCGTGCGTAGCGGCGGGTTCTGGTTCAGGTCGTCGATACCGGGACACTGTCGGCCAGATCCTGCAAGCAGCTTCCGAAAGTGGCGGCTCGTGCTCTTCACGCACCTTTTCCGCACCCGTCACTTCGTCCTTCACGTTCTTCCTTCCACAGAACCATGACAGCGACGCGTAAGTAATTTTAGTTTTGTGACTACGATCGGATATAAGGGTCTTATTTCGTACTTCCACGTCAAAAATCTGTAAACGAGCACCTTCATTGTGAAGATTATCACCCAGGAGCTAGGCAGCGCGATTCTCACACCGCGGGTACTACCATAGCTGGAAGTCGCGAATAGAAATCCTATCAGTATATCTACATTTTAACGACTATTTACACCCCCTATCCAGTCACGTGGAATCGATAATTCACAATATATTTTCTATAGACATTCTTTCACTTGATGTTCATAGAATACAGGCGATAGAAATGCGATAGAATGTCTATCGCTACGTCTCAATAGACATTCTGTCACCATATTTCGACAAACCCTTCGCTTCGCTCCGCCCTCGGTAGGGTAAAACAATAGAGAGTTTTAGTAGACCGTTTTCATTTTCCGCTCCGCTCCGGGGGTGCCAAACTGCGCATGCGCGGCCTGCTTCGCCTGAATGGAAAGCGGAGGTCAAAAAACGCGTTTTAGTAGAGCGTTTTTCTTCAGCGTAAGAGCGTTTTGAGCGGGTTCGAAAAATTTGCTTGCGTAGCCCCACAAGTGGACGTTTATAGTACTAGTAAGACAAAAAAACCTAAACGTTAACACCAAGAGAGTAAAACGGAGCGTGTTTGTAGAGGCAGTAAAAACGAAGGCGACAATAATAAACACAAAAGAGTAGGCACACACCCGAAAAAATATTAAGCTATAAAATATAAATATAATCGTTTCAGCTTGTGTGCGAGTGAAGCCGATGGTATAAGCATGAGCTTGTTGCTCTAAACGGTACTTGCAGTGCACGAGCGCGCGTGCTTATCAAGGACGCTGAAAGGCCGGCACTCGCTCTTGTAGCTTCTGCTCCACTCGAATAAACTGAAACAGATTTACTTATTCGAAGTAGAAAAATAAGAGAAAAGGACGAAGTTTGCGCATTGCGAGTACATCCCTTTGCGTAGTACGAGTACAGTGTTGTTTGAGGCTAGCAAGGCATCTGCACGATGGATCCCCGCTGTTCTCAAGGAAGGAGACTCCTACTAACGAGATTAATGGCGAATTCCACTGGTCGTTTTGGAGCGCGCCGGGATCAGTCGACCAGATCCGGATTGGAGCACAAGATCCGAACGGGGTCGCGCCGCCTACGGATCCCCAGTGGAACATGACCACTGCTCCGGGATCGGCGGATGCCTTCCCGTCATTCAACTGCCCGGGAATCCCCTTTTCGCGGCCACCGCGGTCGTTTCGAAGACATCTTCGCTACGGGGCGCTAACACGTGTTCGACGCACGAGTGGCAGGAATGGCTCAGGCGCTTCTAGCAAAGATTGCCGGAATGCCCGTAGCGCGGCAAATACCTTCTCTTCTCCTTCCTGGAAAACGAACCGGCTGTCGAGCCAATGGGTAAGCAAGCGGCCATTGCGAATTCTTCTGATGTCGAGACCAGAGGTCGGCATTTGAGATCGCCCTCACTCACCCTCACCCTCACAGCCACACTCACCTAAGCCCCTGACTCACCCTCACCCTCACAGCTACACTCACCTTCAGCCCCTCACTCATCCTCACCCTCACAGTCACACTCACCTTCTGCCCTTCACTCACCCTCACTGAACCTCACGGCCCTCATGCACTCACCGCCCTCACGGCCCTCACGCCCCTCACTCACTCATGGCCCTCACGCCACTCACCGCCCTCACGCCACTCACCGCCCTCACGGCCCTCACCGCCCTCACGCCACTCACCGCCCTCACGGCCCTCACCGCCCTCACGGCCCTCACGCACTCATAGCCCTCACGCCACTCACCGCCCTCACCGCCCTCACGGCCCTCACCGCCCTCACCGCCCTCACGGCCCTCACGCACTCACAGCCCTCACGCCACTCACCGCCCTCACGGCCCTCACCGCCCTCACGGCCCTCACGGCCCTCACGCCACTCACCGCCCTCACGCCACTCACCGCCCTCACGCCACTCACCGCCCTCAGGCTACTCACCGCCCTCACGCCCCTCACCGCCCTTGCGGCCCTCACACCCCTCACGCCCCTCACGCACTGATGGCCCTCACGCCACTCAGGCCAGCTTCGGATGGGGCAATTTCGACCAGAAACTTTACGTCGCAACACGGGCCGCCCGCGATCACACGCAGCAACCAATTGCTGCAATTTGCCATCGTCATCATAAAATTTTATTTTTCTTGCATTATTTAGACACAATTACGCGTTATAAACGTGTTTTTATGCATTTAAATCTCGTTAAGAATACTAATGCACCTTTCGGAAACAGTTTATTTCCAAAAAAACGATCGATTTCAAACCAGAACCAAGTCTTTGGGTGTCATCATCGCCGGCACGAGGTATCATGTGAAAATTTTGCGTCCCTGATTGGATGCAGCCGCTTCAAACGTATTCGAATTGCTCCGAGTTGCTTGCTTATTTCGAGCCGGACCCGATCTGAGCAATTCGTGTCGATCTAGGGAAAGCTAGAGAAAAACCCGCCATTAACACCAAATTGCTGAGAAAGATGCTCGATCTGAAGGGCGCCTCACGCACTCACCGCCCTCACGCACTCACCGCCCTCACGCACTCATGGCCCTCACACACCTCATTCACTCACCGCCTTCACAGCCCTCATGGCCCTCACGCCTTTCATGTCACTGCCCTCACGCACTCATGACACTTACACCCCTCACGCACTCACCGCCCTCACACCACTCACGCACTCATGGCCCTCACGCCACTCACCGCCCTCACGCCCCTCACGCACTCATGGCCCTCATACCCCTTACCGCCCTCACCGCCCTCATGGCCCTCACCGCCCTCACGGCCCTCACCGCCCTCACGGCCCTCACCACCCTCACAGCCCTCACCGCCCTCACGGCCCTCATGGCCCTCACCGCCCTCACCGCCCTCACGGCCCTCAGAGCCCTCACAGCCCTCAGAGCCCTCACAGCCCTCACTGCCCTCACGGCCCTCACCGCCCTCACAGCCCTCACGGCCCTCACAGCCCTCACGGCCCTCACCGCCCTCACGGCCCTCACTCACCCTCACTCACCCTCATTCACCCTCACACTCATGAATTTTCCTGGTTCAGGAACTCACTCACCCTCACCTCACCTGTGAAGATGAGGGTGAGTGAGGGTGAGTGAGGGCCCTCATGAGTGAGGTTTGCCGAGGTATGGTCGAGACAATCTAGGAGCCCAGCCCGCCACCTGCTTCTTCTTCTTCTGAGGCGAGATGCCCCACGGGAAAAGAAGTCACGTGTGTGCGCCGAGGGCTGGCCCGGCTGGCTTCCGGTTGAATCCGCCGAAATTGTGGGAGCGACTTTTCTCGTGGCGAATTCCACGGGTCGTTTTGGAGCGCGCCGGGATCGACTTTTCCGGAGCGAGCCTATTTCACTGGGCGATCGGGATCGAGACGAACGTGTTCCACTGGTCTTTTTGGATTACCTCCCGCTCCAGATCTCGATCTGGATCCGAGAAGGTCGCTCCCCCCGATTTTGGCGGATTCAACCGGAAGCCAGCCGGGTCAGCCCTCGGCGCACACACGTGACTTCCTTTCTCGCGGGCATCTCGCCTGATCTCGCCTCAGAAGAAATGGTAATGGCCGCTTGCTTACCCCTTGGCTCGACAGCCGGTTCGTTTTCCAGGAAGGAGAAGAGAAGAGAAGGGTTTTGCCGCGCTACGTGCATTCCGGCAATCTTTGCTAGACGCTCCTGGGCCATTCCTGCCGCTCGTGCGTCGAACACGTATTAGCGCCGCGATTGCGAAAACGAATTGGAACTTGGAACCAGCCGCTACCAGACACCTGATTTGTTCCAAAAATACCCAGGATGTTTTGGGGCAATGAATCATCACATAGCAGGCGGTAGACAAGTAGACAGCGTTGAAAAATATTTATTCCACCGATTCTTATGAAGGCCGATGGTGTCGGTGTCGCAGTTTTGAAGCACTGTCAGTTCAGCTCAACACCACGTTACAAAAGACGGCTTGGGGTACTGCCGGTGCTAACGCAATTTCACAGTAGAAATAGGAATTGCATGAAAGAACCGGACAGAAACACTTCATTCGGTGGCATAAATGCCGAACATATATCAGCGATGTCACTTTCCTCAGTTAGGGCTATCTGCTTTGTCAACGAATGATGAACATCTCGGTAAAATAAAGAGCGGAAAATACTCCCCGTGTCAAGTTTTCTAATTACAGCCACTGGTTGATGTCGTACCGTGGTAATTCCCGGCCCCTCGAACGCACTAGCACTTTGTAGAGTCACATTTCCAGCGATTCCGCGCCGCACACGAACGAAGGTAAACAATCAAGATGGCGGCGTGTTCCCCGTATTGTCCTCGCCGTCAGTGCGGTGTGACAGCGTTGTCGGATAACAAATCGGGCAACACTGTTGCCGGGCGCCAGCAATATGTTGCCCGACTGTTGTTGCCGCGATGTGACAGGGTCGCCGGCAACACGACTTCCCCGTGTTGCCGGATAGAGTTGTCCATCTGTCCCCTCAGTGTGACAGGGTCTTTACCCCTTGGCTCGACAGCCGGTTCGTTTTTTAGGAAGGAGAAGAGAAGGTTTTGGGGCCGCGCTACGGGCATTCCGGCACTCTTTGCTAGAAGCTCCTGAGCCATTCCTGCCGCTCGTGCGTCGAACACGTGTTAGCGCCGTGATTGCGAAAACGTGCTCGAAACGACCGCGGCGGCCGCGGAAAGGGGATTCCCCGGCAGTTGAATGACATGAAGGCAAATGCCGATCCTGGAGCAGTGGTCATGTTCCACGGGGGATCCATCGCCGGCGCGACCCCGTTCGGATTGTGAGCTCCATTCCGGATCTGGTGAACTGATCCCGGCGCGCTCCAAAACACCCAGTGGAATTCGCCATCGGATCCAGATCGAGATCTGGAACGGGAGCTAATCCAAAACGACCAGTGAAACATGTCGGTCTCAATCCCGATCGCCCAGTGAAATAGGCTCGCTCCAGAAAAGTCGATCCCGGCGCGCTCCAAAACGACCAGTGGAATTCGCCATAAGCTGGCGAGACATCGAATCTATGATTCGTATCTCTCGTGCCACCAAGCGCCGAAGCTTCCTTTCCGATTGCGGTTTGCTGGATATTTCCAACGTAGAAAAGAAACCCTTTAGGAAGCTATCCTGCTTAAAGAAGGATCTGGCTGTTCTGCATGCGGGCCTCCAAACACCAGCACCCGACAGATAGGCGCAGGGTGTTGCCAATCTGGCGAGACGCTTTGCATGGTTCTTCCTCGGCTGGCCTATCCCAACCGTCTGTTCGTACTTGGATGAGCGTTTGGACGGAACTTGTCGGTGTTCTTCAGTTCTGTGAACCTCATCGTGGGTCACATCAACGAGAGGTTCGGCCACCTGCTCGCTGACATGAACAAACATAGGTGGTTGACCCTGGCGAAACTAGAGCTGTGCTAACAGGTGAGACCCTGCATGGTTTGTGTAAATTTCGCGTTTCCATTGTTTCTAGCACAGCTGCTCTGTCTGGTGAAAAGTTACTTTTTTTCTATACGCCAAAGGTGTACATAGGCAGTGTCAGGACAAGTCACGACGAGCGCGTTCGTAATCTATGAGTATTACTAGGCCACTTTTATGAGCCCTTTTTGCTCTACTTTACGCTCTGCGAGAAGCATCGTCCCCACCGCGCATGCGTGGCCCGCTCTGAGTTGGAGCGTATAGTTAGCGGAGTAAGCGTGCGCTCCGCTTCACAGGTTGTAGAGCGGACTGCCCTCAGCGTCCTTAGCGTGATCGCTTAGATCTCAAGATGGCTGCACTTACTCAATACGCGTCGATGTTTTTGACCGTGACCTCAGCTTGAAAGAGGTCGAATCAAGAAGTAAAGCGTACGCCCCGCGCGTAAAAAGTAAACCATTCGATTTGAGTTCTATGTAACACAAAGCAGCATAATCAAACGAAGTGAACGAGTATCACTTTGCAACCAGCACGGCGTCGGTAAAGTCGTCGCGTTTTGTGGACGTCCTATGGCTATGCAGTCAGATGTACGGGTGCGCGTGCTTGAACGCCGATTATATCTGCGCATGCGCCCTCCTGTCGAAAATTCCACTGAAAGCATGACCACGAGCATAGCGCTCGCAAGCTGCACCAAAAAAACCATTCCTCTCAGTTTTATTTATTCACACTCGCTCGCAACTTTTGAATTGTTTAACTTTCCCCAAGAAATGTTTGCATTGGATTTCTCGGTAGATTTAGTAAATAATAGAAACTTGAAAGCAGCCTTTTTAAAAGTGCAACCCATGGTGCCGCTAGTCTTCGAGGCCGCCTTATTTTGGCCAAGTGTCTAGGGAGCAAGAGAGCTACGTCATTGTTTGTCGCGGATGCGAGTCTAAACGTATTAGACAGGAATGCTGCGTCAGTACTGAATATGAAATTGGTTCTAGTCACAAGTCTCGCACTAAAAGCGATGCCCAAAATATGGCGGCCGAATATGTTACCCGGTGGTGTTTTGAAAAGAGTTACCAATAACGGTCGAAAGAATATTCCACGTCAATTTTTTGTCTGGTGAAAACCAGACAGGCATAAACAATGCAAACTTCAGCAAACACAACCCTGGACTTCTAAGCAATAGTGGTAGATTGGAACAGTTTTCAGAAGTTTCGTTTGGAATTCCGGCGTAGCGGGCCTCGCGTGCACAGTTTGATGGCCTCAAACTTTAGCAGAATTAAGGAACAACTATATATATCTATATATATATATATATATTAATTTACGATACCCAGTTTTTTACAACCCTACAATGGAAATACGCTTTATCTTAGAGGAGTAACAAGTCCCATATATGTTTTTGTAGTGTTTAAATACTGCCGTGTTGTAAGAGTGTTTTTCTTTGTCTTTTTTATTAGGCCATCAAGGACAAGGGAACACCCCTGAACAACTGTTGGGGTTTTGTTGACCGCACAGCATGCCCCTATGCCGTCCATCAAAAAAATCAGAAGACCACAAGAGGATGCTCGTCGTGAAGCACCAGGCAGTGATGTGCGCAGACGGCATAATTTGACGGCTGGACGAAACCTACAAAGACCATGGGCATTTTTTCGTTTGTTTAATATTAGAATGCACAAAATTATCACAGTAAATCATATTCAAGCTTTTGTACTGAGCGAAATACCTGTCCAGCTGGGCTGAAAGGCATCTAGAAATATTTTAATAAAAAACGTTTACTAACGACTCCCATTTTACTTCTCAGATGTGCGTGTGAATATTGCATCTAACCAAATTACAGTGTTACTGTTGAATTCAGCATTGTAAGAGTAGCCCATGTTGCGTGGCCTTCTATTGCAAGAAAAACCCGTAGCACAAGTGAGGCAGAAACTAGGCAGGAGCTTAAGCTGAAAAACGCACTTTCATAAACACACAAAAGAAATAAAAAGAAGTGTATAGTCAAGCAAAATGCTTTCATGTCACCCCCCAAGGCAGATACATACACTGCGCTCCCCTGTTAATACGAACACGAAAAAAAAATCGCTTTTATTTGCAGTTTATTTTTTTGACAGCTATTGAAAAAGCTGAAAGTTTGTCACTCAGATTAGTGCCCCAAACGAGCGCTTTATTCCACACCAATAGGAAAATGTCAGCCCCTCGAATTTAAGGTGAAAAATGAAAACAGGATATTGAATGCTCCCGCTAACAGTGTCGCGCAGTGTACATAAACACCAAGGCACCATATCACAAACTGAAGCATACGAAGAACAAAAAGACTCATTTCATTGGGAAAAAAAAAGTAGAGATATGAATGGAGCACTCGCATTCGCTATTTTTCACTGTCTTGCTGCCTGAAGTAACCAAACAAAATATCTGTCCGTTTGCCGACTGCTTTAGTCTTTGGTCTTTAACCTTTAATTTTTGGCTCTGGAGAGCCGCGGCACCGCGGAAAGCAGCAGCCCGTACCACCGAGGCCCGCGGTGCCGCGTCTAGGGAACATGGTAATGTGATGAGTATATACGTGCAAGATGACGACGACATGGGTTGTTGGTATTGGGGAGGGCGGCAGTCCGATTCGCAGAAGTCCAGACTTCGTGGAAGCGGGTTGGGCGGGTGAGCAGCGAGGTATGAGGATCTTGCACGCCGTTCGATCAGTGCATGAAGGAGCACCAGGAACATAATGGCGCTATTGCTCACTGGGGTCCACTGGTGTCAAAGAATAATGCTCCAAGGAGGTAGTCCAGCCGAAGGTAGAAGCTGCCGCCTCCGAGGAACCGAGGCCCAGGGCTCAGATTGAGACACCGCCGTCGCCCGGTGTGTCATCCTTGTAGTGATTATGTTTACGGCCGTCTTTCATTCAGAGATGGCACCACCTACACTGTTAGCAAAAATAACACGCCCAGACGTGTAAACCGTTGTCCCATAGCGGACACGTCGAAACGTGTTCGTTTTACACGAGGCCATCTGTGTTTTTCGTCTACACATGAGGTGCTGTGTAAACTTAACACGCTACACCGTGTCTGCCTTCCGCAACAACGTTTCGAGCGTGTTCCTTATGAAACATGGCGGCATTCGGCCGAGAACAGGTGAGAGACGAGCCCAGCGAGCCGCGCGCCTTTCAGCCGAATTGAAAGCACACAGGGCGCGTTAGCTCTCGTTCGATGTCTTTTATAGATCTTTCCAAATAAGAACGTGTGGCCGGTTCCATCTTGAATGTTCGTGCGTATGGCGCGTGTTTTGCTCGCTTTCCGAAGCGACGAACACGCACGTGCTGGACTGTGAAGATCGCACGCTGGACTGTGATTTTGTAAACACAGGAAAGGTCTATACACAGTAAAGTCTCCAAGCGGTGGACGTAGCTACTTGCAAAGGTACGTACGTGCGTAGTCGGCGGTCGGCGGCGTCGGTAGCTTCAACGAGCCGCTAGACAAAAAAAAAAAAAAAAAAAAAAAACGAATGTCGAACTTACATGGATAAATAACTTGAGCAAACTTTTTAGAATCGGGCGGTAACTTGCGCCACCTATCAAAATTTCTAGCAGCGTGTTTTTAAAAAAAAAAGACGAGTCTGTTAACGCTGCGAAGGACCACAACTACAGAACAACCCTACATACAACGCAGGCAACGCAGCACACATCTACACAGCACCGACATGTACACAAACACAACGACCGACACTACGCCCGACACTTCCTACTCGATATCCATTTCTCCCCGTGGCGCATATAAGCTTGACATGTGCGGGTGAGCTCTTTGGTCGCTGACCATTACAGATTTATAGAAGAATACACAAAACACGGCGCAATGGACAGCCGTGTGTTAGAACTGTTTGCATTTAAAAAGTATGGAGGCAAAATCTATAATGTTAGTCCGTTGCAATAAATAACGATATGTTAACAATAAATCTTAAACCGGTCATGAAAAAGTTCAAATTTTTGTTATTTTCTTGCTTGACCAGTGTTATGAGCAGTCCGACTAGCTTGAATCAGATAGGAAAACAAATTATTGGGATTTTGTCATTACGTATACAATAATAAATGAAAATGATCCTTGCGCAAAGCATTTTTCATATATTTCTGTGAAGGACATCCGGACATCCGCCCAACACTTCACTTCCGCTAGTTGCAGTACGGGAGCAGACGCCTTCACTTTTGGGGCGTTTTGATGCAGTTTGTTGTCGTATGTCGTGTCGGTGTCGAGTGGAGCGGTGGGGCTTGGGAATTTGTGACCGGTGTTATTCGTGAACACTGGTTTGGGGCGCTGATGCGTCTTTTTTTTATACTGCCACCACCCCGAACTTTGAAGATACACGGGCCCGTAGCAGTGCATTATGCTGAATCGCGAGCTCCTTCTCTGTTGACGTCGCTTTCCTGGTACCACTCGTGGATACTGCAAGCGTTTAAACAGTGTGCACCGTCTCGCCCACATCCCCGGTGACGTACTCGACCTGTTGAAACTTATTGCTACCGTCATTTTATAGTACGCAAGGCAGTTATCTCGTTGGTCTGGTTTCGGTTATAAAAGCAAGGCAAAACGCTCGCAGTTCCCGCCCTCAGTAAACGTTGGACATCTTCCACACTTTGACACCGGATAACTGAATGAACGGGGATTTACATTCACTTCTGAGGTTACTCTCGCCGCTTTCTCACCGTTGAGCAGCAGGATGAGCTGGCGACAAGCCACGGATGAAAGGCTTGAGCATTACCAGCCCAGGCGCACTCGGTGCCGATGCGGGAGACGCAGGTTTCTGTCAACCGGGAGGCCAGCACAAACCGTGACCGTTCCAGCTCTTCGTCAAGACACGGTGTTGCAGAGAGCAGGGTATAATACAGCTACACGGATCACCGAAGCAAACGCACTGCTATCTTAAATCTTGGCTTGTGATTGCGCCTTTGTAGTAGATCATCTTATTCGTTTTGCTGGAGGGACGCAAACGACGGGCATAAGAAAATCGCTTGCATATTCCGCATATCTCACAAAAGCACCTGTCACCTTGCGAAAAGCGCGAAACACGGAGTCCGTACCGTCCTAAGCTTCCCGTGTTTTACCTGCTTTAGAGCAGCTTGTACCTGCTAGTAGATATGCCTACTGAAACTGAAACAGGGCAGTGACAGAGAGAAAGAGACTTAGTTGGGAAAGCTTGCTTGCTCTCCAATTTCTTAACTCTCAAGTGATTGTACCATAATAAATGCCACCAACGCCTCTTCCAAAATAAAGAAAGAGCACCACGTTCACAACGTAAAAAATGGTATCAGTACATGCATCTGTGGGCAGGTAGGAAACCTTGCCCTAATTTATTCACGCCGCATGATTGGCGCAACTAACTCATTGCAGGACCGAATCATTTATTCGAGCGGTGTGCGTCTCTGTGCAAACGCAGTCCAACACGAAGCATAAAAAACGGCAGATTTAAGACAACAATCCTGAGTCCATTATTCAATTAAAACGACGTAATTTTGTTGAAAACGCCCGCTGCTTCTTACTGACGGTATGTGTCGGGATACTTCCACAGTTCGAAACGGAACGAAGGAAGATTTACTATTAAAAACGCTCGCTGCGTCCTCCCGGACCAGCTGGACCGGATCAGCTGACGACGACGGTACTGTACCCGTTGAACCTCCACCCCGCAACAAACAATTCGCGCTCCGTGTTAAAAGCATGGTTGAAACAGACCCGCAATACAAAGCACCGCACCACACACGACGAACGTTTCAGCTCTTTTTCGCATCGCCGGGTTGCACCAAACAGAACGAGATCGCCGAAGTCAATGCCGCGCTGTCGTGAACTTTGGCTTGTGGTTGCGAAATCGTGGACCCTGTCACTCCCTTCGCTTTCGAAGCACGCACGACGATTACGAATGGTACTTTCCGTCTTCCAGGAACATCACAGGGGCACTTCTCCGGTCACGTCTTCACTATGTGCTCGCAAACTCCGAAGCTCTATGCGAAGCTTCTCGCGTCCCGTCAAACCAAAACAGTAGCGGCGCCATGCGTACTTCACAGATTTTCTCCGGTCAAACAAAAACAACGAAAGCCAACAGGCTCTTGCTTCCAGCGTACATCGGCGCTTGCGCCGTGGCCAGATCGTTTGCAGTTGAAGGTTGAAGCGAAAACGAAACCAACTGCAACGTCACGTGTTCACATCGAGGACACGCTTTTTATATCCATTTTAACTGTTTGGAACGAATAATTAGACCCATGACTTTATTTGTGGTGTGTAAGAAACTATTATCAAGACCCCTAAACTAAATACAAACATGGGCGACATGAGGGAAGCCGCATTGCCATCGACCAGAAAATGGCGGCGAGCACGGTAAGCGCGGGTTTCGCCAACGTCCTGCGACATGGCGCAATTGCTTTTGGTGCATATCTGTCTCCGAGACATGTTTCTTTCCGCGGCATTTGTCTCGACGGTCCTTTCTAAGTATGTCCCCAAGCGTTCCGGTGCTTCGATAGCTGGCAATGCCGCGGTCGTCGCCGGGAGCGATGCGTGTTATCGAGGTCGGCTACACGGTTATGCGTGTATGACCGAACCAAAACACGTTTTTTACAACCTCGCATGATTTCTGAACGAATTATCCGTTACTCATCGTGTAAATTTATGGTAATTTGTGTAAATAGCGCGTTTTTCACCCCAAATATTCGCCAAATACACGGGACTTGCTAACAGTGTACAATGCGCCGATTGCACGTGTCACGTGTTGTATAAAACCACGGGCCGCGTGGCGGCAAGACATGATTCGGCCACCAAAAATATGAAAAATAAATCTGCTCGAGGCGCTCGCCTCAGATCTGCCCTCGTCACCGTCGAGATCGGTTGCCTGTCGTCTCGTTCCCATCGGCAGGTTCTGCCCCGGAGCCGGCCGACACCATCAACGTAAGCGCGGATCTAGTGAGGTCCAAAGGCGTTCAAGGCTTGTTTGACCCCACAGCAGCGGAGAAATACAAAATGGCGACGAGGATGGGATATTAGAATGCACGCCCATCTAAGCCTACTTGACAATGGCTCAATCAGCATTGACTAATATCGCGGCGGCGATTCCTCCACCTCCAGTCTTCTTGGCCGTTCCCGGCACACCTGTACAGGTCTGGCCGGCGTGGAAAGAGGCCTTTCTTTCGTACCTCCATGCTACCGGTATCCACGACGTTCCGCCGGCTCAGAAGAAGCATGTCCTTTTTTCGATGTTGGGAGTAGAAGGGCAGCGCATTGTCTCTGCTTTTCAGCTGAACACCGTGCCGGCCACGGAGCATCTGAACGAGTTTGAAGCGTTTTTAGCCGCGCTCGAAAAACACTTTGAATTTTCGGGATGTGTTGCTTTGGAGCGCAAGAAACTGCGCTCTCGGACTCAGCTGCCTGGAGAGACAGTTTCAGAATTTCTGGCTGCTCTAAGACATCAGGGTTCTTTTTGTGCATATGGTACTGCACTAGACGAACATCTGTGCGACGTGTTCCTTGAGGGCCTCGATTCCAGACGAGTTCAGGACCGTATCCTACGTGAGTGCGTTGGCACTGCGGTACCTACACTTAACCGGGCAGTACAGCTCGCTCTACAATTCGAGCAACTGGCTCGGACCTCCGAACAATTTCACCAACGCCAGACGTCGGTATCGGGGACATCTTCAAGCTCCGGTGAAGTCCAGTACGTACATCGAGCAACCCCGTTTCGAACAGGTGCACGCACCAAGATGGTCAAGGGCGACTGGCATCCCAGGTAATCAACCAAGATGGCCACCCAGGTTTTTCTACCTGGCCCTATCGTCAGTACACGCCAACACCAAGGACGTCCCGGATGACTCCCTGCCCTCCAGCAGTCAACCATGTACCGCGGCCGCAAGCGCGAGTGGGTCCTCAACAGCGTCGTGACGTTCCTCCTTCACGAATGGGCGAGCGAGCAGGCGGCCCCGACCTCTGCTGGTTTTGTGGACGTCGCAACCATGCGCGTGACGTCTGTCCGGCACTCCACGCTCAGTGCTTCCGTTGCTTGAAGATGGGCCACTTCGCCGCTGTTTGTAGGAGTCGCCAACCACCGTCAGATCCCTTCGTATATGATCAACGACAAGCATCCCTTCCTTCCCGGGGCCACGCCCATGAACGTCAACACGGCCCTTCACCTCCGTGGAGATCCGGCCCAGCCACGGTTGGAGTGCACGACGACTGCGACTACCAGTACAACGTCACGTCCGTCGACGACGCCCCTGTGCGGACCTTGGAGGGACCTGTAGTCGACCGAAGCCGACTAAATGCCTTCATCGCTGATGTACAAGTAAATGGACTACCTTTAAAGCTCCTGATTGATACCGGATCCCACGTCTCGATTTTAAACGCGAGAATTTTTAATGACATTAATCGCTCCGGACAGATTCAGTTACATCCACCTCCACGAAGACTTGTTCACTACATGCATGAAACCATTCCTGTCCTTGGAAGCTTCACTGGCCAAGTCATTTTTAAGAACCGTTTTGCATCACTGGAGTTCTATGTCTGTCAAAATGGACGTTCCTTACTCGGCATCGATGCTGTGCGCGAGTTGCAAATTACTCTGTCGGGAGCTGATCACAGCTGCTCTTATGTTAACGCAGCTGACGGAAGACCGGACCCCCAGCAGGATGTGACGTCGGTTAAAGTTCCACAGCGCCGGCCGTTCACTGTTTCGTCCCGCCAACCACCGCACCAGCCAAGTTCGTCAGATGTCCCCGACATCCTGTTTTCTTTACAACCGGGTGTTAACCTATCACAGGCACATCTGTCACCCGACAAGCAAGTGGACCTAGAAGTTTCATCAAGAACCCCACAGTCGACAGCTGTTGCGCACTCCGCATCTTCGACTTCGCGGGACGTATCGCAGCTTCCTCTCGGGTTCGAAGACTTCCAGCATCTTTTTAGCCCGGAGCTGGGTTTGGTGCACAATCACACCCATACCGTCAAGGTGCGGTACAACGTGCCACCTGTTCAATCTAAGTTACGTCGGTTGCCCATCACGTTGCGTGATGCGGTATCTGAAGAAATTTTCAGGCTGGAACATCAAGGCATCATTGAGCGCGTCAATGCGTCTGAGTGGGTCTCGCCCATTGTTGTGGTTAGGAAACAAGATGGCAGTATTCGTTTGTGCGTGGACCTACGTGCGCCGAACCAGGCCATCGTCATCGACTCTTTTCCTTTACCACATATCGAAGAACTATTGAACTCCTTGCAAGGAGCCTCCCACTTTTCTAAGTTGGACCTGGCCTCAGCTTACCACCAAATCCGGCTTGCCCCGGAAAGCAGGGATTTGACCGCTTTCATCACTCATGAAGGCCTTTTTCGATTTAAAAGAGTCTGTTTTGGACTGGCTTCAGCACCTGCGGCCTTTCAAGACATCATGTCCAAGGTTTTGAGGAACTGCAAAGGTGTCCGATTTTATCTCGATGACATCATAGTGTATGGCTCGTCGCAGAGAGAACATGACGAAAACCTACGAGAGGTATTGTCCTGCATCTCACGCGCAGGGATGAAGCTGAACCGTAAGGGTGTTTTCAGGGTTCAAGAACTATCGTACTTAGGACACCGTCTTTCCACGGAAGGGCTAGCTCCTCTCCCGTCTAAGGTAGACGACGTTCAAAACTTTGAGGCTCCTTCTGATCCATCGAAGCTTAAAGCTTTCTTAGGACTTGTGGAGTACTACAACAAGTTTATTCCGCATTGTTCCACTCTAGTAGAGCCGCTTCGTCGATTACTTCGCAAGGACGTTCCTTTTGTCTGGTCCCCAGAAGTAGAGGCCAGCTTCCGGAAAGTAAAGGGGTGCCTTAAAAATGCACCAATTCTCTCTCTTTTTGATCCGACGCTTCCAGTCGTGGTATCCACTGACGCTTCCATGTATGGGTTGGGTGCCGTGTTGCAACAACAGATAGGAAACCAACTACGGACAATAGCTTTTGCCTCACGCTCACTTACTAACGCTGAGCGCATGTATTCCACCGGAGAAAAAGAGGCACTGGCATGTCTCTGGGCCTGCGAAAAATGGCATGTTTACCTTTGGGGCCGTCATTTCGTAATTCGCACCGATCACCAAGCCTTGGTAACTTTACTTTCTAACAAAGAGTCTGGAGTTCGACCTCTCCGGATCACTCGGTGGACAGCAAGGTTGTTAAATTATAACTTTACAATGGAGTATCAGAAAGGGGCGGACAACGTGGTCGCCGATGCCCTCTCCAGACTTCCTGTGTCAGACACAGAAAACGGTACGCAGTTCGAAGAGGACGTAGTTTCCCTTATTATGCTTCCTTTGACACTAACGGATTTTCAAGAAGCTACCACCACGGATGTTATCCTTCCTCGTGTGATTCGATATACCCTTCCATCATGACCGGATGATAGCTTCGCTCTGACCGACCTGAGACCTTACTTCAATGTAAGAGATCAACTGTCCTTACATAACGGGATCCTTTTCCAAGGGGAAAAGATTGTGCTACCTGAACAGTTACGTGACCGCATCGTCCAACTGGGCCACGAGACGCACTAAGGTATTTCCCGGACAACGACCATCATCCGAGACAAGTACTGGTGGCCCCGAATGTCTCAGGAAATCAAAGAACGGATTCAACATTGTACAGTATGTAACTCAACTGACAAAACTGCAAAGAGAGCACCTGCACCATTGCAACCAGTTGAGTTTCCCAAACAACCGTGGGAAAAGCTGGGGTTGGATATTGTGAGACCGGTTGAACACGCACCTCCGAGTCAACGTTTCTTTCTCGTACTAATAGATTATCACTCAAAATGGCCGGAAGTGCAACCGGTGGCATCAGTAACTTCAACAACTGTTATTAACTTCCTGAAAACTGTCTTTGCCCGCGAGGGTCTTCCTTGCGAAATAGTTTCGGACAACGGCGTCCAGTTTGTTTCATACGAGTTTCAAGAATTTCTACACCAGCATGGAATTAAGCATTCCAAAACATCTTTATATCACCCTCAAGCAAATGGCCAAGTGGAAAGGTTTAATCGCGTATTAAAGTCATGTCTTCAGCTAGCCGCCGTACAAGGACGCCCTCTGCCGGATGCTGTCCGGGACTACCTGGAAGCTTACCGACGAACTCCCCACTCGGCAACAGGCCAAGCACCTTCCCTACTGCTTCATGGACGGACCCATAGGTCCAAGTTAGACATTCAAAAGATGTCGACCCCCGAAGCTGCGGCTGTCTCGTCAAGCCGGACTGATCTTCACGCGAGAGTGCGCAGTTACCAACAGAACATGAAGTCGTACTCGGACTCTCGAAAGGCTGTTCGGTGGCCGAGGTTCGTCGCTGGCCAAGCAGTCCGGATTTATCGACCACAACACAAGAATAAATTACAAACTAAGTATTCAACGCCACAAATTATTCAAACTCAAGTGGGCCCGGCCACTTATAAATTCGCTGACGGGCGAATATGGAACGCCGACAAATTAACAAGAGCGTTCATTCCACCAGAGCAGCAGGATGCAGATCTTTCCTGGGATGATGAAGATGAAAACGAACCTGCTCCGATAAGACACCATTCTCCGTTGGGCAACCCTACTGTCACGGCTCTACCCGATCCTGTCTGCAGTCCAGCTACAAGTAGAGCTAGTTGCAGCTCTGAACCTGCTGTGCCAGTACAAGGATCATGTGACGGGCTAGTTGGTTATACATTACGAATTTAAAAGTAGCGCTAAAGACGAGGACAAGTAGAAGACACAGACACGGACAGGCGCTGTCCGTGTCTGTCCGTGTCTGTGTCTTCCGTGTCTTCCGTCTGTCCGTGTCTCTGTCTGTCCGTGTCTTCCGTGTCTTCCGTCTTCCATGTGTCTTCCGCCTGTCCGTGTCTGTGTCTTCTACTTGTCCTCGTCTTTAGCGCTACTTTTAAATTCGTACTGCTGTGCCAGGCCCATCCCCGCAGGTGCCTTCGTCTAACTCTGTGTTCCGAAGTCTCGAGGTTCAAGATCTTCTTCAACCGTTCATCCCGATGGCGACCAGCAGCCCCGCTGTATCTAATCCGGGAACACCTTCCTCCATACCTCCCCTTGAAGAGAGCGTGAACGGTAGCAGTACTCACCCCTGCGTCCCGGAAGCAACCGTGACTACGCCAACTCAACTCTACAGTCGGCCAGTACGTGAAAGAAGACTTCCACAGCGACTGAAGGACTACGTGCTTTCATTTTATGGAAACAGTAATCTGTTTTCTTCATCTGGCAATTATCACGTGCAATGAACTGAAGCGACTTTTTCTGATTTTTTTAAATGTCACCTCTCACGAATTGAACTATTTTGCACTGTAATGGGACTTTCCACGCGGTTGTGCCTGAACTGAACAGTGTTGTGCCCAGCTTAATGTAGCAACAATGCCTGTTTTTTTTTGTTTTGTTTTTTTGTCTAGTGTATCATAGACAATTTACTAAGTGGGTCGGTTTTCAACAGTTGGAATTGTCTGTGCTACCGCTGCACTGTTTTTTTTTATGGAAGGGAGATTGATGAATTATTCATATACGCTCTAAAAAAATTATTTTTTTATATACTATGTGCAGGTATTTTGTTACTACGATTCTGTAGATATGTTGTCTTCCTTTTACGTTTCTTTTTTTTTATAAGAGGAGGAGAATGTAGTGATTATGTTTACGGCCGTCCTTCATTCAGAGATGGCACCACCTACAATGCGCCGATTGCACGTGTCACGTGTTGTATAAAACCACGGGCCGCGTGGCGGCAAGACATGATTCGGCCACCAAAAATATGAAAAATAAATCTGCTCGAGGCGCTCGCCTCAGATCTGCCCTCGTCACCGTCGAGATCGGTTGCCTGTCGTCTCGTTCCCATCGGCAGGTTCTGCCCCGGAGCCGGCCGACACCATCCATGTAAGCGCGGATCTAGTGAGGTCCAAAGGCGTTCAAGGCTTGTTTGACCCCACAGCAGCGGAGAAATACAAAAATCCTCTCAACGTCGTCGTCGTCATCTCGCATAGAAAAATCGAGCCCGCTGGCTTAGACAAGGCAGCACCTGTTCCCACCGTTCAGGGGCCGTGAAAGGATTGCAGCCAGCGATTTCTCAAAGCAGCCAGAGGTTCTTGACCACCGTGAAACGTTTTCTGGGGGACGCCTTCTCAAACAAAGTCTGCGCAGCCATCTTAGTGCAGCGAGGTTCATAACGGTCAAGCGCGCTCCCAAGCTTGATTTCAAATAGCGAGCACCCACCTTTCCAGAAAAGCACCATCTACTGAATCTTTACTGAGAGTGGAACGTACTTCTTAAAATGGCGACGATAGCGGAGCTGACGCTACACGCTCGAATCCCAGAGCGGGTCGCGCATGCGCGATGGCGACTCCGCTTTCCATAGAGCGGAGCGGGAAACCGAAAACGGTCTACTAAAACTCTCTATTATAATCTCAGGCCATAGCGTGCATCAAGCCTCGTCGGAACCGTCAAGCGTTTGCCAGGCAACCTCTTTCCGCTCTCAGCGTGGACCTCCACAACGGCGCGTCCGACTTTGGTATAGTGTTGCCACACTCACTTTAACCATGGCCTCCTCTATTGGCCTCGAGATCGACCTATAGGTGGCGCTACGGTCGCGCTATCATCATCATCAAAACGGGGATAGGAGAACGGCCGCCCCATAGGCTCTCCACGTTCGCGCGCGAGACGGCGTAGATTCTTGCGTTTATTTTGCCGCATACTATCGGTGGGAAAGCAATGCTAGCGGAAAAGGATGCGGTACTGTTCGGTGCTTCAGTGAAGATCGAATCATGTTGCCAGAGTGCGGCCTAAATTTATATAATCGCTTCTGTGGGCGCGTCGTCTGCTTTGGGCAGGCGTTGGAAAGCATGGATCACCACGACTGATGCCTCTCCGGCTGAATTGGAATATTTATGTTAAATATTTGTTTCTTTTAAAATGGATGTATCGGTTCATCAACGTGGCAATTAAAAAAAAAACAATAAATTCCAACCCAAATAACATAATACTGGTACTAAAGAGATAAGATAATCCGCCAACCAAAAATTGAAATAGTAGCGACCCTACGTTTCGAAACCGTTCGTTTCTTCTTCAGGGGGATGAATGAAGGACAGCAGCTTCTTCTTCTTCTAGATGTTCAGCGACTTCTTTTTCTTTTTCATTGGTCTTAGTAGGCTGGTCGTGCCGTGCGCAGTCTGTTATAACATCTTGGAGGCCGGTAATATATAAAGTTGGAAGTGCCCCTAAGGACCTATTGATGTTGTTAGAGGTTGTTTGTATGTACCATGACTCTACGAGGTGTCTTCTACGTAGATTTGATGCCGTGTCTAGGATGCTTGCGTTTCCAAAGGCAATGCGGTGGTCGAGGGTCTCGCAATGTTCAGCGAGAGCACTGCGTTCTCTGTCGAAGTTTCGCACGTCGTTTTTATGTTGGCGGAGTCGATCGTGGAAGTTCTTCGATTCGCCGATATAGGAGGCGGGGCATTGGGAGCATGGAATCTTATAAATGACGCCCTGGGCCCTGTCCTTCGGTGGCTTGTCCTTTGGGCGGGGTAGGAAGTGCCCAAGAGTTGACACCGGTTTGTGTGCAACCATAATATGTTCCTTTGCGAATAGTCTGGATAGTAGTTCGCTCGTTCCTTTCACGTAAGGGATGCTGACGCGTGCTAGCGGTTTGGAAGCTGTTCTTGCAGGTTGGTTTATCCTATTATGGTTCTGACGGCGAACCACATGGCGAATGAAATCACCGGTATAGCCATTCTTTTTTAGGTCGCTGATGATTGTTTGGTCCTCTTTTCTTTTGTCGTTTTCAGAAGAGCACACAGCCTTAGCTCTCGTAAACAGTGTGGAGACGACAGACGCCTTGTGGCTAACCGGGTGGTTGGAATCGAACCGGAGGTAACGTCCAGAGTGAGTTGGTTTCCTGTGCACGGTAAATTTTAGGGTATCACCTTGTCTTCGGACCAGCACATCGAGAAAGGGCAAAGTGTTGTTGTGTTCGCGTTCCACAGAGAATTGTATAGCCGGTTCTATAGAGTTGAGGTGGCCGAGAAAGTTGTCCACTTCTGATCCTTGTATGATGCAGAAGCAGTCGTCAATATACCGTAGGAATATCTGGGGTCTGGATGCAAAAGATTGTAGAGCCTTCTGTTCGATTACTTCCATTGTCAGGTTGGCCATGGCAACGGAGATGGATGCGCCCATTGCCGTGCCACTAGTTTGTTGGTAGAATTGTTGTTTGAAGGAGAAGTAAGTATTGTTCAAGCAGAATTCTAGGAGACGACATATCTCATCGATGCTGAGGCAAGTTCTTGTGTCTAAGTCTTCATCCTTCTCAAGAGCTTCTCTTGTTGCGGTGACAGCCAGAGGAATCGGGACGTTTGTAAAAAGGGGATACAACATCGAATGATACCAGACACTCGTCATTGTCGACCCTTATTTGCGATATGCGTTCTACAAAATCGCTGGAATTCCGTACGTTAGTCGGCGTATTCCCGGCGAGAGGGGATATTACTCTGTGTAAGTAGTCTGACAAAGCTCGAAGTGGTGAAGTTGTGAAGTCAACGATGGGTCTCAGTGGAACGTCGGGCTTATGGATCTTGGGAAGTCCGTAAAATCCTGGAGCGAATCCATTTCTGCAAATAAGTCGAAGGTAAAGGTTCTTTGACTCCGGGTAGTTTTTAAAAATTGTTGCCAGCATGCTGTTTAAGTTTCTCTGTATGACGAGCGTCGGATTCCGTTTGAGCTTCTTGTAGGCGGAGCAATCAAGAAGTTTTTGGGTCTTTTCTTCGTACGCTACTCTGTCAAGAACGACAGTCGTGTTGCCTTTGTCCGCTGGTAAGATGACGATGGTGCTGTCTTCTCTGAGCTTGCGGAGCGCTGTGTGTTCCTCCTTAGAGATGTTGTATGGTTGACGTCGTGGGAGTTTCGACAGTGCGCTGATTGCCTTTAGACGGATTCCTTCCCGTACGCTAGGAACCATGTGCATGATGCCGTCCTCGATGGCAGCAGCCATATGCGCCAAAGGAGGCCGTGTGGTGGTGAGGTTGTAGTTATGACCCCTGGCGAGGACATCAATTTCACGTTGGGAGAGTAACCTCGAGGACAAGTTGGTGACAAAAGAGGAGTTATTCTTGTACCGCCTCGTCTCCTTCTGTCTTCTCAGAGTCAACAGATTTTTTTCCTGAGTGATTTGGTGTTTCTGAGTTGCGGTTGCGGCGCATTTTTCGGCAAAAGCTTGTACTGATGGAAACATGTGCGGAATTCGATGTTCAAGCTGTTGACGTACATAAAACAAATCTAGCTGTTTCTGTTTAAGGATAGCGTTGCATTCGTGAATGCGAGCATTTACCAGACGATGCTCCGCTTGCGTCAAAACTTTATGACCCTCTGGTGTTGGGACAATCCGTTTCAACCGTAAGCTTCGAGGAATAACTTCAGCATCACGGCAAGCCTTCGTGAAATTCAAGTGTGTCTTGAATGAAGAGATGCTGCGGTAGATGTTCACGTACCGTTTCGCTAGCTGGGTAGTCTTTTGTCCAAAGTCATCGTGAAGAGACTTGAAGGTAAACATGTTTGAGAGAATACTGGTACTGTAAGCTGTGAAATCGCAGCTTCTATGCTTTTTTTTTTAACTTAGCTTTTGCAGTAATATAAATATATAGAATGAAGATAAGTTAGCGCTGTATTGGAAATTACCCTGCTATTGAGTTCCTCTCCCCTTTTACTGTGCGATAGTGTGGGTAAGTTTTTTGGAGTCTCAACAAATCTACTGCGTTGCGATGGGGACAAGGTGTCTCTACTAGTTAAGATCTGCAAACTGCACGGATGGCAGGACAACTGAAACAATTGGAACAAACTGTTCTAATATACCTTCCGTGACTGTAATAAACGAGTGTAACCGAGCAACGCAGCAATGTTCCTGTTATTAAATGCTTTTCTCGGTAGTGTGGGTTCACCCGCTTCAATTTTCTTGGTGAGGGTCGCGGATGTCAAGATGCTAATACTATAAATTTCTGGCTAAATAATGTTGGATTCAAACACAGTAGACTCTGCAACCCCAACATACGACGCGCACCACGACACAGACAGCACCGGCCGCAGTGATACTCTTTTACTGATGAGGTCTAGCGAGCTTCACGAGACTTTCCAATCACCCTCCGCCCTCAGGATATCAGGACTGGGCAGTTCATCGATTAACTTTCAGATTATTCAAGTAATGCTTTAATTGCATTTTTTTTTGCCGGTTAATTGGAGCCTTGTGCTGGAGAAAGTCAACAAGGAGTAAAAAATGCCTGCTTTAATATTTTTGGCGTCTTTATTTCTTTTGTGACACTGGCTTGCACGGTAAACCACTTCAGCGTGCTTGTCATTTCACCGAGGTTGATTATATTTCATTTTAAAAGGCTTCCCGTGTTCATATTTATGTAGGACTCACAACGTAAAGTTTAGAATGGGAATGCAATATACCATTTATGACATACTAAAGCTAGTAAAAAAATCTATAGTTTTAAAGTCTTTCACGCAATATGAACGGCGAAAAATCAACATACGGATTTATTGATTGATTAGTCTACTAAAGGGATAGCAATCAGTCGGGTTAATTTTCTAATCAGACCACAGACCCACTCAACATTCAGTGCATTATGAAAGCCGTCGCTTGTGCGAGATAACAAAAATACGTGGGACCAGCGATTGTATACGAACCAACACACTAAGATTATGGAAGCTTCCGGCTTAAAGGGTAACTGCAAAGAAAAAAAAGTTTTTTTTTTAAATAGCCTAATTGGGACAAGCATGTCAAAAAACAATTTTTCCGCGAGAAAAAACATTTTTTACAGCAATATTTATTGCGTGAGACTCATTTTAGTTTGCGGCTATTTCGTCCGTTTTAAATCGCGCGCCACGAAGTTGTGATTATGTGACGTCAATCCCAAAAGGTTCTCATTGGCTAAGAGTTTGATTGACAGCTTAGATCTTGGTTGTTAAACCTTTGTTATATGTTGCAATTTCCTTTTGAGCGGCATATTTTTACGTTTAAAGAATAACCCACGTGATGAGAGCTTTTATTCTTTACAAAAGGTTTACAAGAAGGGCACTTCCGTTTGGATTCATACAAACAAACGCTTCGCCATTCTTTCATGGCCGCCGAAGTCGCTGCTCCCGCCTGTCTCGCCTACCTCGACTAATCGTTTCGCCGAAGTGATGAGTGTTTCGTGCTGACCCAGGTGCTTGGGTGAGACTTCTTGAAGTGAATTGAAGTGAAGTAGTGTGTGTTTAGCAGCTGTCGCAGGTGTTAGTGATAGGAAGCGACGCGGTGTTTTGGCTTTCATAGCGCGGTTCTTTCGTTTTCCTCTTTGCTTGCTTAATGTGCTTTTTTTTTTTGTTTTTTTTTTTTTTTTTTTTTTTTGTTTGCGCGTGCAAATGCTGACTTTTCGGAGATGTCAGATGCGTGATCCCGACAGTGAGCCTTCCAGCAGCCATGTCGCCCCGAAAGGAATGCTATTTGGCTGGAGGCAATCGGGCGTTCGCGTAGCGACCAACGCGTCTAGTTACGTTCTCGTCATATCGCTCTGGAGGCCGTCGAGATTGGCCCCGTGTGCACCTAACGTCCGCGACTAGACAGAAAATAAAAAAGCACTATTTCCACTACGTAAAAATGGTCTCAGTTCATGCATCTGTAGGCAGGTACGAAATCGTGCCCAAATTTATTCACACCGCACGATGCAACACGTCGCTGTGCAAACGCAGTCCAACACGAAGCATAAAAACGGCAGATTTAGGACAACAATTCGGAGTTCATTGTTCAATTAAAACGACGTAATTTTGTTGAAAACGCCCGCAGCTTTTTACTCACGGTATGCGTCGGGAAACTTCCACATTTTGAAACAGAACGAGGCAGATTTACTTTTAAAAACGCTCCCAGCGTCCTCCCGGACCAGTTTACTGGATCAGCTGACGACGACGGGACTTAACTGGTTGAACGTCAACCCCACAACAACCAATTTGCGCTCCGTGTTAGCACCGCATTACACACACCACGAACGTTTCAGCTCTGTCGCATCGCCGTGTTGCACCAAACAGAACGAGATCGCCGAAACCAACGCAGCGCTGTCGTGAACCTTGGCTTGTGGTTGCGCACTCGTGGATTCTGTGACTCCCTTCGCTTTCAAAGCGCGCACGACGATTACGAACGATACTTTCCGTCTTCCGGGAACATCACAGGGGCACTTCTCCGGTCACGTCTTCGCTACATGTGCTCGCAAACCGCGTCTAACCAAAACAATACCGCGGCCTGGCGTAGTTGCCAGATCTTGCCGGAAGTCGAGACGCTGCGTCGTTGAACTCCGCAACGCAAGGAGAGTGAGGGGCGGGGCGTACTCCTCTTCCGCGGGGGTCGAAAGAGCGGGAGTTTCAAATGTGGAGAGGTTCTGACTCTACTAAATTACGTCCTGTGGCGTAAATATTGATAAAAAAAATCATTTTTTTTCGTGGAACATTTGTTTTGTGACATGCTTGTCCCAATTAGGCTGTTTAAAAAAAAACTTTTTTTTCTTTGCAGTTACCCTTTAATCATAATCGCTTTGCTGAATTTCTACTCATGGGAAACGATACAACACAACTTTTAGTATAGAAGAAACGGCAACAAAAACATAAAACATTTAATAGGAATGTCAAGCTCAGCCTGAAACGGGCTGGCGTCGTCGAGATCCATGCTTCTGAGCGTGAGCCCGTAGCAGGCGACGCACGGCGGTATCCCCGCTTTCGCGCGTTTCCAATTTCGGCCGCACGGTGGCGACACGGTTCGATCTCGAGGCGAATACTCACAAAGCCTGGCAGTTCGACGACGGAGCCATAGAGTGCCCGGTCGCAGATTAAGAGCGCGAGGATCTGGTAGCACAGAACATAAAAGAGCCATTTCTCGGGCAACCTGGACGTTGGCGCACAGCTTTTGCAGCGGCTAGGACCCGAAACACAATTGTTCGCTCGGGAGAAGTGTGTTTCGGCGTCTCGCCGCAGCGGGGCGCCGGTCACGTGGCTCTCCTCTCACCCGATGTCTGCCGCTCCATTTTTTTCAATTTCAGCGACCGCTTCTCGTGGCGATCTGTCAGGCTTTGTCAGTATAGGATGCTATGATACAACGCAATTACAACTACATTTTTTTTTTCTGTCGTCGGGGTGCCGATTGCTTGTGGCCGTCCACGTCCGCCACATAAGAGTTGCTTCAGTCACTTTAAGAAACTTAGGGCCGGTTGCACCAACATCGCTTAGCGCAAAGCGGAGCTTAGCCGGGAACTTAAGCTTAGTTTCGGTTTCGTTCGGTTGCACCAAACTCGCTTATCGCTAAACCTAGCACTAAACTACGCTTAACTTAAGCGCTCAACATTGGGCGCTTTGCTTCTGGTTGTTTCTTAATCCTGGATTAAAAACATGGCGACTGGTTTGTCACGGTCGACGCGGTGGACGAAATTGGTTGTGCAAAGTGTTTTAGGCTACATCAGCGTGAAAGTCTCGACAAAATGACTTTCGATTGTGACAAGGATGCAAAATATTGTCGCGTGAAGTGTTTATCGACCCCTTTTTTCAAGTTGGCTCTCCACTTTCAGGGCGTGTTAGCCCTAACCGAGAAACGTACGGAGCTGTGGGGCTCACGTCTGTATTCCCGTTGGTTCTTCTGTCAACGAGCTTATTCGTATGTACTTACTAATTTTCGTATAGCTGCAACGTATTGTTATTTACCACCTTGTTTATTTACACTTGCAGCGCGTATCCTTCAATTTGATTAGCGCGTTGAATAGTTGCAGTACATGATCTCGGCGATCAGCTGATTGTCGACACCTCTGCCGTTTGCATTAATTAGATTGCGGCGCTTTTAAGTAATAAAACAGCGAAAATTCAATTGCTTTCGTTTTCTGAGTTTTGAGACAATCTTCAGTGAATTTTTCTTATCTCGCGAGTAGAATCTTGGCTTCAGAAAACTGTATCGTTCCATAACTGTAACTTTTTTGGTGATCGCATTTTTTTTTATATACTTTGCTTTATATCTTTCATTCGTTTCCCGAGAACAAGATAGTGTTGTTTCCGAGTTGTGCTCTGTGATGGTGTTTTCCCTTTACTTTTGTTGTTTGTTGTCATTGTGACGATGGTTGAGACTATATAAGGGAACACGTTTTCAATAAAATTCAGTTGAAAGTTGCGCCTTGTTGTGTCCTCCGTAACTTTTTTGGTGATCGCGATTTTTTAGGAATATTTTGCTTTATATCTTTCATTCGTGGCGACGACAAATCGTAACGACTACTATGCTATATTCGTTTATTGCTGTATCGGGGCAGGCTGGGGCAGGTGATGCGAAGAGACGACTGTTCTTATCGGCACGATGTGATGTACTAGTGGGAGTTTTTTTGTTTTTTTTTTCTGAACTCGACAGTGTGAAATTGAAGTCCGTTTGAGGCTGCAGCGGATGTTCAACGACGGTACAGTGCAGTTCTGTCACCTTGCTGATAGCAACGAGTACCGTCGATGCAAGGACTCTTGACCTGACCTCTCGACGACTTCTATTCGAAGATTTCCGGGCATTTTCGCAGCTGCCGTGGCGATTTCGTCACTGTTTTGAACTTCATCGGTCTCAGGCTTGACTTGGTTTTAGTAGTCATCTTACCTGCCTACTTATATCCATGATGTTTTGTCTTCAGCGATGTAGCGAGTAGAGTGTCCTTCTCGCGTTCGGTGAGATTTGGGGCCCCCGATGGCTCCTTCCCTTCAAAATGTGAGCACGAAAACTACTACCACTGTCAAAATATCCTGTTATCAACCGATATTAAACACACAATCAAAGATGTGAAGAGTATTCGTGTTTATTTGAAGCTTTGACTTCTGTTATTGAAAGTTAAACGAAAAAATGATTGAATTTGGAGGCCTTTAATTTGTTACTCACCGAAGAAATATAGCGAAAAGCAGACGCCGACGACGACTACTACGGCAGTTTTTCTTTTTTCTTTTTTGTTTACATCACGTGATTCCTCTCCGCCAATCGTATTCGTCGCTCTGAGCGTTCCCTAGTTTGCTCTGTTTGTCCCTAGATTCCCTACGCAATTCCAGCGTTTAGCTAGGGGCGCGTCTGTAAAGCCGGCTTAACGTTGGTGCAACCGGAATTTAAACCCGTGCTTACCTAAGCTCGGTTTAGGGCGCTAAGCCGGCTTAGGAAAGCGCCGCTTTGGGTTAAGGTAAGCGGCGTTGGTGCAACCGGCCCTTAGGGCGTAGCCAATCATGAATCATGTTATTATCGCTCCACAGCCGATTAGATTGGGCATGAGCCTACAAGAACGCTAGGCAGCCATTCATAAGACAAAAAACGTGAATATAACGAAACACACCCCTTTGTTTCTTAAGCTCTCAGAAATACCATCATTCCTAATTCTGCCCGAACTATCCATCGTGTCACTAGTTTCCTGTCAGAAAAAAAAGAAAAAAAGTCGGATGCCCCTCTAAGGAATTCATGTCACCCCACCAGCCAATCGTTCTTCCTCATTCCCTTGACGTCACCTACGTCAAGAAGCGAGGGACGCCAAGTTCTTCGCAGTGATTTTCCAGCTCTTTACCTATATCCGGAACCCGGGTGTACGTCGCAAAGCTGTGTGAGTATCCGCCCTTGTCGGTCGATGGTACTTTCTGCGTGACGACGTGAGAATCAAACTGTCGTGTCACTGTCGAAGTGTTCGGTGTGCCCGTTTCGTCGAGCCGATAGGCCTAGCAACCGCCGCTCGACACGCCGTACGCTGCGCCACATGATCAAGTGATGTCATCGCCATACATGGCCTCACCGGACTGCGTCTGCTCTTCTGCGGCCTTTAATAAATAAAGGAGGCTCTGAAATGACGCCCTCTAAACAATATTTATTCATCCGCGAAACATGGCACCCTTGCCGAGTCTCGTCGTTGCTATCGGTTGCACGGTAATTCAGACAAGCAGTGATTGTCTCGTGGCCCCCTCACTTTCACAGATGAAGGCATCATCTGTCGACGTCACAATCACGTCCTGCCGTCACCCTCGTCAACACGAGGTCGAGGTGGACAATTTACCGGCCCTCTTCTAGATAGCCGTTTTTAAACCTCGCTACGAGGTTTAAAAACCCTCGATCAGCGGCGAACTTCACTCCTCCCTCTCGCGCCTGAAAACTTTCCAATATTGTCTTGTCGCGCTGCAGAAGACGGAATATTTTCTTAAAAGCCGGGCGGGCGCATTAGGCCCGTGAACGAAG
Source organism: Ixodes scapularis (assembly GCF_016920785.2). NCBI lineage: Eukaryota > Metazoa > Arthropoda > Arachnida > Ixodida > Ixodidae > Ixodes > Ixodes scapularis. The sequence continues at coordinate 100,824,851 of NW_024609879.1, read as the reverse complement.
CACGTCCAGGGTTTCTAGCCTGTCACTGACTACATAGAATAAACGGTAAAGCCTCGCGGTCAAATTTTCATCTTTATCACCCAGCTGCTGTACGCATTCGCATTTCTGTTGTAATCGATTCATTTCGAAATTCAAACAACTTCGATCATTATCATCATTTCAGTGTATGGCATCTGTGCCGAACTAATGGCTGTCTTCTTGAGGCTGGTTTGGCTTTAATGTCGCCGCTTTAATCGAGGGGCTCACGACTCGCTACTCATGGTCACATCTGGTGTTCAGACCATCGAAACTGGCACAAATCAAGAAAGAAGTATGGGGTGATCGAAAAACATATAATTTTCACCCACCATTGACGTGCGACAGCAATGGTGCCCGATGAAATACAGTTCCATGTCCGCCATCAGTTTTGTTAAAACAGAAACTGCTTCTTGTGCCACCAGAGGGCACTACATTTTTGAAAAGGCTAAGTTGCAACGTTAATAAACAGGGAGCTTTTTTTTTTTTTTCTTACTTTTTGTTAGAACAGAAAGAGTTCTCAGACCGAGATAACCAAGCGTCGGACAACTGCTCACGCCAGCTCGGACCCGCCAGTCCTCTCTTAAATGTTGGTCACGAGTTCGGGTGGCCGACTGAACTCCCGCGAAGAGTGCAAACAATCAGAATGAGAGAGAGAGAACTCGGGTATCGGTCCCGACGGACGCCCCAAACCACCGCGTTAGCCTAATTAGCTCTGACTTGGCCTCGAGGCTTCTCTTCCCCTCCGGCAAAAAGGGTGAGAAGGCATCCGCTTCATTAGCCGTGTCTAGTGTGCCTAGATTACCGAGTGTTTCCAACTGCTCGCTAGAGGTCACGTGTTTTATGCGCCGCATATGCAAACGCGAGCTGCGAGAAGGGGCGAACGCGTTGATCGTCTGCAAGCGCTTATGCCCTTCCGCCCGCTGTCCTCTTCGCCACGTGACAACGCAGCGCGTTCGTACTGGCGACCGACCTGCGCAGAAAGCGTCCGCCATTAGATTGCAAACGTTCCCTATTCGTTCGAGGTGGACCCTCTTCTCTGCAATCTAGGCTCTCTGGGCGCCTCTCGCGCCACAGAGGGCGCCCTCGTTCTGGGGCGATTCAAACTAAGTTCGTTTTGAGGATCTATTTATGCCGTCTGCTCCGAGTCCAAAACACCCGCACCATCTTGCATCCTGTCAATTATGGCGAGTTCGTTTTCTTTTGAGATGAGGTAGGCTGTTCGTAATAGGTGCCAGCGACAATATCTGAAGAAAAAAAAATACTTTGCGAATATTAGTTGTTTTAAACGGATATAAACTGAGGACAGGAGGAGCTGTGAGCGTGCGTGGGGACGCCAAAGCGTCGAGCACCTGACTGATCAGTGGGTAAATACGAAACTAGCTGTTTTGTCTCTACTCACACTTCGAACGCTTTGGATAGAGACATCGCCTCCTATATTCTCACAAAGCCTGGCAGATCGCCACGAAAAGCGGCCGCCGAAATGGAAAAGGTGGAACGGCAGACAGTGGATGAGAAAAGGACCTACGTGACTGGCGCCTCGCTGCGGCGAGACGCCGAAACACACTTCTCGCGAGCGAACAAGCGTGCGTCGGGTCCTCGCCGCTGCAAAAGCTGTGCGCTGACGTCCAGGTTCCCCGAGGAACGACTCTTTGATGCTCTGTGCTACCAGATCCTAGCGCTCCGAATCTCCGACCGGACGCTCTATGGCTCCGTCGTCGAACTGCCAGGCTTTGTGAGTATAGAAGAAGCTACGGTAGAGACAATTAAGGTAGCTAACTTTGCGTCTGTCCACTATTCATTCCAGTCAAAGCTCGGCGTTCCGGTGTCCCCGCAAGTTATCATCTTCTCAGCCTCAATTTCGACCCGTTCAAACCGCAGGGGCAAATTTTGATTTGCCCCTGCGGTTTGACCCGCACCCGATACATTCTGCATACGACCAATTCGCACCTAAAAATGTTCATACACAGCGAGCCTTGACAAATGCTTGCTTTATTTGTTCACAAAGATGCCTTTATTCCGCTTAAATAATCCTTAACATACTCGGTCTTTCTCGAAATCTGTCACTTCTCGTCAAAATGAACGACTACAGAAAAAGTAAACCAATCCTCGTACATTCTGCACCTGTAGATGGTCAGCACCACGTAACATTTCAACTCGAAAAATAAGGCACTGAAGTATTTGGGAACTCTGTAAAACATTCCCTCCCTCAACCCCTAATAATAATCATACTAATATTAAAAAAGATATCTCACCTGGGCTTTTAGGTTTGTATGTTGCGTTCTTCCGGCTTGCCGAGGTCTCGCACGCACTTCTTCGAGATGGTAGGACACGCCCCGGACAGCGATACGTACACCCGCGCACAATATGAGGTGAAACAGCCCTCGATGTTTATTGGGCTTACCTGCCAGTTTTCACAAAAGTTTTGGTTCAAACTTGACTTGGAACGTCAAGCTGAAATTTAATTTGTTCAACTCTTTGACAATTTAAGATATGATAGAGATATGGGGAACGGTATGCTCAGCACACGTCCAGATCAGGTCTTTCAGGCCACGTTGTCCACCTACGATTGGCCGTTTTACTCTTGGCGCAGTACGTACAAAACTTTGAAAGGCCGTTCTAGACGCAGCAACATTAGTTCCATTGAAGGTGCAGAAAGTACTAAAATAACTTTGAGCACGTACTTGGGGTGCTCGTTTTTATTCGAAGCATCATCAATCCGTGCAAAAGGAATCGCATTAAGGTACAACGTGGCATTATCAATCAATCTCACAACATAGTCTGGCACAGTAGCCTCTAACTCCGAAGTATTTCAGATATATAAAACAGCGCGCCTCAAAAAAGTTTTGTTATTATTTTAACATAATTGTTTTTTTTATAAATAGACGTTCAAAACAGACACAAAAAAAAGAAGCACTAAAAGAACGTAAAACTGACTTTGCGGTTTAATCCGACAATTTTACTAAAATTGCCAGTAAACATATAGACATGGGGAAGGAGTGATCTAGTATTTCTTGATTGTATACTGATAAATCGGTCGCCTGCCCAGCCCCTTCCCGACCGACATCGAGACGTCACTGGCGCTATTTATTAACGACATCGTTAAACGACTGAACGAACAGAAAACAGAACTATCTTTTTCAAGGGGCAGCGCTCTTTCAGCTTTTCCCTCTTGGTACGCTTTACGCGGAGAAGAAGCTACATATATCAACGTGACGAAGTTCACTCGCCTTCGCTGCAGTGCATCCAGATTACTTCTTTTATAGCATGGCCATACGTTTCTTCCCCTGCTCTCCCCCTCTCTTTCTCTTTCTATCTTTCTCTCTCTAACCGTCTCTCTCTTTCTGCAGATCCGCGTGGTCATAAAAGAGAAGCGAGTGGAGCGATCAGCGCCGAGCGAATGGCCGGCAGCAGCGGCAGCATCGAGTGTACGGGTAATTTAATGCTTAGCGGCAATTTGTGCCGGGTGCAATCAGGCTAATGGCCCGTGTCCCCGCAGCGCTCTCCGCCGCGCGGCGCTGCATTCGCCGCTGGAAGCGCATTGGAGCGCTCGCTGCGCGGGCACTAAACGGCCGCATAATTCCACATCAGCTCCGCTTTCTTGGGGGACGTCGTGGAAGTGACCTCTTTCTTATTTTGTCTCTCTCTTTCGTTCTCTTTAGTTATTTTGAAGCGACGGCGACGGCGGCAACGTTTGTCGCTGGTAGCAGACGGCAAACATGACCGGCCGAACTTTCTGCCTTTTCCGTTTTAGCGGACTTGCGGGGGTATTTTTTGTCCACTATGCATATTTATAGGTTTCTTATAATAAATTGCGTGCTTACACATACTGCGCTGCCACCTGGGTCAAACTGAATATTGTTTTAGAAAATAAACTGGGAAAAGAAAAAGAGACATAACTGTACTTTCCGTTACATCTTGTCTAACGATTATACAGCGCTGTGCCCGTTACCGAAAATAAGTAACGAAATATCGTTACTCGTTAGCTTGGAAAAAAGCTAACGCGTTACAGAGCTCCGTTACAATTTTGCAAATGTAACGAAATACCGGTGTCATTACTTGCCATGAATAAGGGACGTTACTTTTACGTTAGTTTGTCGTTACTTTGTGTTTCACTGGTAGTATATGACAGCTGTTAGTATATGACTCTAGAGTCTCAACCACAAACGTCTCTATAAGATTTTCGAACACTTCTTAAGAAACGGGAGTTTGATGCATGTGGTCGACCTTCCTCTCCTTTAGCAATGGTGTGTTGGGAAAGTGGGTTGTTGCTTCGGTCTTTCGTTCCTTTGAAATTACCGCGAAGTCTGACAGCTTCTGCGAACGGAAGGACTGGCGGAAAAGGAAAACAATTAGGACAGATGCGAAGCACCGCTGTTAATTTCTAGTTATCAGTCGTGTGAAACAAACATATATCAAATACGCGTGCTTATATATAACTTCCATGATTCATTTACCACCTTTTTGAAATATTCAAGTAAACTAAACTAAGCCGTTTTTGAAGACTTTTTTGATAGCTTACATTAATGAGCATTGGGAGATGTAGCTGCAAAACTGCGACTAACAAAACGATCTCGAAAGAAGGGAGCGTTCTTTTGGCTAAGAAAGTTTAACGACGACATTTTAACAAAAAAAGTTAGTGACATTGAAGACTAACTCACCTTAATGTGCTTTTTTAAATTAGAGTTCGACTTCCTGGATGTGCTCAGCAACTTGAGTTTCGGCGTACAGAGAAGACATTTAAACAGCAAATTGTCTGACTTGGTTTCGCTCAGTTTAAGCACTTTTAACCCGGGCCATCATAACAAAGTTTCGGTGGCCGTTGCCATCTTGCACGAAAAGTGAGTGCGAGATGGCAGCAAATGGGGCTTTCAGAACGAGCGTTCTAAAACGGCCTTATTCGTTAAAGGTAGAAGTTGCATGACAAAGGCAACTGTACAGTACATGGACTGCTCACAAACAACATACCTCATAGCCGCACCGCTTTTAGTCACAGTCCGGTTTAGATTACACAAGCAACAAAAAAAGGAGACCGATCAATTAATATAACCCATAATTATAACCAAAGAAGATTATTGGTGATTATAAACGAAGTATAGCGCCGGCCATACATTTGTTATTGTTACTTGCGTTCTCGTAGTATCTTTACGTGTATATATGATTAAAAAAGGTGGCGAGCGTTTGTAAGCACTTTACCCTAAGTTTGTCTTTCATGTCCAAAAACCTTTTTTTTTTTTTTTTTCACGCCAGTAGCAGCGAAGTAAGGGCTAAGCAGACGAAAGCCATCACTATTACTGCTACGAATGTGTCTCTTTAGAAGAATGGTATTGTAGCTCTCACACAAAACCAGGAAATGCGAGAAGGATAACGCGGGCGCGGCGTCCAGCAATAGATAATTTGGTCTTTGAATGCCAGGGAGTTGGGGGCTAACTGCGATACAAAGAAGGTGCCGTCCGTGGTGGTTACGCAGTCTTTCGTGTAATTTTTGAGGTGCTATGGGAGAAAAGTAGACCAGAGGACTTAGTGGGAGGCAACCCTTTGAACGGGAGTCATTACCCAACGGGAGACCGCACCTTTGTACCACGGCGTCAGGGATTCTAAAAGATGGTGACGTCTTTCTGGTGACTGACGCCTTTCAATCCTGCGATAACCTTGCCACTTGTTTTGGTTCAAAGCGTGGGAACGTCAATGCTTCCAAATTTAGAGTTTATGACTTCTGTTGTTGACAGAACGATAATTTATTTATTTTGAAGGGAAGGACTTGACCAGCTAGAGTAGCTAGGGTCGAGTAGGCAGAATCCTTCGAGCGACGGCAGACTGTTGCCTTCTGAGCTGATGTCTCTTTCCAGCGAGACGGCTGCTCCTTCAGGGCACGGCGACGGTGGCCTGAGTAGTTTCGATACAAAGACTGCACCAAGGACGCTCAGGAATTCCGCAAAGCGATAATCTCGCGTCTTTTGGTCCCGGTTGGGGGAACGTTGAAAGTGTCATGCGAGGGAGTTTGAAATGACGTCGCTTATACATAGCTTTGTTGCGGTTTTTTTGCCACTTTTTGTAATGCGCAGAATAAAAATTAGTTTGCTTTCGAACTATCATGCTGCCATTTTTAATCAAAAGTAACGGATAATGGGTAACGTAATTTGATAGCAGATACCGTAAAATCGTAACGATATTACTTTACTCGTTACTTATTTGGGATTCTAACGAGTACGTTAGTACCTTACGAAAAAAAAAACGCGTTGCCAGTAACGTCGTTACTTGTAACGCGTTAGTTTCAACACAGTAACAATATGACCACCTAGTCCAGTGAATGTTTGATAGGGCAACACTTTGTCGCATTTTGTTTTCTGTCTTTTTTTGGAGTGGAGGGGGAAGGGTGGGCGCGGAAGGGGTTTAAAGGGTTGCTAAAACGAAATTCTAGTGTCTATTTTAATCTTTAGATGTGGACTAAATATAGTCATCCGTCCAAACCACAAGCGTGTGATTGTCATTGGCAGATATTACTCATCACGTTTAACTTATTTATGAACGTGAGGGGTGCATCACAATTTTTATTTCTGTATCGCTTTAAACATCCTAGTTTTTTCATCACTTTGTTTGGTATAACGTGCTTAACACTATCATCTGGCTTTCGTTTATCAGATAGAGTTAGTTTTTACGGGACTGATATTTTTCGAATGGTTTATTCTGCCCACGTCAATGCCAGAATACTATTTATTCGCCCTCTGCTAGTTGCCATCTTTGTTTACTGGGCCGTATAGATCGCGTTTGGAGCCTACGCAATAACTCTCTTTTGTAAACTTTTGTAGACCGCGCGTGCGAGCAAAGCTCATTGTGTGTATATATTTCACCTAGGTGAAGCACTATAAGCGATGAAACAGTGTGCACTCTCTTACGAGACAGGCTTATCTTGTAATATCATTCTCGCAGGGAGGGCTTTCCATCGAATTCTGTCCGTAATATTTTATCTAGAGTCCATTTTCCCCAGACCATGGTCTGTAAAGAATCCTTCCTACCCGGAATCCTTATCTGGCGGCACCTTTTATTAGGAAATACTTTGTGAGAAAACATCGTTTATTCGGGCATTCTTTTTTTTTTTATATCGCCAGTTATTCGGTAACCGCATTTCTTTAAGTGTAAGATCGACTCTCACACGCAATAACTGATTACCCTTGAGAATGTTCTAGTTACTCTACAATCGCGTTCCTTAATGTGTAATAACGACTCTCACACGCACTAACTGATTACCCTTGCGAACGTTCTAGATATAAATAAGTTTGCTGATAAGTCAAAACCTGAATTGCTTGAAAGGCGCTGAAGGTCCAACATGATAAGAAAGCAGCGTGTGATAAAACTGGGCACTCGACGCGCATCATCCATTAGTGATTACACAATTGGACGCTGGTAAATTACAGCTTTATAAAAAACCTGAAATGGTTTTGAACCCATAATTTAAATGCTCTCCACAAGGTACGGTGCCTCTAAACTTTATTTCGACGTCACGCGACCGCCCGGATTTGTCGGCTTTGGCGCTTCTGTGGTATAGCTTCCATTTCCCGATTACTTTCAAAGTTCCTGGGCACTACCGGATCCGGGGTAGCTGTTTAAGTTGATACCGCAGAGTGTGCGATTGCCGAGTTATTGGAAGTCACTCAGTATTTTCGCGGTCCTCTGGCGGTGTAGGTTTCTCGTAGTATGAGACCTGTCAGACGACTGACATAGACTGTGGACGAGCTTCTCTGCATTATACCATTGCGTGAGGGAAAGCCTACCTGAAAAAGCTGCAGTTTTACCATTTATGAGGCATCCGGGATTAGAGGAGGAGGAGCAGGATGAGGTGGAGGGGCGTTGTGGAGTAAGCATAGTTTGTTTCCGTTAAGAAGAAGCGGTGGGAGAGAGAGAGAGGGGTGAGCGACGTGCAAGGACACTGCAAAGGTGGAGGTGTAAATCTTAAAATATGCGTTGAAATTGGTGAGGTGCGGTTCAGGTGGCATACCTGGGGAAGATCTTGAGCTTATCCTTAACGCGAGGCATGTGTATTCATCGAGAGTCGAGCAAACTGCCGCAGCGTAGATGTGGCTTGTTTGGGGCACGTGCGAGGTTCGCGTTGGGCATGCTGCAGCTGTTAGGATGCGGAAGCTTGCAGAGGCAAATGCGGTGGTTATAAAGTTGACAATTAAATCCTGTGTACTATAGATAGCGAACAGTGTGAGTGGGAACGACGGAGAGCGCGGACTTCAATACATGCAGCGCTACCTTGAGGCTGATGAAAATGTAAAGTGGAGAGGAGGCTGCGTGTGCGCTTACTCAACACCGCTTACTCCGATGTGCACACCTTCGCAGACCCCCTCTCCCACACGCTGTTTTTTCAGCCTCGGGGTAACGTAGCATGATCGAAGGCCACGCGCTACGGCGTGGTGTTTTTTTCTCTAAGCTTTAGAGATTTGTTTTACAAAAGCTGTGAAAGTTACACTTAATCGGTTTGTGCAGCTGAGTTATACATCCAGGGGGACATTGTGTGGATGGCTAATCTTTGCGAAAGTCAGCTAATTAATTAAAATTCGTTAATTAACTTTTTAATTAGTGAAAATAGACGTATGGCTTCAATTAGAAGGTTACTGAGCGTCATCGAATATCACTAAATCAACTATTTTTAGAACGATCTGAGCCTCGTGGGAAACTCAGGGGCGCGCTAAAGTTACCACTCGTGAAGCAGGCGCAAAGCTAGCAGTGGCGGAACGCGATGATAATCTTATCAACCGCGTTCCTCCACTGCTAGCTTTGCGTTTGCTTCACGAGTGGTAACTTTGGCGCGCCCCTGAGTTTCCCTCCAGCTTCAAGTCGTTCTTAAAATAGTTGATTTAGTGGTTTTCGACGATGCTCAGTAAGTTTCTAATTGGAACCAGATGTCTATTTTCACTAGATAAAAAGTTAATTAACGAACCCTAATTAATTAGTTGACTTACCGCAAATGTTACCCACCCACATAATGTCGCCCTGGCCGTTTCACTCACTTGCACAAACCGCATAAATGTAACTTTCACGGCTTTCTTTTTAAACAAATCTGTAAAGCTTAAAAAAACACCCTATATATACAGGATATTTCACGTAACTTCAGCCAAGGTTTAAAAATGTTTCGGTACGTTTTAGGAAAACAAAACCAAACGAGTAAGTTTGTTCATTGTTTGGAGCAAATCAGGCCTTTATGTTTTAGTATTTTTGCCCAATTAATTATTAATTTAGATTAATTAATTAACTTTTGAAATATTGAATACAGAGCATAAGTTACAATGACAAAGTTGTAGAACGTCCTCAAAAACATCTAATTCAGTAGTTTTTATCTAGAAACCTCTAACACGGTTCGTTTTTTCGGGCCTTAAAAAAGTGCCTGAAATATTAAAAAAAACCAAAAAAAACGCGAATTTGTCAACAGTGCCTAGTCAACAGTGCTTTATTTAGCATTCAGACCTAGTTTATCCAAGCCACTGCTGAGGGCGCTGCAATACAAGGTATAAATGCGCGGAGTCCCACTTCTTTCTTTTTTATAATTCGCACACTTTTTCGAAGCCCACACAAAATAATGTTAAGGTTTCTCAATAAAAACCACCGAATTGAATGTTTCTGAGGACGCTCTAAAACTTTAACATCGGAACTTTTCCTCTTAATTGAATATTTCAAAAGTTAATGAATTAATCTTAATTAATTAGGTAATTTGGCAAAATACAAAAATAGCCTGACTTACCCCAAACAATGAACAAACTAATTAGTTTGGTTTCGTCTTCCTAAAATGCACCAAAATATTTTAAACCTTTGCTCAGGTTACGTGGAATACCCTCTATAAAGGCTGGATAGACAGGATTATCTGATGTGAACTGGTACTGGGTATTCGAGAACTCCATCTGTTCGTAAAAACAAAAGTCAAAAGTAAACATCGCAGTAATCAGAAAATGAACAAAGAAAAATGTAAACTGATGCTTTCAAGAAAGAAACAGCAGCGTTGCAGCGTAAGCATTTCTGTGATGCTGAATTGCCATTTCATATTACCTCTCCGCGGGAGGCGTGTTGGGCGTTGAGGGTCAAATAGGACAGGAAAGCGAAAGAAAGCCATTTGTGTCAACCTTAATGGAAATGAAGAACGTTAATTAATTGATATCATGAGTATTTGAAGTATTAAATGTAATCGTTCGAAAAGAAAACCAGGACTGCATTCTTGCTTCTTTTGATGCCACTGAATCGTGGATTACTTTACCTCCCCCTATATTCATCAACACACACACAAAAAAGGAATGCTCGTTTCAACATTATTCCATCGTGATGTTTAGCGGCTCTTGTTGGCACTTTTGAAGTTTCCTAGACGAAACCGGCGATACCATGTCGCCCTTTTTACGCATGTTGTAATGTGCAAATTCTTAAAGCTTTTAATGGTTGCAACAGTTTCCCATCTGAGCTCTATCTCGGGAAATAAAAGTGATCATTTTCTTTTTTTTTACTTTTTGCAGACTTTTAAGAATGCGAACAGGACAGCTATAATACGGCAGCGGAATTCTTCGCAGACATCAACATGAGCGTTTCTGATTCCGCGACAGGAAATGGCACCAGAAAACAAGAACATTTGGTGAATATCTATAGACACGCAGCGCAGAGTTCATCTACTGGAGTTGTTTCTGCCGCGTGTTGTTGAAGTTCACAATCCACCAAGATTCCCATGTTGACATCTTGTATCTGGTCTTTGGAGTAAATGCTGAAAAAGCTCAGAAACTCTGGTTTAACTGTTTCACAGTTGAAAAAAAAAAAATCGATTACCTAAACGATCGACAAAACTAACAACGTCTAAGTAATCGCCTATCTAAGCTATGCGGGCTGCGTAATGTTTAGAACTCCAGGTAAATGAGCATTTCTTTGCCTCAATCCTTTGGAAAATTGGGCGAAAACGAATGAGAGTTTCAATACTTCAATACCTCTAGAAGAACATTTAATGAACAACTATGTACAGTTTGAGGTATGCGATGATGTCGATGCTAATGAGTCATTTGAAACTGGTTGCCTTAGCGCATGCGTCACATAGACAGTCCACATAAATCATCTTGGCGTCAGTAGACGTCTGCATGAAAGGTCACTTGGAACTCGCAAGTTTACAGCTGATCGTGCTCGTTTTGAACATTTCAATGTGTTCTAAAAGATCTCTAAAATAAAATCTTTAAGAACTGCCCATACTGGTTTAATATAACACAACTTGAGGTACGTCTGACATCTTTTATGGGAATCGATCACTTTTGTATGTTTTGTCTTAGCGTATTGTACGTTGTGCTGAATTTATCCCCCAAATCTGGTACGCGGCCTATATGTATTGCACATGCTGGTGTGTTATAGCATAGCGAAGCTTTTATTCTAACTTGTGTACCTTCCGTCATCCAGGAATGCATACGTGATTTGCTCCTAAGCTTCAATAAGAACTCATATAATAAATAACTAACTTCACGACACAGCCTATGATGTAGTCGAAAAACTGAGTTCCACTCAAGCCTGAGTGAATGGCCAGAAGCTCTAAATGCATTTGAGGGCACTTGCATTCCACCGGTGGCAACTGAACATTTGCAGGACCCGACTTTAGGTAGGAAAAGAAATGGCGAAAGGCTTGTCGTTTTCGTCAGCGCGGCGCGCAGCACTCACGATGATGAAAATCGAAGGGCCCAACAAGTCTTCTTTGTTGCGTGTCGCATACCCTGATGATGAATACTCAAAAGACGCCATCGATGCCCCAGGATTCCAGATGGAACAGGCCCGTCGCTCATCTTGTTGCCTCTGATCTTGCTGACTAGAATCGCACCACACCACCAGAAGTTTCTAAAGTCATACACATGCACCATGTCCAAGTGCCGGAGACGTTGAAACCAACGATGCGCACAGAGAACCAGGAAGGACGAACGTCATGCCAAGTTCATCACATGAGCTCCTCTGGTTGTCATTGATTTTCTTTGTGTCAGGTGTTCACGTGATGTCACGTAATAAGAAACATTTCATCTTCAAACCCACATCTTGAGATCATCGGTGCTCGACGAATTGCGACTAGCAGGATTGGCAGGAACTTGTAAATGGTCACTGTTCAGTGAGGTGTCTTAGGACGACTCGATGCCCGTGGTGATGACGTCTTCTGGCGGATGTTTCTACCTACCAACGGCGGCGAGGAGGACGACGTGTCACACGACGTACGGTCGGTAGATGAGATCAGCGTTTCGGTGATGGTGAGCCCCTTGCGGCGAACACAGGGACAGCGCCATGTTGGTAGAGTCTACACCGGAACTGAGAACCATGTCGGGTTCACCGTCGCTGTTGCCACGTGACGACATGCTCTCGGTGTCTGTCGGCGGCAGTCGTAGTTGCAGGTCTCTGGACGTTGGCGAGTCCGGATATTCCGAGCTGGACACGATCATGCTGGGCGGTCGATGGTGAGGAGGATGGCGACTGGGCGTCGTCGTCTGGGGCTGGGAGGACGGCAGGGACGACTGGGACTGGGTCTGCTGCGTGTGCTGCGGTTGGCACTGGTCGGCGTTCTTGTCCGCAGACCGGGCTTTGGCTTCCTGCTGGGCTTTTTTGCTGCGCTTCCACTTCATCCGCCTGTTTTGGAACCAGATCTTCACCTGGAACGTAGGATTATCTTGTCTATAAATAGAAACAAGTTCGTAAGAGGAAAGCAGATGATTCAGAAAATAATCCAAGGAGGCAGGCAAAACGAGGAGGGATCGAGAAAAGAAGGGGAAAAAAAGCACGTAAAAAAGGAGGACAGGAAATTGATGTAAAGGAGACTCCACGAAAGAGAAGGGGTATCTGGGTGCGCATAGATGTTAAGAGGTCCCAAAGTTTCTGTACACTTTATTCACCAAACTCCAGACACATAACGAACAATGCTGTTAGCCAGAAATCGGACACTATTGTAACATCATCGTCTAATAATTAATACTAATTAAAAACATCCTCACACAGCTGGGTGATGTTTTGTGTTACAACACATCAGTTCACCTTTTAGGAGTAAAAATCCTTTGTTCTCGGGAATCGTTCATGCTTTCAGATGTATGAGGTCTTCCACAATTTCACAACGGAATGCTGAGTTTAGACTGGTGTAGACGATTTTGTTACATATTCCGAAACTATAGCGGTTTTCGTGTTGACCAGCACACGTAAGCTGCCGTTTTAATTGAGAACTATGCCACGAGACAGAAGTGCAACCGCCCAAACACAGGGTCCTCGATAATATTATGTGACAGTAGGAATCCTCAAGTCTCGCAATTTTATCGAGTCTTTTTTGCAGAATTGGCCTCTGTCGGCCAATCGCCTCCAACATAAAAAAATGAAAGACGTTTACAAATCTACGTAAGGCGAAATTAGAGCGCAGCTCTAATTTCCCAAGCTTAAAGGCTGCACTTACACCAGTGCACAAAAGGCACGGTGTTTGCCGCTGACATGAAGTCAGAATTATCTGACGGCTCAAGCATTTTCAAAGCATGTATATGTATGGTGAAAACATATTCCGCAGACAAGTTTTATGACTAATGTGACAAGGCCGTCATACAAGAAGGAAACACACCTCCGACAGTGTCTTCAAGCTGTTTTTTTTTTTATATAAGATGTAATAGCAGATGAACACCGGCTTAATGTACAGGTTTTGCTGTTGTCTGGTATGTGAACTTACCTGCGTCTCGGTGAGCATGAGATTGGTGGCCACTTCGAACCTCTTGGGCCTGGACAGGTACTTGTTCATACGGAACTGGTTCTCCAGTTCCAGAAGCTGCTGACTCGTGAACGCCGTTCGTGGTCGCCGTGTCTTGCCCAGCAATGCGGCCTGAGGTTGACCTGTAGAACATATGGGGGCCCTCGTTAAATTCAAAGCACAACGTTGTAATGTTCGGCATGATTCAGACGAAGACTACTACGAAACGCTTCTTTGGTAACTGGGACATTTTAACCATGTACGAGTTTTCGCTGGCTTTGCATACCTGATATATCTATCACTTCAAGCACACATGCTTACACTATTTGTAACACATAAGGACCAGAAAGATAAACAAAAGGAAAAGGGGTAGAGATAGAGAGTTCGAAGTACATCTGAAAGGATTCTTGAAAGTGCGCACCTACTGCGTTGCCTAAGGCGACTGCGCACTATTCCTCTCAGTCAATATCTTTTTTTTTTTTACCCGTCATGCTCTCCCTTTCTCCCCTCCCCGCTTCTCCTTTGAGTTATATTTCCGACAACTACTACCTACATACTATACTTCAAAAAAATTACCCTGAATCATAATCAATGATATTACGGACAAGTTTTGCCTTCTTGCGCCACTCTTCATTTGAGGTATAGTGCACTACCGTGATGGCGAATCGCCATCGAAACGAAAGCGCCACAATGAAACAAAAAGTACACAGCGGCCAACGCCTCTTTTTTTTAATATCTTTTCATCATCAAATATTACAGACGAAGAGAATGGCGAGACACAAACATTGAATTGCGGTCCTCGTTCTAGTCAATACAAGATCGTGACACTCGAACACATCGAAGACATCAGCGTTCCGTTCGACTCCTCCATCATGGCAACGCGGCGATCATCGCAAACGCCATACCCAACGAAGGACTTGCGCAGACGCGGCACATCTTCGTTAAAGTGTATCAACACCAGTACGTGACGGGCGGTCCTCAACTACACGTCGTCCACTCACCGGACCAAGTTTCTTTTACAACACGGGGCGAGGTGCCGCTTTACAACACCGCAACCAACAAACGCAAAAAGAAGTAAACTACATTGCGTTGTACGCAACGGGCCCAGCCAATGAACGTCGCGAACAGTAAAACGAAAGTGAGGGTCTCCAGAACAGTCCAGGACTAGCAGACGTCAACATAAAGAGGCGCGGACAAAGAGCGCGCGCACGCGCGGATAAAAAGAAAAAGACGTGGATGTCCTTTGTGTGGCATTATCCTCACGTCGTCTAGATCGGCGAGGACCGTTTCTCAATTCCGAGGTGGTGTCGCTGGGGCACAATCAGGGGTTCTGCCTCAGTCGGCAGTCGACGGCGCCTTTCGCTATACCGCGCCGAGTTGCACGGAGCGCGCTGTAACGTGCGGCCGTGGAGCCATCCACGTCGCTCTCTCGTTGGAAAAGAAACCCTAGTTCCCCGAGCTGTATTCAGGACTCCGAGCACATTCCACAGGGGACGAATAAACAGCGTGCAAACACACCGAACCTCTGAGTCTATAGTATATATGTATATGCATATAAAAACAAATAAAACAACGGCAGCAACAACAACAAGACAACCACCAAACACCGAGTCTTGCGAATACAGTCGACGCGCAACACGACAAAAAGAAATCTTGTCTTTAAAGGAAGCTCTATACAGTGGCATGCCGGGAAGGCAAACTCGAGATTATATTTTGGTGTGCGGGTATGTTTTTCCGTTTGCCTTTCTTTGTTCCGTGAAATACGTGTATAAAGAATAGAAGTGGGAAAAAAGAAGTCGAAGAAGCAACAAAGAAAACAAAACGGGTGCTTCAATCTCTTCCCAAAAGCGGCTGCGTAGATGTCACAAAAGAAACTGCAATTCTTCCGGTTAGCGTGAAGATGGCGGCGGCAGCATAGACGCGGAGTACGCTGCGCCTGTGCGTGCGTGTGTGCGTGCGCTGGCTTTCTCAGTCAGGGTTACCGACATGCAGATCGTAAAACAGACCTACGGACATACAAAAAAAAAGGGGGAAAGGGGAGGGAAAACTCGCATTACGTAATGATTACGGGCGCCCGAAACTTTTTCATTCTCTTTTTTTTTATTTTTTTTTCAGACAAAGGAAGCTACAATCGTAAGGCAAGGCCTAAAAAGAAAATCACAAATAAAATAGCAAATAAAAATCCCCACGAAGCAGAGGCTGTAGGGATAGGCATTTCTGAAAAATCCTAAACGCACAGTAAAAAAAATAAAAAAAAAAAAAATAATAAAAAAAGTGAAGCTGTCTTTCCCTGCGCGGAAGGAATTGGAATGGTTTCCACGGAAGCTACAAAAAAAGAGAAGGAGACAAAATAGTCGGCAAAGACGGGAATGACATAAACTCGACTCTCCGCTTGCCTGCTTGCTTGCCTGCTTTCCTGCCGTCGTTGAAAGAAAAGGCAAGGTGCTTGGGTAAACACCGGGTGATTGGAAGTCCCGCGAGAGGGCGCCCGAGCCCTAACCTCCTCCCCTTCTTTCCCCCCAATAAATCGCGCACCGCTTCGAAATAATAAAAGCTGCTCCGCTTTGCTGCGTTCACTTTTTGCGCCTCCCTACGCTCGCAGAACTTTTTTTTTTTTTTTTTTTTTTTTTTTTTTTGCAGCGTCGTCTGTTTGTTGGTTCGACTTTCTGGGACTATGTTTGCTTTATTGTGTTTGTGATTTAATTAGATTTACGTTACTTTTGTTATCTCTCTTTAGGGTGTACCGAGATCCATACTATTACATAGAATAAGAGAAAAATAAAATATCCGTTCATACTAAATATTGCGTAGCCGACGCCGGAATGGATTGGTCCCCAGGGCTGTCTCGCCCACGGTCCCGCTTCCTCTTCGAGTTGAACGAATTGTGGAGGTCCGCTGCGTGTTTTGGGTGACCGCCTTCGGGGGGTAGCTACAGAATGCTGCGTCCATAGTCCATCTTTCGTTTTTGGGGGTTAGAAGACGGTCCCAAATCCACACAGCATGGCTTTAAACTCATTTTGAAGTAATTTGAAATGTAATTTATTTATTTTTTCTTTCCAATTCTGCAGAACAATTTAAACACTAATCTAAAATGCGAGAGACTTTCCTCAATTGCCAACCTTGTGCATGCTTTACCCGTTCCTATATATTCCGACCGCTGGGTCGTGCCTGTTTTCAAACCAAACTTTGGTAAGTGGTAGCACCCCGCTTCGCTACTTCACTCCTCTTTTGCTGGATGGCGTCGCCTCCCCGGGAGTTGGGAATGCGTGGTACACAGACAGAGTCTCGCATACCCTTTGCGGTCATAATAAGTGTCAGCTTTTTAAATGCGATGACATTTAAAAAGCTCACATTTACGAATTAAACATGCTGGACTAAGTTAACTCGCTAGGTAATCTGCAGGTTAAGTATGCTGAACCATAGTCTCCTATACTGACAAAGCCTGGCAGATCGCCACAAGAAGCGGCCGCCGAAATAGAAAAGCTGCAGCGGCTGACAACGGTTGATAGGAGAGCCACGTGACTGGCGCCCCGCTGCGCCGAGACGCCGGAACACACTTCTCCTGAGCGGATAAGTGTGTTTCGGGTCCTCGCCGCTGTAAAAGCTGTGCGCTGACGTCCAGGTTCTTCGAGAAATGGCTCTTTGATGCTCTGTGCTACCAGATCCTCGCGCTCCAAATCTGCGACCGGGCACTCTATCGCTCCGTCGTCGAACTGCCAGGCTTTGTGAGTATAGGGGAGGCTACGGCTGGACTAAGTATGGCACGGCGATGACGGGAGACTGCGGACTAAGTATGTTGGACTAAGTTCAACTCGCCTCCGACGGTCACCTGCGGCCTAAACTAAACATCACTCGCCGCGGACCGTCGCGTGTTAATGGAGGCGACCACCGGTGGCAAGTCATTTCAGATTGCGCTCTCATTCATCGAGTGCTTGTGGTGACGAGCCCAAATGTTGGACTGCGGATCGCATGGTCCGGGGGTCGATTCCCGCTGGGCTCCTTCATGAATATCTCTGGCTTCGATCGTTTGTTCTTAGTTATGATTATGTACGGATTAATATGACTGATTATCCCTTCTATGTGCTCTAGATGATTATCCGTTGCCTGCTACGGGCTATTCAGCCTTAAAGTTCCTTGGCCCGCGTGTAACGCTTTTTCGTCACATTCAAGCGTTATGCTTTTGCAAAAAAATCCTTCCCATAAGCGCACTTTTTGTTAATACGGGTGCGTGGTTTGGAACTCCTACCTAAAGGGTAACACTAACCGGCTTGATGCGATGCAAGGTAAAAGTGACAACATTCATCGTGAATCGGTTTGATCGCAACCTTTCACCGTCTTCTTTAGTGCTTAATATTGGTCTTGAGCCTCTCGGTGATCGCAACCTTTCACCGTTTTCTTTAGTGCTTAATATTGGTCTTGAGCCTCTCGGTGATCGCAACCTTTCACCGTCTTCTTTAGTGCTTAATATTGGTCTTGAGCCTCTCGGTGATCGCAACCTTTCACCGTTTTCTTTAGTGCTTAATATTGGTCTTGAGCCTCTCGGTGATCGCAACCTTTCACCGTCTTCTTTAGTGCTCAAATATTGGTCTTGAGCCTCTCGGTGATCGCAACCTTTCACCGTCTTCTTTAGTGCTCAACATTGGTCTTGAACCTCTTGGTGATCGCAACCTTTCACCGTCTTCTTTAGTGCTCAACATTGGTCTTGAGCCTCTCGGTGATCGCCATGGGCGTACCAACCGGGTGTGTGTGTGTGGGGGGGGGGGGGGCAAGGGGGCTCTTGCTCCCCCCCCCCCCCGGCTCTCAGAGTAGGGGACAGGGTACGTGTTTCGCCCCCCCCCCCCCCCCCCCCTGAAACAGCTGCCACTGGGCAGGACAAATACTGGCCGGCGGCGCCCAAGGAATACCAAGGGCACCGCCCCCCGGTCCTGGGGGGGGGGGGGGGGGGGAACGGTCTGCTTTGCCCCCCCCCCCCCCCTAATCAAAAACAAGTTGGTATGCCACTGATCGCAACCTTTCACCATCTTCTTTAGCGCTCAACATTGGTCTTGAGGCTCTCGGTGATCGTAACCTTTCACCGTCTTCTTAAGTGCTCAACATTGCTCTTGAGCCTCTCGCTGACCGCCACTTTTCACCGCCTTCTTCAGTGCTCAACATTGGTCTGCGAGGCGCGCTATTGAATGCTTAAAATTGTTCCATAAAATATTCAACGAGGATTGTGTAATTGATCACGAGAAAAAGATTGCTTCCGCTACGCAATCACGCACTCGTAGTTTTCATCCTTTAACCTTTTTTTCCATGTAATTAGTATCTTAATTGTTTCAAACTATCTTTTATTTCTTAGGATTACCATAAAATAAAAACTTCATTGATTGATGGTTAAAACTTACCACTAAATATTGATTTTTGTGTCATTCTAACACAAAAATAACAACATCATGTGATCTCCGGCGGTCGCTGACCTTGGAATCGTATTAATGCAAACGACATAAATCAAGTGGATTGGATAAGTGGCACTCCTTCTTCAAAGAGTCTCGCTCTATGGTGAAGCGATTGATTAAAAAAGATAAACGTAGATTGCATGACTCCATTGAGTCCGATCGTAAGCGTTGTCCCGACCGACTCTGAGAATATGTTAAATACAGTAGGCCATGCAGCAAATCTGATGGTACAACTTTTAAAGACTCAGGCAGGTCACGTCTCTGACTCTTTGAGTGTCCTGCAATTTATTCGCTAAACACTTCTCGTGCGTAGTAAACCCCCAATGTACCCCTGTCAAACAATACAACTCTGCGGCTTGATAATTCCCACCTCATGTCGACTTTTGTATTGATTATTGATGATGTAGTCTCGGTCATACAAGAATTTTCACCTGAAAAGTCATGTCGGGATGATGGGATTCTCGCCTTGATTGTGGAAGGCTGCTACAATATCTTGGCTCCTGTGCTGCAACGCATGTTCAACTTGTCCTTAAAAACAAGTACGTTACCCTCCGTGTGTAAAAATGATGTCATTCTGCCAGTGCACAAATCAGGAAGCTCCAAGTGTGTCGCAAACTACAGACCTATAGCATTGCTTTCTGCTTTTTCCAAAGTTTTTGAAAAAGCGATTTTTAAGTCTCTGAGTTTTTATTTTAAGCTGACGCTCAGCTCAAATTACCAGGTTTTTTTTCTTTTTTTTTTTTTTTTTTTTGTCGTGGGCGATTTGTTGAGACAAACCTTGTAACGTTTTTCGAGTGTGCAAAGCCCATAGTTGGGTCCCGGGGCCAAGTTGATGTAATTTATTTTAACTGTCTATATGTGGTTGACCTTGTGGACCACAAATTATCGTTGATGAAGCTGTTTAATGTGAGTCTTCGGGGTTTTGTGACTGATTTACCAGAAGTTCAAGTACGGTGTCCTACATGATGGAGAAAACAGTTCAGAAAAACAAAGTTGCCTCTTTCTCCCATAAGGCAAATTTTATTGCTCATTTCTGTAGATTAGACGGCGATGGTATTTTGACATCTTCTGTTCTGCATGACGATGGTGTATTGGTCGATTCACGTCTAAATTTTATTTATGTTTCTAAAGTTAATAATGATTCCTTACGCATTCAATGCGTAATTTCACGCGTTACCCGAAAGTTCCACCGTTACATCTATCTACATACTGCACTTTTTTTCGATCGTTAGTTTTATCTGGGTTGGCCTTCTACTGTATTTAATTATCTGAGATCTGAGTGTCGGTCAAACGATAAGCGCAGAGAGCATACAGCGATGGTTTGTAAGAATTTTAAATTACCGCCATGTTGGGTGGAGAGCTTTTTACGACTATGTGCGGCTTGGATACTCTTGGTCTTTCAACTCCTTTGGAAAAATGACTCCTTCCCGATATGGTGTATTTATACATAAATATTGCTCAACGCTGTTATTGATTCCCTCTTGGTGCTGAGTAGAATTTTAATTCATGTTCCCCAGCGACAAAATGGATCTATGGCTTAATTTCTTTTGCCCCATTCTTACTTAGCGTCCAACCCTCCCTTCACACGGATGCAGCCCGGATATGACAAGTTTTTAACCCTGACCTCGACCTTTTTACTACCTCTGCCAATTTCACGAAAAGTGTAATACTGATCCTCACTTTGTGTTATGGAAATATTTTTTGCCCCATGTGCCTTTCACTTGCGCGAGTGTGACCCTCCTAAGGCCATACCAGCTGTTTAGGTCACAATAAAACAAGGATTAAATAATTAAATATTAAATTAAAAAAAGAATTCATAAAAAATCTTGAAAATGTTGTTTTAATTTGAAGTTTACGCCACACAAAGTAACAAATTAATTACAGTATACGCTTCATGCGTTACATAATTTGATCGTTCGGCGCTAGAAACACTACTTAACAACAAAAGGTAGCCAGAGAATGAAAAAGCGGGCTGCCGCATTATTAAGATAATAACTAATCAACGACGGACCACTCTCCAGATACAGATCCGTAAATGTGACACCGTAGCCGCAAGCTTTCACACAATAATAAAATGAGCAACAACATAATAGAAAGCCCATATCAAATGCCCGCTCTGTTAAAGTACACACAAAAAGAGAAATGGTTTTAGTTCTTGATTCAGTTCGTCATTGGAACCCAAGTTCGACCATGGTGTGCCATATTTCTCATAATAAGCCATCCAAAAAGACATCAAAAGAGACGCTTGGCGAGCAGGAAAAAAAAGAAGCGACACAAAGAGGGCTGTGTAAGCGACAAAAGCGAGCCCCCCTCCGTTTTTAATCCAGCGTCCCAATATTGACCGAGCCGCGCCGACCAGTAAAATAGCCGAGTGTCGACGCGGCGGGGGCGACAACGGCGTTATGCCGCCCGGCGCTCTCTTCATTCTGATGCGGACGGCGGCCCCATACACCGCTGATTTCATCCCATTAGTGATCCACTCGCTGCCAATTAAACGGCGGGGGTGCAGCCGCCACCTCCTCCTCCCGTCCACCTTCCCAACATTTGGTGCCAGACTCGATCGACAGAGGGGGCCGCTAACGAAGCTCTGGCAAACACAGATGTCGAGCTCCGGGTTTTTGCCCTCTTTACTCCCCTTTCTCGCCCTCTGTGAGAGTGGCTCCTCTCCGTCCTCCTCTTTCCCACTCGTTCTTCCCTTACTTCCCTTCTGTCTTGCAACGTTCTTCGCTTTTTCCCTCGTTGTCCACACTCTCTTCCTCGGATCTGGCGGAGAGTGGCGGCATCCCGTGGAGCGTAGGGGCACTAAAAGATGGTTCACGCATTTGCGTTTTACTGCGAAGGCTGGCTTACAGATTCGCGTGTCCCTGTCAAGACTGGTTCACACGTTAGCGTTTTGAGTGTGCCCGGCTGCGTTACGACTGATTGTGATTGCCTGTGATGTGAGCAAACACGGGCACACTGGCTCCATCTATGAGGTACTCCTGGAACACTTTCGATCTGCGCATGACTAGACTGAGGGCTTTGCACTGTTAGCGAGATGAGATCTACGAATTACCCACGAAGAATGGTGGCTTATAACGTTAACTGAATTATTTTAAGACAACGGTCAAAAGAATGATATCCTAAAAAAAAAAAATGAAGATGGAAATGTTCCAGTGCTGTCCGTTAGATGGCGCCAGTATCTTGTCGCAAGCAGTCACAACCTATCATGACGCAGTATGTCACAGTCAGACGCAAATGTGTAAAGCAGTGCTCCCGTTCGACGTTTGCTCCAACCTGAATAAAGTCAGGAAAGCGGTAATGTGGTTGCTGCGCCATAGGCGCCATACAGCACCAATGTCTCGCTAAATCCTATTATACATCTCACCAAAATACGAAAAAAAAAAAAAAGTACGCTAAAATTGCTCCAAGTGTTATTTCGCAATATCGAAGCTAAAAGTTCAGGCTCCGCTACATTGCCGAAATCGTTACGGTAGACTTGTACAAAGTCTAAATATTTGTATCCATCGCTTCGAATAAGCCACCCAATGATCCGACCTCCGTATCGCATTGTGTCGATACAACGAGATTCCGTCATATTCATCGTCATCCGCGGTGTGTTCAGATGGGTTAGTTAGCTCCGTTAAGTTCGGTTCTTTGCGCGCTTGGCTGTACTGTGGGGAAGTAACACCCGCGGAGTGGACGACGCGATTTTTGCGGGTCTTGCTTAGCCGCAAGTCGATCTCGTGCTCAGGGATAAGGAACTCATTCAGACCTAACGGGGCACAATTGCTGTTAATGTATCAAGTATTAAAAAAAAAAAAACACTTAGATAGGGGTTCTTTGTTTTATTTTTACTTTGCAGTGAATTTTCTAATAAAAATCTGGCAGTGGCATCTATTTTGCGCTTTCAAGGCCGACGCATTTTTCACAGTGCTTCGGTCCCATACTGCTGTCTTGATCGAGTTTCATTCTCACGCGTTCTCGCTTGAAGGAGACGCCAAGCGAAGCAACGTGCTTGTGCAAGTAGCTTTGACAGCGTTGGGCACTTCAGAAACTAGCTATGCAAACCTTGAATAACGTGGCCCCGATAAATGAACTCAAAGTACAGCATTCAAAGAAGACTTCAGCAGCTGTCCTAATAAGTGGCGTATATCAATGGGTGTGATTTTCTTTCTTTTTTTTTCAAATACCAATCTTTCAGATTGGTACTTTTGCCGAGCGAGAGGATTTCTAAATAGCTTTCATTAAACTTTGCTGCACTGTACTACAGACTGAATTATTCGCGTCAGATCTCTCGTTTTTGAATCAAATATGATGTTCGAAACAAATCTAAGATATATTTATCCATAAACTTATTACCGAAACGAGTTTTCTCTTAACTGCATCTTTATTGTCATATTCTAGTTTTGCGTTATAAAGTTTTACACGTAAACGGCTACTATTGTATATGCTGTTAGTGACTTTTCCTTCATTTTTTAGGTTCATTATTTTTCGAGTACAGCAGTTCGCGATTTGATGTGGTATGGCTCGCGATACGAGCTATATTGCGCAAAGGACGACCAGGCCGTATGAACACCACTGTCGCTCGCGTGGCTACCGTGCGTGCGACAGGGGTGGGGAGGTATCGCGCGCGGCTGGGTTAATCGACACATTTGAAGACCTCCACTGCCGTTCTGACCCTGCGCTCGCTGCCTGCTATAGACCGCGTAATCTGAGCTAGCTGCCTGGTCGCCGTTTGCGCACCCTATAGCGAACAACGCCAGCCATTGTACACGTATTCGTTAGCATGGCGCGATATGTCAGCAATATCAGTTTTCCAGGATTTTTTTTCGAGTCGTGAAATTCGCATAAAGATAGGATAATTCAAGGTAGGGTATTGGTCTGCGCCGATCTTATGGCAGTAATTATTTTTTGACCATTTGCCAGGCAAATCTTCGTAAGTGAAGGCTATAGCACTGAGATTCACTCTCTTTAAATAGGTAACGAAAAAATTAGTAAATATTTTCTTTGTCTTTAGCAATAAAAAGTTCTTTTTTTTTTTTTTATTTGAGACGCACCAAAGGCTGGGGTTGCCGTAAAAAAAGCCCATTCTCGTGTATGCCACATTGTTCGTACATCGTACATGAGGCACGGTTTTCGCTGTAGACATGAAGACAGAAGTATCTGCGGACACTCCTCAAGCATGGTCAAAGCCCGCTGGCTTCGTACATGCTTCCAAGATGTCTGCAGACAGTCTTTGTACGATTAATGTGAGCGTCATGCAAGCAAGAAGCACGCCTGAGTCAGTTCCTCTGTAGACTGTCTTTCTGATGATGTAGATCTCAACTAAGAAATGGAACTCCAAAGTTCTGGGAACAATGCCTTCACCCTGTACAAACGTATAAAATAAATATTTTATGTTAGACTCGTCGTCTGCCTAAAAAGTGAGAGAAACAGGGCAACATTGTACTACAGCTCATTCTATAGGAATCTCGTGTTTCTTAATCCCTACTCGTATACGATAATGCAAGAATAATATTTTGTTTTGATTCGTTTAGAACTCTGGGGTGACGTCGCCCCAACCAGTGCAGTTAGTAGGGAGTTTTCGTAGACCGCGCTGCCCCCTCCGCTACGCGTTCCGTAACGAAGAAGTCTCTACTGCGCCTGCTCGCCGATAGCCTTGACTGTGGAGTTCCCGCTATCGTAGCGGGTTGCGGAGCGCCCTTGCGGGACGGCAAAAACGATCTACGAAAACTTCCTATTGCCGCCTTCTGTCACCGTGAAAGAATGACAACCGCAAAAAACCAAAATCCGTAAAAAGAAAAAAAAAAAAACTGTCTGCAATAAGTTGTGCTTTTTACTTCGCTTGAGTTCCAGCTGGCCGAGTTCCGTACTTACTGAGCGAATAAACACGCCAGCATTTCTACAAATCCACCGATCTGAAACCAACTTACCGCATCGCCAAAAACACCACCACCCCAACGCGGGCCGCGGTGCACGCGCGCGCGAGCGCGTGCACCGCCACACGGGCACGAGCTCAAGCAGGCGTTGCGCGACGAGCGGCGCAATCTCGACAAGCTTGCGGGGATCAACGTTAAACGAGATTAGCCCCAAAACCGATCCGGCGGTGGTGCTGGGGGAGAGAGAGACTAACCAATTAGTCCCCCGGAATCGCGAACAGCTTTCACCGGAGGGATCTCCCACACCCGCGCGTCATCTACGGTATAGGGCACGGGGACGGGGTTCGTGTGAGGGGGGCCCAAAACGGGGCCTAATGAATTTGCGGTGGCTGTCCCCACTTCTGCCCTTCCCTACTCCCCAATTCATGAGGGCCGCCCGCCACCGCCACTAGGTGGCGCTTGAACCTGTCCCGTTTCATTTTCCCCAATTTTCTTCGTGTTATCTCTCTATTTGATTTTATTAAGGGTAAGGGGGATCTGCAGTAGAGGCTAGAATGCGCCCCCCCCCCCCCCCCCCTGCCTTGGTCGTCCGGCAGCCACCGAAGCGGCCTGCAGCATCCACCCTTAAAATTTTGGTGGTGCTGACAGATGGGCCATGTAAACTGGTCCCGTTATTATTCAAAGAAGGGTAGGGGAGGAAGGGGGGGGGGGAAGGGGGGAGGGGGGGTGTCCTGATTGCCGATGCCGTTATGCGCTCTCTTTATGCTCTGTCAACGCGGGGGAACGAGAAGGCCCAAACCCGCGCGCGCATGCGCGAACGGATCGGGTCTTTTGCCGCAGCGCCCTACCTCGGCGGGAGCGCGAAGCTTTGGTGGGGAGGGTTTATGGATCGCTTGTTTGTTTGTCGGCTTCGTGAGGGTGAAAATGGAATCGTGTGTGGAGATCTCGTTTTTAATGTTTCGTTCCGTTTTGATTAGCTTATCTTTATGGATAGGGTTTTAAGCGGCCTTTTTCCGCTCTGGTGATATAGTTAAGTCAGCTTTATGGGCTGCTTTTTTATGAGTTAAGCACTTAGTGTTGAAAGATTGGAATTTTTAAATCTTTTTTTACAGCATGTAGCGGCAAGGATGGCGTGGCGTGTCTTGCCTCGGCGGGGGCATCTGGATGAACAAACTGAGGAATGTTAATGCTCCTTGATAGCATGCGGTTTGCTCCTTCATATACCGCTTTAAATGTCTCGAACGTCTGCCATACTGCGCAATACATGATACAAAAGACACGCTGTTTAACGCAGACATAAAGACAGAAATTTTTGCGGGCACGTACGCTTCCAACATGTTTTCAGAAAGTTTTCGTACAACCGATGTAACAGGACAAGGAAGGAACACGCATCCTCTGCAGGTTCTGATTTGTATTACATATTAGCAGCGTGATTGCGACTTCACCGTGTATGTATGGACAGCCTGCCTCTAGCACGCTAGTACGCGCACATCTTCATCTTTTGTACCTTCCCCCGGAATGTTGTCGTCGACAACAACGGCCACGATAAATTTTTAAAAGGTCACCGTGCTGTTTCACCGAGTGTAGAGGCGATCACTGTAAAGTGGCCAACAAACAACAGCGCGCTCTTGCCGTTTCCCTGTGTAGGCGTTGGGAGAGAGACATAGAGAAAGAGAGACAGATAAAGATGGAGGGACAGTTCGCACCTTATCGCGCGGGCTCATGTGCTTCACACGTCGAGACGCGAGAATTCCACAACAGCGCCCCCGGCTCCACAAAAACCACTCGACGTCCTAAACGTGCCAGATGGGTGGGGAAGGCGCCAAAAGAGGACTCTATTGTCCCATTTCCACCTTACAACGAACCACAGCCGACGCTACGAGCGACCTCGACCAATCCAGCTCCTCCAACGTTACCACGTGACCAGGCGCCCCTCACGCGCAATGCTGGGGGTCACGTGACACATCCGCGGCACGGGATTGGCTCGGACGCTTGGTGACGTCCGCTGCGGTCCGCGGTGAGGCGAAAGCGGAGCGTGGCAGGGTTTCCCGGGGCAGCGCCGCGCTTTGACAGGCCACTAATCTGTCCGGGCAGTGGAGCGCATTAACCTGTCACTGCGTATCGGGCCCTCGGGAACACCGCGATAACGGTTCTTTCGGACGCACAAGGTTGCTCGCCTGATATGAAGTCGGCGGCGGCCGCCAACACGCGCGGTCGTTCCGGTATACGTGAGAGTGTCGGTTGCTCTAATTTACGACCCCTCCTCTAGCGTCGGAGAGAGGAAGCTTATGACCACTGCTGCTGCGGCGGGAACTCTCCGTTTGGCTTTTTCTCGAGAAGGCCGAGCGCTGGCGCAAAGGCTGGAACTGCGTGTGTTTTGTTGGGCTGGTATATGTGTGGGCTCCCGGGAGCTGAACAGTGTTTACTTGGAACAAACTCTCCCGGTTCCTAGCTTATCTCAGGTTGGAAACCGGAAAGAGGTGAGACGGGGTAGAGTATATTCTGAAGCCGCGGTGACTCGTATACACCGTATACCAAAGAGAGTCTGAAGACGTGTTTTTGTTTTTCCTCTATGACGCTCCTGTCATGTTAAACACATTAAAACACTGTCTGCACACGAAGCGTATACACATGTACGAAGTATACATGCTTCATTATGTGTGCAGGGAACACAGCGGACTCCGTTTACTCCGTGCTGTCATTCGTTTTCTGCTCGCTTCATTTCAGCTCAGAGCACGGGAGATGTGTGCAGCCAAGGCCCATTTACACATAGTGGTTGAGCCATGTTCGACTGCGTCACGCTGCTACGATTGTGACTCATCGAAGTACCCTTGACAAGCTCATTCTTGAATTGGCTACCAGCCAGTGTTGGAAAACGAATTCCAAGTAACGAAACGCTTGTGAAAAATCTTATAGGCATAAGACATTTCTTGGTCCAATAAGCGCGTATTATCAAATAAGAGCATACAAGAATTTTCTAAAAACATATAAGAACCTTAGGTTTATATAACAAGTTATAAGAAACGTATCCGCCTCGTATTACTTAATATATAATCTTATATTGTTCTTATATGTTATTATAAGAATATTACATATTCTTTTATGTTCTTATTTGATAATATGAGTTTATTCGACGGAGGCATTTATCAAAAGAAATTCGACTTTTCACTAGGGCGTTACACGTAAGGTGTTAGGTAATTCAGTAACGTACAAAACATATTTGTTGAACTTCCAAATGACTAACGAGTACAGCAATTTGGTTACTGTTTTACGATATTGTATATGAAAATTACGCTGGTCGTTACTTCTTACGATTTCATTAAAATTAGTCGTTTTTTCGGTTTATTAGAGGTCCAACGCGCCATCGGGTCCTCGCTGTATTCTAAAAATTGTACGGGCATAAGATAAAAATATTATGAAGTCGTTACATAAACGTTTCATTGCCTGTCGAAGTTTGTAAGCGCGGCTTATCGTTGCAGTATACTGAAATCGAAGGTAACGCAAAAGTAACGCTCGTTAGTTTAGAACTAACGATAACAGTGTATCGTTACAATTGGAGGACGGTGACGAATCCCAGTAACGCCTTAATGTATGACGACCTAAAGCCGCAACGCTATTTCAATACTTATTTTCGGTAGCGAGCACAACACTGACTGCCACGCTGCACGTGAACCAAGTAACGCAACGTAGACAAAAAAAAAAAAAAAAAAAAAAACATATTTAGAAGTTATTGTGTGAATAAGGCTTAAATCCGAGAGAGCACTTAACACCCGTCACCGAGAGAACGAATGCGCTCAAATGTCAGCGAAGCCATAATGATTGTTCAAAACTTTTTGTATCAAAGACGCGATATCTTTTATGAGTAAAATCCTCGTTTTTTTTTGTTTTTTTTTTCTTGTTCTTTTTTATACTATGTGAGCGAAACGTATGTTTATAGTAAGTAAGTATTCATGTTATTGAATTCGTATGCTCTCGCATTGGGTGAACCAGGCTTGTCTGAGGAGTTCGCTATTATTGAATCAAGGAACAAAAAGTGAGCAAACTAGTTGGTGTTAATTGAACATAATTACAAAAATCCCCGAGATTAGGGTAAAAAAAAAGAATAATGGGGCAGGACACACTCTGTTCTGATTTTTTCCTGTTCGTCATGTCCCTCCTTTTTTACCCTAGCCTCGGAGTCTCTCGTAATTATCAATTTTGGCAGGCTGTTTCGTTTCTGCATTGTAGCTTTTGGATAGAAGTCTGATATTGCTTCGTCCACACATTTTCGCAATTAGACAACATTCTATATCGTATCGTGTGCACCGTCTTCTTTTTTTTTCCCCCTGAGTCAGAAGGGGGGAAAAAGCACCCAACTATCCTCTGCCGCATAAGAAAAGCTTGTAGCGTCTTACAGGTGGAATATGAAATCGTAATGATTGAGCGATCGCTAAATAAATCTATATCACTATGTAGCGATCAATCAACGCTGGCTTTTTAGTCGAAACGTGCCCACCTGTTCAGCATCGCCATTCAAGTTTAAACGGGTGCGAAATGCCAGTAAACAGTATAGCATGTGAAGAAACCATCATAGGTTCTTAGGTGTAAAAACAGTAAATTATTTTAGCTCACAAGAAGCTAGCGTATTTTACTATGGTTAAGTGTAAAGTTTAAAACGGCTTGACAGTGAGAATGACTATGTTTATGGTTTCTGGCACATTCATACTCCATTACTCGTCCAATGCTTTCATTTTTACCGATCTCGGTTATTTATTTAATTTCAGAGCGAGCAATCAACGTCAATGCATACTCTGTGGAATTCAAAGGCCCTCACTAGTCTTGGGTCTGTAAGAACTCTGATAAACGTCGAAGCAGAATACCTAGGAGTTGCAGCATGTTATAAACAAACCACATTTTCGTTTCGAATTCCCATGCACCGAACTGTGAACAATGCCATCACCCATCGCGCCCGAACCAGCGGCGCTTATTTGGTCCAGTGTTTTTCCCTAACGTCCTCCCCGCCTCCACTTCCTTCCTCCTTCGCGAATACACACCGACAGACACATTGTGATCGACCCCCCCCCCCCCCCCCCCCGCCCCCCTTAATCCGACAGAAAGGAAATGTAACCAAAACGCAAGACGAGAGAAGACGGATCCCTTCCGCACAACAAATGAATCCCCCAAAGCGGATTGGAACAGAGACGGAGACCGAGCCAGGAGGAAGAAACGCGCTCGTTCCCCTCCGAGGAAAATCGCTTGTCGTTTGGCGCCGAAAAGACAGAGCATTTCGAACCGAGGGCGGATCGCATGGCGCGCAGAATCATCCTTCCCCGCTACCAAACGCTTTCGCAAAAGGCGCGCCTCCTTTTTCCTCCTTTCGGCAATCTACTAATCGGGACGATCGTCCTCCCTTCGCTGGTCATTTCTCCTTTACCACTCCCAATTTCCCGCTACCCTTCCTTTCCCGCTCGCCAGTCCTCCGTTTCCCGCTCCATCCTCAGCTACCTCCCGTTTCTTCCCTACTTCTTTTCCTCTCGCTTACGCTTTCGGTTTTGTCCCTCGTCCTTCCCAAACTTTTCCCTACTCCTCCTCCCCCAAATCCCCGCTTTCGGGGATTCCTCCTCTCCGTTCGAACCTCCCTCCCTCCCCGGACTTCGATCCCGCGGAAGAGGCCATTTGCCGTCGGCGAATCGTCGCCATGGCAACCTGAATGGGGAAGCAGAAAAGGGAAGAGGTTTTCCGATCGATCTCTCGGTCGCGATCCATGTATTGACGCCGCTGGAGCCGCACCCGCTGGACGCCCTCTTCTCCTAGGCGCTCGGATCCTTGTCCCAGCACCATCTCCGTCCTCCGACGTTTTTGGGGAATAAGGAACACTTTCTTCCCTTTTTTTCTTTCTTTCTTTGTGTCTCTTTGCTTTCTCTTCCCCACTTGCCCTACGAGCGAGCGAGCGAGCGAGTAATTTCCTTTGCCTCGCATCTCTTTTTATGTTTCCATGATCGGTATTTGTTTTCTCCGGCTTCGGGCTGTGTCCTCTTTTTCGCGCGCTGATATCCCCATTCGAGCGGGAAATGGACTCGTTAACATCTCCATCGGCGTCTCGGAGCTCGGCCGATATCGACGCTCTCCGTCCATTTATAGTGTATACGAAGAAGGAGCGTCTCTAGCACTCGTTTTCCTGTACTCTTTCCTTTACCGTATTATATGTATGCAGACACCGTTATATATCTACAATTATACGCCGGCTAATCATGGCCGCGCAGTAGGGAATGTGAGGGCTGATGTAACAAGTTTTATACCGCCTCGAATATGAATAAGATACTTGCCCTTATTTTTT
Organism: Ixodes scapularis; assembly: GCF_016920785.2. NCBI lineage: Eukaryota > Metazoa > Arthropoda > Arachnida > Ixodida > Ixodidae > Ixodes > Ixodes scapularis. The sequence continues at coordinate 100,793,516 of NW_024609879.1, read as the reverse complement.
AGGCAATACGTTCAGCTTACCCTAATGCTCCGTTCGCATTACTGAATTTTCTTACCTACAACGGTTTTATGAAATCGTGATTTTATAAACAACACCGGTGAACAAGCTATACAAAAATCATGATTTGTGCTGGTAAAAAAAAAAAAAACAATCAGTTACTCCCAGTTTATCGTGTCTACTTGCGAATCAGCTTGCCATTTCGACCCTGCGCATGCCCATCGACATGCTCTGGTTTGCCGATTCTTTAAAAAAACCAGAACATTAATTTTAGGCTGGGATAAATTGGGAATTTACTAATCGCATATCGCTTAAATTAGTTTCTTCCTGAATATCCTCCAAGTGCCCGTGCAACAGGGATATCGCTCATCGTCTGCTGGGCTTTCACTGTGTCTACTTTCTTTGGCTTGGGTTCGCGCGGATACGCCACCAATCAGAAATTTCCAGTCACATGAATTTTTTTTTCTCTGGTTGTTTATTGGTGGCTACCTTACTTCTGCTCAAAGCAATTGACAAGGTTCGCGTAAAAAATCGATCTGGAAGAAAGAATTGCAGGTGACATTATTCCTTTCAGTTTAGACCCGTGGTCACCAAACCCCAGTCCACGGGCCAGATCCGTCGAGCGGAGGCGTTCGATCCGGCCGGCCAGGAGATGGCCGCGGCCCTTTTAGTGACGCACGGCCCGGGTCACCAGAAACGTACAACACGTAATATACAACATACAACGTGCGACATACAACACAAAAACATACGCGTGTAAAGAAGATAAATGGCGCCGCGATGCGGCACCAAAAGCGCAAACGAAAGATATCAGAAAGAATGAAAGAAAACTGCATCAAAGCGCGGGTTTTCTCGCCAACTATTCATTGCACATTGTCATCACCAGCATTACTACTACTCGTCGCAGTTCCCTGCTCCATGTCTGCGCAACTACGGCGGAATTCCTTTGCGTTCCCGTGTGTCTTGTGTCATAACGCTCACATAAATTGTCGCCATCAGATCTAGGCCATTCTCGTTGGTGTTCTGCCGTGTGTGAATATGTCAAAGCTTTGATTTATGCTTGGTGAGTTCTCTAGGTCACAATTATTTTGCAATCTTATAATTAACAGCCAAATTGCATTAATATAAAAGAACTTTACATAATGATCCACCTTACTTTTTCTTTTTAATACTGTTCTAGCTGAATGAGTCTGTGAGGGCTGTGAGTTGAATGATTTTGTATGGCTGTTTTTTCTTAGGGAATGAGCATCATTGTGACTCTGAGTGATTGGTTAATGACTTAATACGAAATACGCATGGAGTGTTTGGTACCCCAGATTTTTTCTACAACGAGTTCCAAATTGTTATTTATTTTATGCTTTTGCTTTTGCTCCAAGAACCCATTCGGCAACAAGCACACAGTCTATGCGCATTGCCCCCAGCTTTCAAAAAGTCGCAAATTAACATGGACCTTTACGAACAAAGCTAATCCTAAAGGGAGTGAGAAGGCTTCCTGTGCATCACAAAATGTCCATAATTTAACTTTCTTATTTTTTTGAATATTAGAATAGATTCAGGTCTGTTTTCAATGCTGATCGATACTCAGTTTATTTTGGCGAGCAATAAATTAGGCGAGCTTCCCTTTTGCAATCAATAACTGCCAAAGACATTACTCAAGGGTGATGCTACTTAATGATTATATTGAACATGTTATTTGCAAGCCAGGGTACAAAAAATTTTTTTCTCTAAAATCAAGTAAACCAAATTTATTTGATTTAAATGACATTAATTTGGTAAATAACAGACAAAAGTAATTCTTTAGTAAAAAAAAAGGCTTTTTTTAACATGGCAGATTGGTTCATTACTTGGTCCAATCACAGTGATAACAATGCGGACGAAACCATAACTGTAAATGTAATGTACAATATAATCAACAACTTTTTATTGCCGTAATTCCCGCCCCTTGTTCCCCTTCTTCAGAAATTATTTTCGTCATTATTGTCCAGCTCACTCGCACCTATGCATTAATTGAATTATCATCGTGACTTTGCTAAGATAGATAAAAAAAAAACAAAAAAAAACTTTATTATATTTTTATTTTTATTCCTGACTTCATTCCATTAAAACATTGCTTTTCTGTGTTTTTTTTTTCTTTTTGAATTTGATGCAATAGGACATTACGTAGATGAGGAACGAAGTGCTGAAATTAAAAACAAACTTCAACTCTCCAATTCGCTCAGAGGAGCACTTCTCTGTGTTCATGTTCAACCTTATAAATTTTGCTGAATGATTGTTTGATGTAAATACGAAAGGAGATGATCATAAAAATCATCAAATTATAAACAAACGTTAAATAAAAAACAATGTTCTGGATAATTTTTGCGAAAAGGGTTTGATTTATATCATCATAGCAAAACTGGTTTGGTTTAAATCACAAATTAAATACTGATTTCAATCACGATTGAAATAACACTATTTTTTTTCCACTTTATTGATAACGCAGACCTTCTGAGGACTTTTATGCATGTTTCTTCATACAAATATCTCGTTAATATGGATACCTCCGTTCCCCTAAAACATCGTCCATAATGCAAGTTGTCCATAATAACGAGACGAAAATGCACGTATTTCCCTAGTTTGTCCCCAAAAATGGTGTCTATATACCGGGATATTCATACTAACGGGGTCCAAATAAACCAGACATGACTGTATTAGAAAGGTGGCTCGTACTTCTATAAAACAAAATAAATAAACTGCGCTCATCTTCCTTTCTACATTTTGTAAAGGGCTGGAAGCAGCTTTTAATGGTTGGCGTCTTTCCCAGCAAAACCAAGAAAGGAATAAAGTGATACGTGTATGGTAACTTTGGCAATGAATACGTAAAAATGTCTGGATTCTTTAACAACGACCAGATATGCACACGTTACTGCAATAAAGTAAATAAATACCGTCACTCGTTACACACTCAAAAAGTAATGGTGTACCTCCCTCGTTACTGCGATTCAAAAAGAATGCGTTACCTCAGCTTAAATGTAAAGCGTTAGATCTCGTTACTGTGAATATGCCACCTTTATTAAGCATATAGCCTCTTCTAATATGTGTCGTGGTTAATAATTCCTCGCTCGTTAACGGGTTTATTCGCGCATTAATGTTGCTATGCTGACGCGCCTCGTGAACATACTTTTATTCTATCTAGCGTTTCCTCGTCGTCCAGATTACAAGGGCGAGTTTGGGTGAAAACTAGGTTGGGTAGTTGTGTTGTGCTAGCGGGTTCAAATAAAATGCGAACAGTTACTTCAAGCCCACTACCGCCGCAGCTTCCAAGCTTGGGTTGTGTTTGGCGAGGTTCAAACACATCGGGGTAGGAAGCACAACTTCGCAGCGCCCTACTCCGATGTGTTCGAACCTCGCCAAGCACAACCCAAGCTTTGAAGATGCCCCGTATAGTGGGTTCGAAGTTCCGTCACTGTTCGCATTTCATTTTGAACCTGAATGTACATGTTCCCCTCCACACGTTCCCCTCGTTGACCGCTCACTTTCCCCCGTACGCACACGTTCCCCTCGTTACTTAATCAAAAAGTAATACAAATACATCGCTCGTTTGTTTGTTTGCTTTTAAAAAGTAATTAGGTCGGTACTTTGTTACCGAACAAGTAATTAACAGTAACGCGTTACGTAGAAGTCAGACAACGATACGTAGCGTTTCATTTTAGTCACGGGTCGTTTGCAGTATACCATTGATTCTCCTAGCTTCGAGAGCACACCTAAATTTAATGAGAAGCGTGAGTTAGCCCCGGGGTGTCAAGCTTTTTAATATCGAGGCACGTATATTTGCCGGGAATGGAGACCGAGGGACCCTTCCCGGTATTGATTTAATAAAACAGTACAGAGGCTTGTTGTTCTTGTATGGAATAATGCACAAGGTGTGTTCCCATTATGGCATATGCAGCAACGAATGGCTCAGGCCTACCGAAGTAGTGTTTAAACTCAAAAAGGGTTTTGCTTAGGGGAGCGACAGTTGAGCAAATTTGGGAGCTCAGGAAAGTGATGAGGTACAATGGGGAATCCCAGGGTCTCTGGGAACCCAGTTTGAGAACGCATGACTTAGTCAGACGCCATGTTGGAATCAAGCTCCGCCTTCCCAACAAAACCCATTATCTCTCGCTCTGCCAAATAGTTCAGAGAATGAAATTATATATATATATATATTTATTTATTTATTCTATTTCATACCTCTATCGCCGGGTGGACATTACTGTAAACGGAGGGGGGGGGGGGGGGCATAAAAGAAAGAAGAGAAATAAAGTAGCCATATATATATATGGACAGCATAGATAACTTAAATACAAAACTATACCAAAGAGAAACGACACCTTCGGAACAATACATTTCTAGAAAAAAAAACACAAGAAAAACGAGTAAACGAGGGAAACTTTACTCATAAATCGAGCAGCATGCTCCAGACATGAACAGTTCGAGGAGAATTTCATATTTTAACGCATCAGTTCGAGCTAAAAATTTGCGAATCTTTTGATTATTCTTTACTTGACGAGAAATAAAGGTAACAAAGCGTCCTTATAAAATCTGACAGGTGAGTTCGTTTGACGCTCATGTACCGTTCGCGATAGTGCATAGTTATGGAACCAGTTGCGTCTCATACGGCGAAAGAAAACACTATCGCCATCTGTCGGGCTGCCGTGGAACACTTACAACTTCAGGATATTCCATATTTTCTGCCCGAACAATTTTTCTTTATTGCCTAAAATACCTTTGGACAAAGTTAGAAACGACCATTCCTCAGAGACAGGACGTACAACGTTCATTTGATCTCGTACATACTGCAAAACCTTCACTCTATTGCAATGCAGTTCAAGGTTCACTTCAGGGCACCAGCGTGCTTGTGTCGTAAGACATCACAAGAACTCGGTCGCAAGCGAACGCAAGTTTGTGAACGAACCTTTAGCCGAGCAAGGAATGAAGGTTCACATTCTGCACACTTTCCCTCTAGATTTGTCAAACAGTCCAGAGACTAGCTGGAAGCTGAAATTCCAACCCCAGTTTTAACCATAGCGTCCTTAAGCGCGTCAGGTCCGCCAATTAAGTGTGGCGGGCTGTCTGTTGACACTCACACTTTTCGCGATAGTGTATAGATATAGGACCGGTTGCGCCACGAAGACGATTACAGTCCTGTTGCACGGGGAAACGAGCAGGTCCGCGGAGTGTGGGAAAACAGCGCGCAATCTTCCGTTCCAATCTAGTCAATTACTTGTGAACGCTTGTACGGCGTTCGATAACAAAGCCCTCCTGAGCCTGGCAGGGCCGAAGATTAAGCCTCTTGACACGTCGTCCGCCGACAGAGTCCCCAGATAGGCGGCCTGGTCTGCGTCGAGCCGGAATTCCAGTCCACGGAAGCGTTTGGTGGCTTCTATTTCAAGGCGTTGAAACTATACGGGTACCCGACAGCACGGAGAACCCTGACAGCTAGAAAAAGGTTGAATTTGATTTTTTTTTTTTTTTGCGGGGGGGGGGGGGGGGGGGGGTAAGGAGACATAGGGAGAGAAGAAAATATGTATTAACACTTCGAGTGCAGGGAATTTGTTCTGCCGCATACCGAACGTTAATTTTGGTCTGAGTAAGCCTGTAGCATGCTCTGTGAACAATATTTATTTGCAAAAGACACACAAATCTAAGGGCAAAAAGTTAATTGACGTCTGGATGCCTATGACATGTTTCTCTGTCGTGTACTTTTCGAGACGCGGTACTTTGCAGTGGCACATCGACCCCTCACCCTGAGGAGGTCATTTTCTGAGCGCCCTTAATCAGCCGTTGTTTATTCGGAACTGTAACTTTCTTGTTTTCACAGTCTGTAAACACTGAGGTTATTAGTAACATTTAAATATCGATATTCGCCATAAACTGCGAAGTTGAGCTACTCGCTATTATGTAACAATGAAGGGACAGTCCGAAAAATAATTCGCCAAAAAAAAAATAATTTGCCATCAAAGAGTAACACTACAAGACGAAACATTGCTTGCGTTGCTCATTCATACATTCCGCTACACTTAAAAAAATGACAGTCCAGTTGGGAGGGGCCGGGAGCAAACCGAAACGCGTCCGAATACATTCGGATACGGCGTACGGCAGTCCTTTTCCAATTCTACTACCCTACGACCCATTAAAAAGCCCCCGTACAGCGCTTTTGAAGGCGTGCACTTGCGACAGTTATTTGCTGCTTCGGTTGGGATCTTCCTCGGAACATCTCGGTGAACGCGAAACATCTCGCACTCGTAAAATTGGTTCAACGATCAATGGGATCCATCGGATTCAATTTAATGAACGCGTGACCTCGGCTTTCTTGCTCAGCGGCGTGTCTCGACAAGCTTCGGCAGGGATCTGCGTGGGGCCATGGTCTGGGTTCCACTAACAATTACGTCATTCGCAGGCCTTGTCTTCTAGCTGGTATGGCCCCCCATACCGCCGGTATACCCTCCATTCATCCATCCTTGAGAATCAAGCAATCCACACACACCAGAAGCATGATGGCGCCTCCAAGAGGCCGTATCTTCCGGACGTGTACGATGAAGTGGTGTAGTATTGTGACCAAACTTGGGTAAAGACGTTCGCAATGGCGGCCTCTGGGCGCCGCCATGTTGCTGCTGGTGTGGGTAGATCGTTTGAGAGTCAAGCATCGCTGAGGCCGTGTGTGCCCCACGGCAATGTTTGACTATCAAACGATCTACCCACGCCAGCAGCAAAATGGCGGCGCCCAGAGGCCGCCTCAGCAATGCTTAACGCTCAGACTGTCTACCGGGTCTACCCATACCAGCCCCAAGATGGCGGCGCCCAGAGGCTGCCTCAGCAATGTTTGACTCTCAGACGATCTTCGCAGTGCGCACACCAGAAGCAAGATGGCGACGCCCAGAGGCCGCACTTGCAAACGTCTATATGAATTGGGAAATGTAATTTAATTACAATCCCAACTATATTGCTCCGAAGGTAATTAATGACAACTCGATTTACTCGCGCATAACGCGAGTAACGCAATTACTTTGTAATAACTTCCCTTTGGTTCAGTGATTTTGATCTGATAACAATGTTTCGCACCGAAATGCATTAATTCTTCATTGCTTATCCGACCATTAAGTATTGCTTTCTCACATTTGTCATACTTCGAGCCTTATTGTTACCCACTTCAATCATGGCATGGCAGTGAAACTGTGTCGGGGTAATGATATAGGTCAGTTGGTCTGGTAGTTTACAAACTGCCAATAATATTAGTAGAGGTGTGTGAATAGTGAAATTTCAACTCGGATCCAGTTGGAATCAGATTGCGCCGAATAGTAGCCAAAAAGTTGAATGTCGAATTGAATACGAATACAATTTATTCGCAGTGGCCATTAGGTTGCTTCAACTTGCTGCTCCGCTCTCCCCTCCGCGCCTTGGCGGATGCGGTGTATTCGTGTTTTTCGTCGCGTTTCACCGCGCTTGCTTGCCTTACTTCGGAAACTGTAGTCCGATACGTCTACTCGACGACTCCTGAGGTTTGTTTACTAATAGTGGCGAAACATTCTCAGTAAGAAGCGCGTATATTTATATCGCACATTTAGGATTGCAAGGCGTCAAGAATAGTCAGCACAAGGAGACTATCTGTATTCCGTGAAAGTATCGTTCTTTGTATTCATAATATATCGAAAACAGTTTCTTTTGATCATGTGAGGAAACTCGCGGAGGAGATAGACAACGAACGTTTAACTTGTATTTTATCTGAGGCTAAAAGTAAAGGTACGTTAACATCAAACGATTTTTTTGTTCAAAATATCCCACTTACATGTGTATGAGGTTCTCAATCTCCTTTTTGTGACGTAGACATTCGGTTGGTCGGTTTACTTATGAAGTTTAAGAAAGTGTATACTATGCTCAATTTACTTAACAGAAAGGTTGGGACCTCCCGCGTAAGAAACTGTCACATACACTTAACAGTAGCGAGTTGTCCTTGGCCTTGCGCTGTTTGTTTTCCGCTAATATGAATGACCAACTAGCCCAATCGTCAACACTAAAGAAATAACGTCGTTTCTAGTTACAAATTCAAAACGCGGTTTGGGTTCGGCGCATGCGCAATAATGACGACGCTTTCTTTGTTTTTGCTTACGTTGTTTTATCTTTTGCCAGCATCTAAAATCCGCAATAATTGAGGCCCCCCCCCAAAAAAAAAAAAAAAAAAACAACAACAACAACAAAAAAGAAAAAAAAAGAGCCGTCTTAATAACAGTATTTGAGTCCAGGATTGTCGATGGCGAATAGAGGTTTACTTTTTGCGGCTGGCTACACCGAAATTTATAAAGCGAATTTGTGCTAAGAAATAAATATTTGTTCACACAGGTCCGTGAAGTGGTGCCTAGCGCTAGAATTTAGCCAAACTTTCCGAGATATTTCTCCCCCTGCGCCCTTTAATTTTATTTGGCCAATTTTGGGAAAGACGAATGCCAGATTTAATTTGAAGGGCCTGTCACTTATATCATATCCTGAGTAAGCAAATGTTCATATAAAAAAATGTATTCCCTAGGGCGAATACCGCGAAATGCTGCTGATGAGTACTTTAGCAGTATTGATAATTTAAGAAATTTCCTAATCAGCCTGTCAAAACATGCTTGAGTACTAAATTAAAAAAAAGAGACCGAGATGATATTATTTGTTTATATCAATTATCTGCGTCATTACACGATACGTTTTTATTCTGCGAAGTTCACTAAAGGCTGGGTGCCCACGAAAACCAAACAGTGAGTTGTAAACTCGCGAGTTCATCTGTTCTGGCCGATTCAGAATATTGCTAATCAAGCTGTCGATATGCTTCCCCCCTCTACATTCACATGTTAATTTCTTTATTAGTTTGTTTTTCTGGAAACTGGTGTCATCGGGTATGGTTATACACGATGGTAATTTTCCCTGCACATCAGTCAGGCGTTTCGCAACCGACCATAATCAGATACATCAATGGAGTTGGTAAAAGGAGCCCACAATTTAAGCTAAAATACACCTCGTAGTCATCAAAGTGGCTCAATACTACTGTTTCATTGGTTGTGTGCTACCAGAAAAATAATCGTATCGCAAAACTAAGCAAAAACAGCGTAAAACAGCAACATAGCCGCGCTCACGGTGAAACCGAAACCAACCAAATTGAAGCAACCTAATGGCGCCGAGTGCGTCAGCGCCCTCTGTCCGCCGATGAGGCAACTACTAAAATGAAAAGGTCTATACGAAAGTGGAGAGTGTCGAGGACCAGATTATGCTCAACAACGCCCTGGGTTCAGTGTCTGAATAATGCTAGAAATGGCAGATGAAACTTAATCTACAAAAAACGGTAGCGATCACATGCGCGGGGAAAAAGAAGCTCTCTACGTTTTGAGTACCTTTTTAATAACGAAAAAATAGTCAGAGTGCAGGCGAGCTGGTGTAAGTTGAACATGATTGTAAACCTGAGGCTGGGGCAGAAAGAGAACACAACAGAAGGTAGTAAAAGAGGAGGCAACGTTGAGACGTTGCCTCCTCTTTTAATACCTTCTGTTGTGTTCTCTTCCTGCCCCAGTCTCAGGTTTACAATCATGTTCACCTTTTTGATAGCTCGTCCGTTTCCAAGGTCGACTCCGTGAAATATCTGGGAGTAACGCTCACTCCTGGCCTTAGCTGGAGCTCCAGATAATATACGCTCAGCTGCCTTCCGAAAACTATGTTTCATTACAAGAAAACTAAAGCTGGCACCAACATCCACTAGACTAACCGCCTATAAGACCCTAATAAGGCCAATGTTGGAGTACGCCACTGTAGTATCGGATCCTTATACCAAAGTTGATTCTTCTAAAATCGAACCCATACAAAACCAGAGTCTACGATTTGTGTGTGGCAGGTACAAAAGGACGGATTCTATCACTGAGATGTTGTCATTGTCAAACATAGAACCTTTGTGCGCCCGACGTAAGTTAACTAGGCTGAAACTTTAGTACTGTATTGCGAACAGGCAAACCGGTCGCGATCCTGCCATGTATTTGCTCCCTCTATTCAAACACTCCAGTAGAATAAACAACTCGCGCCACATTCGCTTTAAATCGTCATTCAATATGTTAAAGTTTTTTTTTTCTTTTCCAGAACTGTAGATGAAGAGAATCTTACCTGACGAGATTGGTGCATGTACGACCGTAGAACAATTTGTTGATCCATGTTCTTCGCATTTCTAACGCGCTCGCATGGTATTTTTGTTATATTTCAGTAATGTTGTAGTCATGATTTTAAGATACAACGTGTCATTAGCGTTCTTAACTTATTTTTTATGTGCTCTGTTGCGCTTATTTCAAGACGCTATCAGTGGCCCCATTGTTGTGTTACGTATACACTTTTCGAACTTTTTTTTTTTTTTTGTGACCTCCACTGTATTACATTTGTTGGTTTACTCTGTTTAGTTATGCTTTTTTTCTTTCTTGTTGTCCCACCCTGGTTAAGCCTGAAATTGTTTGCAGTATGAATAAATAAATAACTTAATAAAAATTTAAAAAAGCGGGCCTGTGTTTGTGCGGGGCTTCGGTGACGATACGTCGACATGCAGTAGCTGTGCTTGTCTTCTGTGAAATCAATATTCCGCTGGTTAAATTGCAACGAATCTTATAGCATCAAATGTTCGTATATACAGCTGAATTCCATAAATATGATTATACTGCAGCATGCCACCGTTCCCATTCAGCTGTGCACCCTTCAGCCCGCTCCTTCCTCTTGCAAAGCATTCGGAACGCTGCGGCACATTCAGTGAGCCCCTCGTCTTCAGACCCGCGCGTGGGCGCGATAAGGAGAGGAGTGTGGCACATAATAACTATCGCTTCACAAGTATCCCCGTTGGCATGCTACTTATAAGTGTCGTGCTCAAAATCTTGGAGTCCTCGGCTCAATCTTCCTAAAGGAACGTTCCAAATTTTGCGATTTCTTCTCAGTTTATACACGTATTGCTCTCCCGCGTTTGTATCGGGCCCGAATGAAAGGCGAGCGCTGGAGCTCGCGGTTGTAGACAAAAGCTGCGCCTTCAGGGGGCTCTCGAAACTGGCGGAATTGCGGGGTGGAGAATAGGACGCACACCCTCGGAGCATCCTACTCCGATGTGTTTGAGCCTCGCCCAGCGCAACCTAAGTTTCGACGCCGCGCCGTTGGTGCGCCGGAAGTTACGTCACTGTTCGCATTTCATTCAAACCCGATGGGAACATTCGCTTTTTGTTATGGAATACAATTTTCCAAAGAAGGCTAAAAAATGAAATTGGAAAGTGCCGCACAGATCAGAAATAAAGCCATTTTGGAAGACAAAATGAAATAGCACTAAGAAGCCAAGGAGCGTCAATCTTGGCCTCCGCGCACTAGTGTATACATAAACCTATAAAAGTATGCGTAATCTCGTGGAAAAAAAGTATTAACAAAAGTTTTGTGTTTTGTGGCGCATCTGCAACAAGGCCATATAGTGGGTCAAGAACAAGACGGTTGAATATCGCACGAGTAAAAAAGAAAAAAAGAGAAGAAAGAATTTAGCTGGTAAGATTTAATTATCGCGGAAACAGGCATAACTGAAGGACAATCCTTTGTTATGGTGACCTAGACGCGGAAATGTTATAATTGCGTAGGCAGGAGCGTGCGCGGTTCAGAATCTGAATTCAGGAAAGAGCGCCACCTTGCACTCCACGGCTAGAAGAAAAAACAAAAACGCTAACGAAAACGAGCGGATTGGGCATGTTATTACAATTTGTAGAGGTATCGTTCAGCCGTAAATGGGAACATGATCCCTTATATTATTACGAAACATTTCTTGCCTGCCCTGTTACTTTAAACCCAAATTTCAAACAAGTAACTGGTATTTGCGTTGTGGCACTGCTGCAACCCCACAAATTGTATTATATTTATTTATTTATTTATTTATTTAAGATACCGCCGGCGTTTTCGGAGGCCCAGGCAGGGTACAAGCAATAAAAAAGGGCAATAGGCATTGAGCACACACCATAAATTCAAAATAACGACACCATATGAACCATTTGTATTATTATACAGATGGTATTATTATAAAAGTGTTATTCATATGCAAAAAAAAAATATGATGATGATTGTGATGCAATGACAATGGGGCATAAAGCTTAGGTCCGTTCTCGGCCGCTGGGAGAGGCGAGCGGTCGCCACATCTCGATCCCTTTCTCGCCCGCCATACCTTCCTATGCGTTGCCCTTTTCTTATTCTATATTTTCGCTCTTCGGTTCGGGTATTTTAGAGCGCCGATATTCTCGTAAACTTTATGCCTTCCGCTGGACACGCCCGCGTCCCGTACCTTCTCATCCTAACCGGAAGCGAGGCAGGAGAGCGCGCGCCAAAGCTCAAGTGCTCCTCTCTAATAAACGGACCTCAGAATCGCCACAGAGTCGCTCTCTACGTGCGCGATCCCACGTCCCCATCAGCGAATGAGTTGACGGCCGGATAAGGAACGGCGATACGAACCTCTGAGATAACAAGGCCTCGGTGCTTCGTTGTCTACGTCATCTATTGGAGGCCGCACGTATTGAACACACAAGTACTGCGTCAGCATTTGGCCGAAGACTCGTCCTCTCTTTGATTGGACAGGATCAGACATATACGCGTTACTGAAATAATATACCTATAGATACCGTTATTCCCTACTCCATCAAGAAGTAACGAAATTAGGTACTCGTTTTAATGCGATTCACAAGGATCGCGTTACCTCAGCTTGAAGGTAACGCGTCAATTTCTTGTTGCTCAAAATGTGTCGTATTTGTGAGGTGGTAGCAGCTTCCAGTACTTGTCGTCGTTAATAATTCCTCGCTTTTTAATGCGTTCATTCAGGGATAGGTCTGGCTATACTCGACATGCCTTTTGCTCGTCGACAATCGCCTTTTGCTCGCCCTGCCGTCTTGGTCTCCCGGGTCTCTGGAAGGCGTCCTGAGCGTGCGCAGAAGCTCTCTTCCAGGAAATACGAGATGCCGCGCATGCATCCACAGCCTCAGTGACACAGCATCTTTCGCCTGGCTGGTAAGCGCTGGAAAGGTCTACAATTCAAGTCCGACCGCTGCCGACGGTATACGATTAAACCAATCGCGGGCAATGAACGCGCAATGAATGCGCCACGATCCTGGTTTAGCCGGTGAGAGTAAACCCACAAAGGCAACGAGCGACAAAGGCAACGAGCGTAAGACAACGAGTTCAATCACACCGGCCTTCTGTAGATGACGTCCAAAACGCAGGAATATGACTTTATTATCTGGGAGGCGTTGTACGAACCCTCCGGCGATCGCCTTTGTGCCTCGCGTCCGCGCTGCGAGCCCCGTGTTGTCCATTTAGGGGAAAAAGCGGCAGCCGATAATGCGGCTGTTCCGGAACACCTATTAGCGATAAGGTGGCGCGCACTTGGGCCACATCCGCTGACCCTGTGCGCGAGAACTGTTTGCGCTCGCCACTGCATCATGTAGCTTCCGGCGGCGGCATAGGCTTCCAAAGCTATGGTGTTGTTGTGCGGGGCTTTTTGCTAGAAGTAGTCTAGGTGTTGCCGCAACTCAAGTAATTTTAATTGTTGCGTTCCTACTTTCCTAATTAAAAAGAAAGTTCATACAGTAGTCTCATGGCGACGCTTCAGAATGCTATTTGATGTTTCGCTAATGGGCTTTGTCTTCGTGGAGATCTTGGCTACCTTTCTTTGCAACACATTCGACCAGCCATTTTTCGATCAATTGGAATTATGAATAGAATAAGAAATATCCTCCCCCTTTGGTTAAAGCGCCAGCCCATATTCTCTCCTTAACTCTTGCTTAACCTACTGCAATTTAGTGTGGGATACTTGCTCAAAGACATAAAAGTATGAACTTCAAGTCTCACAGAAACAAGCAGCACGATGTATCGATACTGTTCCAAATCACGTACATTCTTGCCCATACTTCATGCAGTATTCACTTTTAACAAGTGAACAAGCGCTCATGCAAAAATTGGCAATCTATATATTCGACAAAAGAAAATCAGATCCTCAATACGTACATGACGATTATACCAACAGAACAACAACATACACATTCCGCCACACCCATTAACACCAACCAAGAGCGCAAACAAGCTATGGAACACAAATAATGTCTCATCAAATTCCACATCTACTAAAAACTTAACCATAGAAATTATCAATAGTCAATAACTCTAAAACAATCACACATTTAAAGCCATCTCCAAAGATTATTTCGTAACTTTAACAATAGATATTGAAATTACCCTGGCATCCAAGAACTGGTATTGTATATAGCGTTTTATTTTGTTAATTATTAAGTAGCATTTTCATGTACGTTAGTATTTATATGAAGTGACGCTTCTATTTTTATTATTTTGTTATGCTGCTGTCTTGCTAAACTGTACAGGGGGATAGAGCCTAGTCAGGCGACATTAGTCGCCTTTTTTCCTATCCTCCTAGTCGTTTGTCTGAATAAAACAATTTTTGAAATTTGGATTCTGATGTCTTCAGGAGGGAGGTTACTTATAAATTTCTGCCAAGCAACTTCGACCATTGTGTTTTGTTGAAACAGTGTTCTTAATTTTGTGTACGCTTGCTCTAAGAATGTGTCAAGAAACTTCAGGAAACAGACAATTATCATTCCTGCGACGTGACTAAAAATTCCTATGTAAAATTCTAGTTAATAAGTGAGGCCCGCATTTCACACAAAGAAACTAATTTAGGAATCATAATTTCTTCATAAGAAGTTGATGTTCAGACATATGCCCGATAAAAAAATCAAAGTTAAAATCAACTTTAGTGTAAAACTAAAAAAAACGTTTCTACCTGGTAATAATTACATTTTATTATTTCATTACGATAAGTGATAAACTTTATGCTACTTGAAAGCAGGGACGCGAAAACAGTTATGATATGGTGTATAAGCACTTGAAGAATTTTGCCTACTTTCTATTGAGTTCGAAATATAGCAAAACCAAATATAATTAACGCACCAAAATAAGTAATTAGGCTGATAATAGGAAATTGTTCATAGCAAGTCTTAAAATATCACGGCTAATGTGAAGTAAATGTCGAACTTTGAAGTAATCAAAATTGCTTTATTGATTTTCCTTGAGGTTAAGTACGTTCAGTTTACAAAGGGGTGATACACAGACAGATGAAGTGTCAAATATAACAAAAAATAAAAAATGCAACTGTAAACATTATAGTAATTAACAACTATGAGTTCGTGAAGTACAGTATATACAAAAACATTTGTTGGATCTGCGATTCAAGGATCCTTTCTTGGTTCAAAATTCAGAGGAAATTGTAGAAGTTTTAAAGGCAGATCAGTATGGCAGCCATAGTTTCCTTAGTATTTATGTTCAGGACCTTTTTTATTCCCTCCCCTTTGACATTTTACTTGACTGTAAAATTGTGTATTGAGGACAACAATGAACTATCCTTTCCAAACTCGAGCGGTGTTTATACTTAGTGCTTTCTAGTACAACTTTAACTGAATTCTACGTTCAGAGGATGGCATAACGAAGTTTTTCTCCAAAGCTCTGGAGTATGCATAGGGTGGTCAGTAGCGCCTGTCCTCAGTGATAGTTTTCTTGCCAGAGTTGATTTTCCCATTGAACGTGCCCTTGTACCTCATGTGAAAAAAAATGTTCTGATATGTCGGTAACTTTTTTACTTCTGCTAGACAAAAGACTGGGAAAGGTTCTTGTAACCAGTGTTATGGACATTTTTTAAAAGTTTAGCTTTGGTCTTAGGTTCACCTATGAAGAGTCAAAGGAAGGTGTCTTACAATTTCTGGACATGTCGTTCTGACTTCACACTAACCATGTACGCTGGTCCTTCTCCCCACGTTCAAAAAAGGTATATTACATGACTCGTCAGCGCACTCAAAAATTGTTAAAAGGAGTATAACATTTTCATGTCTAGGATAAGCCCTAAAAAAGTTCATGTTTAAATAACATTAATGATAGCTACAAGGCTCAGATGGAGGGCCTCCGTCATCCGGGTTCCCATGGCAGGTGTTAATTGAGGTTGTGCGATCCTTGGTTAAAAAAAGTAAAAGGAGAAGAAGGTAGTTAGCGCAACATTGAGTAGAAACGGCTGGTAGTGGTTTCATATACTTGTACGAGGTATCGCACAACCTAAACCAAGTCGCCCAAAGATATCGAGTTTCAGTTGTTTTTTCAGCACCTCAAAAAATGGTCCAGATTTGTTCAAAGGGACGCTTAAATTTGAAAAAAGTATCGCGAGTGAAATGTAAAAAGAAGCATGCTATAAGTCTGTGCCCTGTACCTCGCGCGTGTTATACAACATTTTTTTGAAGTGTGGTAGAACCTATGTGGACACGCAGGAAGATGTATTAATGATAGGCTGCGTGAACATAAGTTGTCTATGAGGTCAGCGGGGGGGGGGGGGGGGGGGGGCGGGGGGTCGCTTGCCTCTGCAGTGTCAAGCCTTTATATGTAACCCAAACCTGGCCAGCACCGCTATCATTGGTTGATATAAGGAACAATTCTCCAGAGAACGTTACGAGGCGTATATTATACAAGGTATGGGGGAGCACTGCGTGAGCCATTCTTCCGTTACGCTATCTGAAAAGAAAGTTTTGTTCTTAAACGCTTCGATGTGCTGAAGCCATCGCCCCGCGCCGTATGGAGTTTTCGTGCCATGAGCACGTGCCTGTTGGTCATGTGACATCTTCTCTCCTGGGTGAAATACTGAGTTGTGAGTTCAGCGTCTATCCAGACTTCTGTATTCTTCCACAGTTTCCTCACGTCGCTGGCTGACTTTAATCGTGTATAGAGGTACAGGATATTGGCTGCTGCGAACGCGCCTATGGCAACAGTGTGATTGAGTAATGAGTAAGTGTTGATCTACGTTGCCACAGGTTAAGAAAGTTGACAATAGAATTAGGAAATTTCACAGGTGCCCAACCGCGAGAAAATACAACATTGAGATGAAAAAATCATTGATTTAAACAGGGATGGGCAAAATACACGCAAATATGTATCAAAATACAAATACAAAATACTTCGTAAAAAATGTTATTAATTACAAATCTAATTACATTTCCAAAAAAGCATTTAGGTACAAGGTATAAATACAGCCAAATGTATTTGGTTTCCTCCAAATACTTTTCCAAATACATTCCTCAAAATTTGCATCAGCGACTTCAGGGCACCTGCAGCAGGTTTCTGGTTATCTCATTTTAATTTTGCATCGCACATTCGGGAGTTAGTGTGCGAGGCTCTATAATAACGTAATAGAAACATAATCACAAAAAATGTAATCAGCTTGGACGTAATAGGTGAAAAAAGTACAAAGCTTCAAGCAGCTTTTTTTGTTGATTACATTTTGGTAGCGCAGCTCTAGCTAGAAAATTTTTTAGTGTTGCAACTCGCACCAGTTACGAAAATCTGGACGACCCGCACATTTAGAATGTTCCAGGAAAAAATATGGATGGAAATCAGGCTGGAAAGTGTCACAAGTTGTCACAGGCACTTATTTAGCCAGTCTGAATGTGAACGTCGATTTCGTTACTATTCTTTTCCTGGACTAGCACCGTAGTCACAAAGTCACTAAACGTTTGTGCATGATTGAGAGACACTGCATTCAGTGCAGAACGTAGTTTTCTTCCTGCTCTGGACAGTGACAATAAATTTGAGGAATGTATTTTCGCCCACAAATTTGTATTTAATTACAATTGTATTTGAAATACCCACGTTTTAGTATTTAAATACACACGCCAAATACATTACCCAATCTGTAATTAAATACAAATGCATAATACACAAAGTATTTGAAATACGTATTTCAAACACTTGTATTTAAAATACTGCCCACCCCTGGATTTAGACGACTGCTGTTTTGGTGAAGTATTTGATGGAGAAGAAAAAGACGTGACACATGTAAACGGAAACAAAATATTTTTTTTCTGCAAAGACGCCCACACAAAGTTTATCTAATATAAAGCCAGACTCCACCTTAATATCCTGAAAATAAAACCATATACACCCGCCATAACACGCAAGTATAATTCGGTTTTGAACATGTATAAAGGTTATAATTGTCACTTGTATCTAGCGCGTGGTGACTGTTTTTCGTAGAATTTCAATAATAATTTCAAAACAATTTCAAAATAATAAATACGATCATCTTTAGAAATAACAATCTATGGAACCCTTGCCTTCAACGCTGAGATCTCAGTAGCCACAATTTATTTACTTCCAAACAAGCGTGTTTGTACGTTTGAATGTGGTGCTTGAATATAAATGTAGTGTAATTAATGTGTGTACTAGAAAAACGTAAAGTGCTCGAACCACGCAACCCCCTGATGCAACCCCCTGACAAAAACAAACCTTGAGGAAGCCTTGACCACACCAAAAAAGATTTTTATTAAAGCCACTTGCTAATAGATAGCGTGCGTTCTTTACCATCAAACTTGTTGTGACCTAAAGGATATCGTTAAGGTCTGCTATTTACCATAGGCGTAAAGATTTATTGCACAAACTTAAATTTTATTGCCTCAATTATTTTTATTATGCGTATCATGTCCCGAAGGTCTTGCAAAAAAATGAAATCTGCAAATTAAAAAAAAAACTGCAAATTAAGTTCTGAAGGAACTGGTAAGGTCAATTTACTTTTGCGTACAATAGCAAAAGTTTCCTGATTAAGATATCAAAATATTACAAAATACAAGCGTGTTGATTGTTATTATCACAATAGAATGATTATGCACTACATTTTCAAAACTGCACTATCACTTAAATTTTCTTTAGGTGATCTTCACCTTATTATGCTTAGGATGAATTGATTTTCCACCTTTGTTGTTATTTTATTCCTGTAATTATTAAGATCACACTTTATAACGACGATGAATAAAAGCAGGAAAGTGCAATAACAAGAAATTCCCCACGTGATAGTAAAAAAGTCTAGAACAACGCAGAAAGTAAACAATAAATCATACAAACGACAAGCAAAAACCCTGACAAATATAAAATGTGCCATAACTCGAGTGTGTTTACTGATCTTGGAAACTGATTTGTTATCAGCTGACTCAATATCCTCTGGTAAATTACTCCATTTAATGATGGTCTGTAGGAAACGATCAATTGAAATCACTGCTCTAACATTTCATTTTATGCATTTGTTACAATGTTCCCGCCTACCCAAAAGGCATTGGGAAAACATTAAGAACATTTAGGTTTGTCTGTGCAACATAATGTTTTTGTTATATAACTTTGTAGTCGAAATGGAAAATACCTTTTACTCTTTATTGTCTTCCAATCAGTGGAACAAAAAAAATAATTGTCTTCAGAGCATTGTAAACGGTGATTGGGCCTTGTCAGGCAACACTTTTCTGTAACACAGTGGTTCTCAACCATTGATGTTTCGCGGACCCCTTGTGGATCGGCGCAGGTGATGGAGGACCCCGTTCTTGGTGAGGGGAAGGGAAATGTGTAAATTAGTTATGATAGTGATTTAATAAATGGATATAACTAAGAGCTAGTGTGAAGCAGACTTGTCTTATTGACATATACACGAGAAACCTCACCCGAAAATTGGAACGTTTCCCCTCAATGTGAGAAAATACAACTTCTATTGCCGTGCTTGACTGATGACGCAGGGCTTCGCAGACCCTCATTTGAGAACTACTGATCTAACTCCATGTGTGTCTAAATAAATAAAAAAAAAACTGACAAGAAATTTAAACAAGCAGCTCTTACCTTCAATTGTAAAAACTCTTTCCTGCGATAGCGCTCATTGGAATTAATGCTGATAATATAGATTTTGTTAGCAATAAAGAAACGGAGATCGACAAGAGAAATCATGTATGCCTCACCTGGTTTCCTTCGTAGAAATTATATCTGTGTGCAGTGATAGTGCATACAGCTTTTTATAACAAAAGGGGTCGCAAAAACATTCTCAAATAGTATTATGTTTTAAGGTGCATTATTTAGTACGCTATGGGTCTTTCTCACGCACAAACAAAAATCATTCATAAGTGTCATTCTAGAATTGTTTAGCGTTATATTCCATTTCTCGTTTGTCGTAAAAAATTTTAATTCAAAACAATGACGCACCCCTATATAATGCTTACGTGAATCAAAAAATCTGAAAATATATATATAATTATTTGAAACACTGAGATTTTAACGTAATTCAG
This sequence comes from Ixodes scapularis, assembly GCF_016920785.2. Classification (NCBI taxonomy): domain Eukaryota; kingdom Metazoa; phylum Arthropoda; class Arachnida; order Ixodida; family Ixodidae; genus Ixodes; species Ixodes scapularis. The sequence goes on along the minus strand of NW_024609879.1, from coordinate 100,773,354 downwards.
CAGGATCGTGCACGGGAATTGGAGTGAAATCTTTAAAACGGCTTCACAAAAAAGAATTGCAATTCCCATTCAAAAGAAGAAAAAAGAAGTTTGACAACTTTTGGAACATGGAACTGACTGCCAGTTGGTTTTGCGACTTCTGTGCTTGGTTCATGTGATGTACCACCCATCTGAGACCTAAATTGAAGCTAGTGTCGCTAGAAGAGAAAGTAGCTTCAAACATATTGTTAATATATTGTTAATAACACTGGCTATACGTTCGTTAAAAAAGCTAAGGTAAACCTTCACACATGACACTATTTGAGATCAGTCATATTTCAGCTTCAGATAGCTTCGCGAGTTATCTTAACGTTTGCTCAACGCAATCACGCACACTCACACATAGTCATTTTTTATGTAGCAAGTTATGTGTAAAACAATCATTGCCACACGAAAGACGGCCTGTTCCTCGCGCAAGTCTAAATTTAGGATTTGGAGCCGTCGAACTTGCTAAGCAAATTGTGTTGCTGTCTAAAGACCTGCACCCACTTCCTCGTATGCCACACCTCCGCGCACAACATGCATCGTCATATTCAAATGACCCAAAATTTTAATTTGACGATAGCATAATCTTGTAAGGATAACAAGAGAGCAGGGTGAAACAAGATGAAGAGAACAGAAACAAAGATGTATCGGTGCTTTTTATTTTATTGGAAAAGTGTGGAAAATAAAATCAAAACGACTTAAGTTGGGACTCAAATGATGATTTAAACCGCGATTAAATTCGGACTGGTTTTACAATATTGATTTAAATCAACCTTTTTCCACAGAAATCCCTGAAATAGTTTTTTTTATTTACCGTTTATCTATCATTTCATGCGTTCCATCTGGATCTGTTTTGTACTAAAATAAAATAATCATCAAGCAATAAAAAAGCACACCAAGATGAACACAAAAAAGAAGCAAAAAAAAAAAAACAGTACTTTCAGCGAATCGGAGAATGGAGCTTTCTACCGTCCACTTCGTTCGTTGGTAACATATTATTGCAAGCAAATCATAACTCGAAAGAGAGAAACGAAAACTAGAAAAGTAATGGTCTTATTGTAAGCATATCAGAACATAAAAGAAAAACAGGTAGAGCTTTTCATCTAACTAAAACATCAAGCTGTTTTGTTCTAGTATGGCGGGGCTTGCATCAATAAAAAACTGTTAATAGACCCTTTTCAAAAGTCCGCGCCACTGTATGTCCGCCATTGCTGGGGCGAGTATACTCTGAGCATGTAGTGGACGCGAGGGTGACGTCAGCATTCGGCGTGAACTCCAGCCCAATCACACGCTTGGTGCCCAAAAAATGGTCACTGCCAATGTTACTTGATGCATTTTTTGAAAGGCCCTACTAAACTGTATACTTTCAGTCTACAGTAATTTATCCCTCCGGATTTCTTATCAGGGATCGGGCGGATTGATCGGTTAATCTGCCATGTTTAAAGTGCACCTAGTGATAAAGAGTCACTATTTTTTAGCAACGGCGATTTAAATCGAGATAATCTTATATAAAACCAATAAATCGGACTGAAAAAAAAGTGATTTAAATCTAATACATATCATTCAGATTGTACAAATTTGAGCTAAATGAAATTAATCTAATTAATTTTTTTACTTGTGCTTTTTGTTAATCTTGACTAAGGGGAATGTGGTGTCATCATGTTGTGACCCATTAACGCACATACGTGTGCGCATTTAGTGTACATCAATTACTCTTGTGAACATTCAGCTGCAGTGGAAAATCTTGAGCAGATTAAGATAATGTGTAGAAGAAGGTATTGACGTTTTTTTGATCAAAATGGGAAAGCACATGAGAAAGCGAGGATCATGTCCGAGAGAAAGAGCATGTGCTCAAAAATTATAAGAGTGAATAGAGAAAGATCCATCCAATTGGCGGCCGAATGAAGCTGTATATGACGTCCCCTGTGGGTGTTTTTTTCTTCTTTTTTTTTTTAAATATTGTATACTAAGGTATCGCAAGTAATTATACTCGGAAACAACGAAAATACGATTTTTTTTCGAACGCACAGAAACGAGAGCGCAAGTGAGTGTTTACATTCTCGTATTTCCGACACGTTAGCGGCTGTAAGCCCATCATCACTTAAAAATCACTTATATGAAAGGTATTGTTGTTTTGTTGAACCATATATAGCTCCTGTTATCGGGTGCTTCCACAAGTGTAGGCCGTTAAATCTTAGTTACCCAACTCTGCTCCGAAGCGGGCATTTCATAACCTCCGTTTACTACATCTTTCAGGAGGACTTTTCCAGGTCCGTCATACCTGTCGTAACGACCACGATGCATAAGCCGACTCAATTAATTGTAATAGAGTGTACTTTTATTTTGTTTCAACATTAGCGAAGAACTAGCTAGACGACCTAAAACTTATTGTGTTCTTTATTTAAAACAATTGAGCAGCTTGTTTTGCACGTGAGGCACATATAGTACGTGCTTGCAATAAAGTGCCGTGAAATTCCACAACGCTAAAGCGCTGTGCAGCGTTATGATCACGTGAGTAATCTGGTTCTTGCATCACGTCTGCATGCATTGGTTTATTGTATGCTATGACTTGAAGCTAGGTAAAATATAAAATGAATACCGAATTCGGTGTTTATTGTTTCACCAGCCCTCTATGCCCTCTACAACAATACGTTTAGTAGACGAATTTTGAAATCCACTTTATGTGGCCAGTTTATTATGATATGAAGATTGTTCCAGATATCGATACAAGAATAAAACTTTATGAACTTTAAATGCTATATCTATTTCCACGTAACTTGATATTTTTTGATGTGTGTAGAAATAGCCCCTTCGTTTCCCCGGACATGCGATTACTTGGGTCGACCTTGCTGTGCATCACTTAACGGCTGATGATATGCATGCCCAATATTTTTGTTTAATCGAGTATAATTAATCAAATAAGATTATTGCGGATAATATCTGACGTGTGGATCCAGTGAACTTGAGGTAGTATAAAGCTTAGTAAAGGCAGGAGTTATGATAACGTACTTTTTACTAACATGTCCCTTCGCTCAGTACCCTCAGAGTGGTGTTTCCAATACGCTCACAGCTATATTGTTCCAATTTTTGTGTGTGTATATGACTAGCCTTTCATATTAAAATAGCGCAAAAGAGACGGGACAAAAAGACGAAGAAGCACACAGGACAAACGCTATTTTAATATGAATGTCCACTACCAACTTGCCCAGCAGACCAAGCTTTTACAAGACTAGCCTTTACACGGCGGAGTACTCCCCAGCTCATTTTATATTTGTTTGGTGATTTTTATTGCATGTGCAGAGCGAGGTCAGGTTGCGCTTATAGCTACGGTGAACTGTTTCTGTGCTGAAGAATCTGGCAAGTTCAATGCGACCGATAATTAGCGGTGTGCATTGCATGTTCGCGATCACGTAAAAGCGTCAAGTTACAAAGTTTGTGCATTCCAAAGCCGTGGTAGAAGGACTCCCGTCGCTTAGGTCAAGTTCGGTACACGTAAAGTGATCCCTCTTATCTCCTTTTTTTTCCTTTTTAAATCCTCCTTTTTATCTTCGACTTCGTGATGCCGAGATTGTGCACGCTATATATACTGTTAGCGCAATCAAGTGATATCCATTTACTGTCATTTTTCTCTTATACTTGAAAGTATGTCGCTAAAATCGCTAGCAGGATGGAGAGCGGTTGTATGGGGCATTAACCTTAACGATAAAATGTGGTGCCCAACAATACTGTTTTGAAGAAAACTTCGTAAACGCACCCATGTGGTGTTCGCGCTTACAGTGTCGCGCAGTGCGCACTTGATATGCTTCTTTTGGGATGTTATTCGTGTCCTGAATTCCTCCGTAGACCCTCTCCGAAATTCACTGCCGTCTGGTGGCTCAAATGAAAGTTTAACTTGTACCAAACTAATGGCGGCAATGAACCTCTAGTTTGCACGATTGTGTACCGGGAACCGTCACTTTCGCAAGTGAACGGCAGACGAGAATGTCCGCTTAACGGTAAGTTCTTTCTCGATCTTTTTCAGTGTCGATGGCGAAAAAGATGCAAGCATGTCAGAACGAAGCGCCGACCCACATAGGCGCCTTGATAAAGTTCTATACTTTGTCAAGCGGCTTTGAAACCGATTGTGTGCGACTGTCTTGACCCGAGTAAGAAATGAACGCTTACGCAGCTCTTGCATTCAATTCCTGCTTCGCATCATGCTAACGTGTCAAATGTATGTAGGCCTCGAACCATGAACTTAGGAGCATCTTCAACGTCTTCCTTCATCAACAAACAGAAAGCCGCCATGCGTTAGTACGGCACATGTGCCATTTTTCGGACAATGATAGTGATCAAAGTGGTCAGACTGAATTTCGGAAAGGGTCTCTTACATGTCCTAATCAACGAACCATGGCAAGAGGTCTAAGAAACAAAAAGCGACGCCTTGACCATGACCGTAAACGCTTGCCAAGTACATCTGAACCATACGTCCGTGAGCAGCCAATGGCTAAAAAGCGTAGAAACACAGATGCGCAGGGTCAAAGCTCAAGGTCATGGGGCACGCTCTATAGTTGATTGTCTTAGCCGGTGATAAGACGCGAATACAGAAAGGCGACGAATGGCCGTCACGTCGCGCTTTTGGCACCGCTCGATTAGCCCCATCGATTCGCATCAGCTTTCTTTGGACTTACGGTGAAATTAGGTAATAATAACAATTCTGTTGTGGATATTTTTATACAGCCGAAAGTTACGCCAGCCTCACTGGGCGTCTGATGTCTCAGCTGTGGATAAGAAATTAATCGAGTGCAGTACCACTGCCATTCTGGGGTCCTTAACGTGCATCGCGCAATGATGATACACTATCCGCAGACCAGTCTGCGACGCCCATCCAGATCATTATAAGACCACATTGCGAACATGCCGCTCAAGACGCCTACCTGTCACGTCTCCAGGCCTCTGGTAGAATCCTGCAGACCGGGCTAGCCAGTCCAGGGACACGTGAGGCTTGATGCCGTGCTCAGACAACGTCGGATGGAACGCGCTGCCAGGCAGCAGGCCGGGCAAGACACCCGGCAAGGCGCCGGCGGGGAGCCCGTACAGCGGATGCCCTCCAGCGGTGGCAAACACCGCAGCGGGATAGCCGGGAAACGCTCCCAAGAGCCTACCAGCCTGAGAGGCCACCACAGCCGCCACAGACACCGGGGGCGGAGGACTGCAGCCGGGTTCTCCTTCGGAACAGCTTCCTGGAGACTTGGATACCGGCGTCGCGCTGTCTCGGGCCAGGAGGGCCTCGATGCAGAAGGACTTGACTGTTGGAGACGCCGACATGTCCGCCATGGTCTTCTGCGAACGGACCGGTCACGTCGTGACGGACGACGCGACGGGCTCGCTACTTCTACGTCGGCGTCGTCGATAGTAACCGCGGTTCCGTCAGTTTCTCGTACTCGGCCCGATTCTTCGGTTCCGTTTCGAGCAGATCGGTGAAGGAGAGCGCGAGGTGCGGGGGGAGGACAACGGTGAAAGTTGGGGAGAGGGGAGGGCGGTGCTAGGCCTAACTGCTAGGCCTAATGCATTGCGGATGGTCGCGGTGGTGGGGGCGGCTTGAAACGGGACAGCACGCCGATCGAAGCGGCGGTGGGGTCCTCTGGAAGAGGCGGAGCGCAGCGGCGCGATTGCGGCCTCGGGGAATCGGAATGACTGACGTCAGCGGCATCGTCGCCGGTCTGGGGCCGCCCACGGCTCGATTTTCCCGGGATGACTGCACGCGGGCGTCGGGCTCGATGGGCTCTCTGCCACACGGTTTGAGCGCGGCGACGGAGCGCAGCTATGGCGTCGTCGGCTTTCCTTTGTTTCGCTAATTGGGTTGTGTCGGGGAGGTTAAATTGCTCTTGCATCGGTGTGCGACGGGTTTATAATCCTGCGCTTGTACTTTTATTATATTAGGCAAAGTATAAGTATGAGATAAAATAGCAGGAAGGACGAAAGAAAGTTGGCGCAAAGAAAGTGGGCCCGAATTGCCTACTTTCTTGGATAAGTCTAGGTCAGGTCGGTGTCGAAGTTATGTTTTTAAAATTCCTAGCAACGTGGCCGCCGCTTTCTCATAGAACAAGATGAAAATTTGGAGTACTTGGATCATGACTGAATGGAACATTAAAAAAAATATTAAGACAAGGGTAGATAGTATATAAATAACCAGTACGACGAAAGGAGTTTGTGCGAAGTTCACACTGGAATTGCTCCTTCGTTCGTCTACTTCTAATATTATATCACAGAACTCTCCTCAGTAAAATACTGTCGGCATTTCTTAATACTATTAGGATCAAACGTCGTCTAATGTTGGTGCCCTCGAAGAAATTCTGAGTAAACCATTCCAGGCATCCATTTCCATTAAAATCTAGTCAGTGGTCAAGTGCAGTCAGTTGTTCCCCTTCTCTTCTCTTGTTGTCATCTTTCGTATTTCCTCAGTCTCGGGTTGCGTCAAAATGTTCAGTTTACACCAGCTCACTTGCGCCCTCATGTTCTGTTCAGTGGTGATGCATATAGTCACGAACGCGCGGCCACTAAAGCACTCAGAGACATCAATCGGCCGCATTGCCATTTATATATATGCATATAAAAATAGTGTGGAACGAACGAAATATATACCAATATATGTTATTGTTGTTTTCTTATGACAGCCTTGTTTATCATAGTAAAGTGTTTTTAACCTCTTGACCCAAAGGGACCCCCAAATTGTTTTAGCTTCTTTCGTTAGAGGGGCGTAGAACGCGTCAGGGAGCAAAACCTGTCAAACTTTCTTTGAAAGGTTTCTTGGCCACACACATACTCATGACTACGTGTTAGCAACAATTTTGTTTTCTCTGAAAAAATTAGAATTTGATCTTAATATGACTCAGAAAGTCAGGTTTGCCAAGAACTAATGAATGCTTTGTATCACCGCAATAGTAAGTAATTTCTTCCAGGGCTTTCTCCTTCTGCGTTAACGGCTTTTGCATTTAATAGGAAAAAAGGCAAAAGGAGCATATCAGTGTAGGGGATATTATTTCAGAAATGAGGTGACGACGGTTGCGAGGAGACGGAGGGAAAGGGGCGGGGGCTAAGGGAGGGGGGGGGGGGGGGGGTGCCGGAGGTAACGAAAATTATATTCGATTCTCCTGAGAGCATTTAGTGTGAAGCCGGCACGTAGCCAGTAATTTTCTTCGGGGGGGGGGGGGGGGGGGGGGGGGAGGGAGGGGGGGGGGGAAGGGGTGCCCGCCCATGACAAAAGGCTGTATGAGGGGGAGGGGGAGAGGAGGTCCCAGCAAAAAGAAAGATTTCGGGGAGGGGCCGAGCCCCATGCCCCCCCCCCCCCCCCCCCCCCCCCCCGGCTAGGTGCCTGGTGTGAAGGATTTCAACATTTAACTGTCTAGTACATCATTTGGTTCCATTTATCGCCAAACCCAATATGTATAATATTAATTAATCACTCTTGTCTAGATGCTATTAATTGTCACTGTCACTTTAAGAAAAGCCCGTGCGTCTACTTTCACGCACAACACTCGGAGAGCCAATCAGCGCAACTTACGGAGGCAGCTCAGCGAATGACGATGCCGAAACATATGTTTAGAGGAAAAAACGCACTCTGAGTTGTGACATTAAGCAATGCAAAACGTCACGCTTGCATTGCTTAATGTCACAACTCAGACTACGTTTTGTTTTTGTTTTTTGGTCTAAACATATGTTTTGGCATCGTCATTCGCTGAGCTGCATCCGTAAGTTGCGCTGATTGACTCTCCTAGTATTGGGCAGGAAAGTTACGTACGTGCTTTTTCTCAGAGTGATACTGATTGACTTAGCGAAGCATCATACGCAAACTTTGAAACAAACAAAAAATTCTATACAAAGAGGTCGTGCATGAGGTACAGGAAAGTTTATACGGTCCTGTCTGAACTCTTTACGCATCTTCATTTAACTTATACCAAGACAAACCTTCGTATGAGCTGTCTCAGATACGTCATCTTCATCCAGCTCGGTGCAATGCAACGTCAGCTTAAAAAAAAAAAAAGTATATATTCAAAAATCGTTTCTCTTCACCTCCAAGGGAGCTGATCTGGTACCTTTCAAGGTTCTCTCATCGGCGGGTTCCTTAAAGGGATGCTGAACCGAAATCTGGATTCCACAAAACACGCGGCAAAAGCGTGCAATAGGATGCTACGAACACCAAAGCATCACTCATACAGCGAAATCTCGAACGGATGACCGTATTTTTCAAGAAAAGTAGGCGCATTTGACAGAAATGTTCACGTCATGTTTCTCCGAGAAGGAGGGGGAACGGCCTCGCGTCTTCTCCGCCTCGCGACTTTGAGGGAGCGAAGCGAAGAGAGGAGGAAACTAGGTATCTTGACGGTCACGCGCCTCGACGGCCTGGTTCAATCTCGACCTCTTTTTCCAAAAATACGGCCGTCCATTCGAGATATCGCCTTACGAGTAGTGTTGTAGGGATTGTAGCGTCCCGCCTACATCTCCTGCGTTTTTTTTTTTTTTTTTTTTTTTTTTAAATCCAAATTTTGGTTCACCATTCCTTTAATAGAGAGCCAAATCTTTACAGTCAATCATTTTTTCTTTATTCCTCTAATTTTGCGAGAAAACGCATTTATTCGAAGGAAGATCTGAAAAAAGAAATATTATCGACAGAAGAAAAAAGCGTTTTTTAACAAAAAAAAAAAAAAAAAGATTGTTCCAAGATAACGAATAAGGCAGGCGAGCTGGTTAAAGTTCAAAATTCCGGAAACCCAAGAGGAGGCTAAAAAGAAGGGACAGACAAAAGACGTCTCAAACACAGCTACTAAAATTTTATTCAGGGCACTTCTTTTACACCCGTCATCTCCACACCGCCCTCAAGCGTGTGCGTATATACACTGAGGGCGTGGTCTTTTTTTTTTTTCCTGTGGACACTTTAAGCATCTTTGGCATTCGTGTGTAAACTGTAGTGAACCATTGGGCCGTGCGCAAGTGGAGGGCGATGTGGATATGACGGGTGTAAAAGAAGTGCCCTGACCAAAATTTTAGTAGGTGTGTTTGAGACGTCTTGTGTTTGTTCCCTCTTGGGTTTTAGAAATATTTAACAAATGTTGGAAGTTACACACAACGGTTACCGAACGCAATAGGCGAAGAAAGTACGTAAATTAGGCTGGAATAGGGAAAGACGGGCATCTCGTGTAGTTGCGTGCACATAGCATTAAAAAAAAAAGAACTGACGTCACCTTTTTTACGCATATTTATTTAGAATGCCCCAGGGTGTTTGAGATGGTATAGTTTGTTGAGGAATGCATTGTTTACAAATAATTTATCGGCCTTAGTAAGAATACCAGGACGGCTGACAACAATGTCATTGCCCGACTAATCGCTTTTGCTGTTAATACCTTTTTAAATAGTTGGTGGGAATCCACTGTATGCGCTTAACCATGAGCATGCATGTTTTATTGTGACGCACTATTTGAAAACATCACTCGTAAGCAAAAATTAAGGGGAAACTTCTTTTTTGCGCGCTTTGACATTCAAGCAGTAGATACACAGTATAGCTAGAAGTGTAATTCTTATTTTTTTTATTATAGCCCGCTTTATTCAATGTCGAAATTTTTGTACGTATATTATTTTATAGGATGTTTACGTGACCACCGTTGCGATGATGACGCCGTTTCTGTTTTTCTGTGTAGGTCTTTTCCTCGATATCCTCCGTTTAAAGGTATTCTACTTTAATAAACTCCCACTTGCAGTCTCCTGTGAAATGGGTTTGCATTTTTCTTTACATAAATACTAGCTGTGTAACAATGGCGTCCCATCCTACTGAAAACGATTTGCCTCAAAGAACGGAAAACGCCTTTGCACACAACGATGGTATGAAACCTAGCAGTTATCGAAACCCGAAAGTTTGGCTTTATTTTGTTTCAAAAATGACCCAAACATAAAAATAATCTTATAGAAATAGAGATGGAGAGAAAGTCGTTCTACGTCCATCAGTTGCTGAAAACATACGGCTGCGTTACAAATACCATCGCTTATCGGGACGACTAGATGCTATGGCACGCCAAGAACGCGAACAATGGGAAAGAAAAAAAAAAACGAGAAGATATAGCGGTATCGACCGCCATTAGAGAGAAAGGGGGAGAACGATGGAGGACAAGGAGGGAAACGGTGACGTCACAGGAGGGTGGGCGGAGCCTCCGTCCGGAAGGGGGCGTTTCTCGATCGGCAAGGCTCCGCCCACTTGCAAGATGGCTCCGTCGGGGCGAAAGGATATATGAAAGATGGAAAGGGAAAAAGAGTAAAAAGAGAGAGAGGAAAGGGGGGTTCTAGGCGCTCGTGGAAAACACAAAGGGAAGGACTAAGATGATTGTTGCGGTTGGCGCGCTCTTGAACACACAGATCGGCGCGCTAGCGAAAGGCGATTAGGAAGAAACGGGACGACTTATCGTCATCGCAAGACGTCGAGCAAACGCGACGCTTTCCGAAGAACGGTAAAGTCAGGCTAATGGACGGCAAAATGATAGATATGGTTATAGCTCGGAATGAACGGCAATTAATCGTTTCCTCATCCATTGCGCGCTTCGGGATTAATCACCCAGTAATGTTGTGCAGCACAAAAAAAAAAAAGAATGACACGTCGTTATCTTACGCGAATTCGGCTGCTGCGCAGGCGCAATGCCCACAGCTGGTGTGGGCGGACGTGTGCTTGTTTGCAACGAGCGCGTTGCTGTATATACCGGGTATACTTAACGTGAAACATAAGTATATTTCTAATCAGTATAGGCCTTGTGCGCAGAGACCAGATTCGCTGGAGGTGAGCTGTCTACGCATGCGCCGTGTCGACAGCAGCGCCACCGCAGTGCCATGACGTCAGAGTCGTGTCATTGATTTATACATCGTCACTCTCGGACCACGGGTGATGAGATAATCGGCAGACGACATTGACACGTAAACCCCTGCCTATCGATGCACTGTTTCTCGTTTGTTCTTGAAGCATTTTCGCGACTCCAGCAAACTATAGGGGGCGCGCTGGTCAGGCAAAATGGCGGACGAAAGGAGGTCCTTCTCGTCGTTCAGCGCGTGGACCACAATAAATTATTTGCGCTGCAGCGTAAAATCGGTGTTAGATATGAGAGCAAAATCGATTTTTCGACGCTAAATACCTCCTTCTGGTCAGTGCGTACGAATGACACGACGGAAGCATAAAATAAATCTCTGGAAGCGATGTTTGTTTCTATGCTGCCTACGGCAGCCAAACAGCGATAGCAGTCGACAGAGTTGAAAAGACCCCCTTTCCTGCGCTTCTCGGCGTTGCCGCTACGCGGTGTCGATTTTGCTGGAGTCGCGAATATCGTTATTTTACCCGGCCCTCGGTCGCATCGGAACGAGCTCACCTTGCTTCTCTGTCTCTAGCCAAGCGCTGTTCTCGCTTTTCTGGTGTCCGATTGGCACGACAAACGCGTTAACCTCAATGAGCCGCCGCTTCTGTTCACCAATGTTCCCTCCCATATACGCTCCACCCTTTTGCGAAACATTCTGAAGACGAGCGGAGAACTTAAAGCGAGCGTCTGACTTCTGACATGTGCCTATCCAGCGGGATAACTCGTATCCCGCCACCCGTTATCCCATGACGTGTACGAGCGTTGCACATATGACCCGCGCAAGTAGGGTAGCAGGCCAAATAATGAAGTTTCGGGTAAATTATTTTTTGGGGGGGAGGTGAGAGGACACAGTGATATTCTAACGCAGATAAAAACCACGTTAATTGCAGACTTACATTATGGTATACAGACTTTTTTTTTTTTTTTTCACTTTACAGATTTGTTAAGAAAAAGCCGTGAGAGCTACATTTATGCGGTTTGTGCGGCTGAATTATATGGCCAGGGGGACATGGTATATGGGGCTAATCATAACGGTCAGTCGGGTAATTAAGTAAAATTTGTTAATTAACTTTTAATTAGTGGAAATAAATATATGGTTCCAATTAGAAACTTGCTCAGCGTAGTCGAAAACCACTTATCAGCGGTCTTGGGTAAGTTACTTTTAAAAAGTAATTTGTTACGGTTACAGTTACTTTCAGAAAAAAGTAGCGAAGTTACCGTTACAGTTACCGCAACAAACGAGTAACTCGTTACAGTTACAGTTACTTTTAAAAAGTAACGACGTTACTTTTCAGTTACTTTACTATAACACAACAAAATGAGAAAAAACTAGAAAACGTCCCTCACAACGTTTTATTGCATAAAATTAAAAAGTGCGCTTTTTACTTCATATTGTAACTTAGCAGCAGTTCCTTTTTGAAGTTAGTGTTTGAAAGTTTCCACGCCAAAGTAGTAGCACAAATCAAAATACGAAACATTCACATTGCGTAGTAGTGGCGCTAATTAAAATACGAGACATGCGCAGTGCCCTCCACGTGTATTGTTGTTTCACGGTTGATTCGCCCGATTAAAAGCGTTTGCACAGAAAAAGGAAAAACCACAACATAGATAGTGCTTCAAGACACTAAGATGTAAGTGTTCAGTCACGAAATACAAGCGCGTGCGTAAAGATAACTAGATATTTTTTATTAAAACCTACACGTGGCTATATTCGGCTCGTGACTCGCGAGAAAGAACGTATTCACAACTTTGTGCAAGGCCAACTTGACACTCGAAATGTAGGAATAGACTATTTGGAAAGTGCAAGGAATGGATAAATTGCACTTCGTTCAGTGATATATTATGGATAAAACACTGGAAAGTAACGATAAAAGTAACGTCGTTACTTTCATCGTTATTTCAGAAAAAGTAACAGAACCACAGTTACAAGTTCCATTTTTAAAAAAGTAACTCGCTACAGTTACAAGTTATCAAATATGTAACAAAGTTACAGTAACGCGTTACTAGTAACGCGTTACTACCCAAGACTGTTAACCACTCATCTTTAGAAACGCTTTGAGCGCGTGAGAAGCGTAGTAGTGCACTAAACTTCTCGTGCCGCAGGTACGAGGCTTGGGCTATGATAAGAGGCGAAAAAATCGCGCGGGCGCCTCATCGTACCAGTAGCCTTGCTCCTGCTGCAGGAGTGGCAACTTTAGCGCACTACTGCGCTTCTCACGCGCTCAAAGTCTTTCTGAAAATTGCTGATGTAGTGGTTTTTGATGACGCACAACAAGTTTCTGTTGGGAACCATAGGCCTATTCTCATTAATTAAAATAATTAATTAACCAATTTTACCTAATTAGTCGACTGATCGTTAAAATTACCCCCATACTACGTCTCCCGGGCCGTAACTCACCTGTACAAACCGCATAAGTGAAGCTTTCACGACTTTTTTAAACAAATCTGTAAAGCTTTTAAAGAAAAAAAAAAAAACAACTATAAGCAGGGTGTTTCCCTGGCCCTAACTTTCAACTCATCTAATCAAGGCAGTGAAATCAGCACAGTTATTCTGTAACAGTTATTCTGTAAACAAAACCATCACGTGATAATGCTTCAAACATTCGTATCTGTTCAACAGAGTGTCTACACAAAACCATCTAGAAAAGAATCTTCCTTTTTATTTAGAAAAATCGAAAGCATGCTGACGCAGTTGTCATCCGAGGATCTTATAAAATACGCCTCAACTATTTCCCTTTCAGTCTTGTTATTTGTTCTTTTATTACATTTTGTTAATTCTGAACGGGTAATAGTTTTATATCGTCAATTTATTTCCGCTAAAAAAACATTGCTCATATAACGTGTTCACGCGTTTTTGCACTATTCTAAATATCATCTGGACGTAGTGTGGCTTCGTCTAAATTTTGGTTTCTCATTATTTTCTTAAGTAAATCAACCGGAATGGCTGTATACCACTATTATCTATACACTACAAGCGCCTCCAGCTCTTTGCACAAGGAGGCACTTCGGTTGCACGAACTCCTGCTCAGCAGGATAAAAATGCTAAAAATAAAGCCATGCGCTTGGGCGTTAGACAATACTTTAAGCAGTTAGGCAATACTTTTAAGATGAAAGAATGTCATTATAATGTTGCTATAAAAATCATTAGAAAAGCGAAAACTCCCGTACGAAGAGAAAAGCTTTTCACGCCTTTTGAGCCAAGTGAATTGTGTGACAGAGCAAGGACGGTGTGCTTGCTCTCGTTCTATTGAAAACTGTCAGTAATGTGGTGTGGCGATGTTTAAAATTTCTTTATACCATCAGGTGTGGGCACAAACTAGTTGTACTAAAAATGGCGACACGGTGCGTTAACAAAAACCAGACAGCACGAGGTTCGTTGTCTAGAAAAGCTCTGTGATGGCGCTGGGACAGTCGGTTGATTTGAAACGTGAAACACCACTGCTCTTTGTTTATATATTTTGTCCCAAAAACAGCAAAATATTGCCCCCCCCCCCCCCCCTTTTCCCTATTGGCCCTCCTCGTCCTTTCGGGGGTAGGCTATCTGGCCCCCACACTCGAATGAGTTTGACACCCCTGAACTAGACGATGTTTTCACGCGTCCTTTCATTCAAACACCGGACTGTCTGTCCAATGTACACATGTTGCATTGGACATTGGACGAGATACCGCATGTTAGCGGAATCTCGAAAAGAAGATTAGAAGCGCAAGATACCGAGAGACGTGCTTTAGGGGACATCTGCGTCAGCGCGCTTCGTTTTCACTAAATGTCAAGAAAAGTCCTTTTTAGTGAAAAACCCGAGACTGAGGTATTGACAGACGACGACAAGGAAGAGAAGGTTTTCTTCCCTGTTGTCGTTTGTCAATACCTCAGTCTCTGGTTTTTCACTAGAATGTTTGATATATACCAGCACACTTGCGCCCTTACGTTCATGGTCAGGAAGGTTCTCTTCTAGATGGTTTTGTGTAAACACGTTGTTGAACTGATACGAATGTTTGAAGCATTGTCACGTGTTGGTTGTGTTTATAGGATAGCTTTTATCACAAGGCGTTGGCCAGACAGGCAAGGGTGTTTACGCAGTGTGTGCTGCTTAGACGGCCTCGATTAAATCGGTTTAAAGTTAGCGCCAGTCCGTGTTGTATGTCTCCCCTTCTCGACCGTGTTTTTTTTTCTTTTTCTCGCTTTTAGGTTTTAAGTTTTTTAGAGCTGGTGACGCTTAAAAGTTACAAATGATTTTCTGAAATTTTCGATGAGAAAATGGCAGCTGACGGAGCTCTAAAATACATGGATCTGAATGGCGCCAGTTATCGAAAACGGGCAAAGTTACGTACCATTTTCCCGTTGAAACTTTGAGATCACATAACTTTTGAATGAGATAGCGGTTATATGAAATTTTATGATCTGGTTCGGTCCTCTAGCGCTACATTTGGAAAGAGAATTCGAGTTAGGCAATGCGTATAATTTACTTTACATATAAAAAATATTTTTTTGGGGGGTGGGGGGGGGGACACGTTATAGATATTTACTGAAATGCGCAGTTGGGCTAGTATGTACAGGTTCATAAAAAAACGCGAAAACACAAGCATACAGAGGAGAGAATTACAAACAGGAAGCATCTTGTCCAGTGTGTAATTTTTTCCTCTGCGTCCTTGTGCTCTTCGAGAGATATTTATGTCTAAGTTTGCTTTGTTGGGAACGCACAATGACTGCTTTTACGTGAAGACGACCGTAGCGCATTCAATCAATATGGGACGACTAGCAACAGGATGATTCATCACATAGGAAATTTCGTCTTCGGGCGACTCGTCCATTGAAGAGTTGGTCACATCAACAGTGCAGGGAAGGAAAGAATAATCTACAAACCATATTTTTAAGTAACTAGCTACGTTCCCTGACGACTGTGCAGTTAGAACAATAGAACGGGATTCTTTAAAGGGAAACTGGAACGGTATTGTATTGAAAAAAAAACACTTAAATCATCTTCGTTTGGCCTCCAGGATCACGAATATCGAAATTATTTCTCTATTTAGTGCACGAACGCTGCAGAAAATCACCTTCAAACTACCGATGAAGCCTCTTCTTCCCGAAGCGCGACGTCCCATGAGCAGTTTTCGGAATCTCCCCTCTCGCGCATCTTCAACGCCTATCACAGCTATGCACGCCTACTCTTGCTATTAAAAAAAATGGTAAGAGTGACACGCGCTTGGCGGCCGAAAGACCCTAGTATGGCCTAACGACTGGTCAGAGTTTTTTTTTTTTAGTTTTCTCGCGTTAGTTACATCTTCGGAGGAAACGAACGTGATTTTCAGAGTCACGGGCTAAAAAGACTCTAAAATACATCTCTAACTCGTTTCGTTTTTTTTTTTTTTTTTCTTCTTTTTTAAAAGAACTTCTTCAGCTTCATTTTAATAAAAAAAATAATACGTGTGCAAATGTATGCACTGCTGGATGTTATGATAAACTTTCGAGCATGATGTTATGCATAAATACCACGTGATGTTAATTTCAGACTGCTATAAATGATGTTTATGCACAAATATACTCGGAATAGGAAATACCTGGGTAAAAAAAAAAAAAAAAAAAAAGAAACCACTTTACTGCTCCGATATAAGAAATCCAAGACATCAAAACAAAGTGTTTCGAACCACAGCACTATATGCTGTCAATGCGGCCGGTGCTGTCGTACTTTCCAGCAATGAAGTGAACCTGCCTGTTGCAGTCGGCGTGTCTATTTTATTTTTAACGCGCTCGTAAACGTGGTGCCACCCTCATCCTGTGAGATCTTCATTTCATTGATGTCGAAGTGGCGATCAAGCGTGCTTTTCAAACACGGTGACATCACTAACGGCAAATGGAGTGCCGCATAAAATTATATGGGGAAAAAGCAAAGTTTGTCAGCGCTAAACGTAAAAAAGGTTTTGGCACACAACTGCTGATTAGACGACTACCCAGTATGCAGATCGCGGTTGGAGACGTATCAGTTGTTCTGCTTTGTATTAAAATCTTTTACGGCAACTTCAATAAACGGTGCTTTGTCTCTGCGGTTGCAGGTATTTGTACGGAAACCCTTCATGAAGCAGCAACGGTCTACATCTTCGTCGTGATCGCCTCTATTTTTGGGAATCAAGTCCGAATTTGACAATAATCGTTCTCAAGTTACGGCAGCATTCCCCGTTAGAAACACAACACTTGATTCACGTTTTCTTTTGTGGAAAAATGGGGGGTGGGGGGGTGTACGAACCATTGTGCGACGGGTTGCCTTCATGACGAATCATCCTGTGGCCCATGTTCCAATGGGACAAAAGCGAATGTTACCAATCGTCCTGTCACGAATCGCCATGTGACGAATGGACCGTATCCCGTAAAACGTAACCATGTAGCTAGTGTGACGATTTCCATCATCATCGATCTAGCCATCATCGTAGAAATAAAAACATAAACGAAGCTAGTCATCTTAGTATTAACGATCGGAATGACGTGCGCTGTATTCAATACAAATACGAATAATCTTCATTCGTGTTACAACTGACAACGCACTGTTTTTCACATACGTGAGAAGTGATGTCTTAACACATTATATTCATCAATGAAGCTAATGTGTATATTCATCTCCTTAATGACCTCAAATTTTATATGTGCAGTTTCGTCCCCACCGCATGCTAAGATTGTGATAGCATCAGAAGTTTGAAATAGGCTTTTTTTTGTCTCTTATTTCTTTATTTGTGAACAATGTTGCGTGACAAAAAAGACATGATCGAAACATTATATATATATATATATATATATATATATATATATATATATATATATATAAAAAGAACGCTAATCTCAGACGCATTTTTTTATGAGAATACCGGGGTTGAGACGTAAGCTTTGAGATTTTAGATACGTATGTACACATTTCAGGAAAAGGCGCGAAGAGAGTTTTGCCAGCCTTTCATAAACTCGGACATCTGTTTATTAAAAATGTGTCTGTCGTTACCTTTTTTTGTTCCTCGGTCTCGGGTTTTCAACATCTCCACCAGCTCACCCGGCTGTTCTCTTATTTCTATAGACATACAGTGCTTGTTTAGGGAGAAATATTAAGCTGCGCTTAAAAAGCGGTATGATATTTCTCACCGAAAGAACGCATGAAGCCGATGGAACTGCCCATATATTTGTCAACCGGCGAAACACTGTCAATGCTCTTTCGTTGGTCACCTCGGGAGGAGATGGACAAAGCAAATGCGTCGTGAAGAGTTTTTCTGCTAGTGGAGATCCATGCTACCCAGGTACTATACGATCATTTTTCGACCCCGTGTCGCTGTAGTTTTCAGCATTATTTATCTCCGATATGTTTTATTATACCGCGCTAGGCGCTGCGTTCCTTTTTCTACGCTTCACGAGGAAAACCAACAACGCTGAATGAGGCGAAAACGCCTTCATCATAGGCTTTCGCGAGGCTGCTCTTGCCGTACGACATCGCGGAGAAACTGACAACAGTTTGGTCAGCCATGCCTCGGTAACACGGCAAGTCCTGGAACGCAGTTCTGGCAGGGAGTTCTGGCCCGCTGTTCCTCCTGCCCGCAGCTCTGGTCCGCAGTGTTACGGCGAGTCAGGAGTTTAGTGCACGAAGCTCGTCCTTTCTGCTTTTAATCTTTCCGCCCGGATTGTAATGAGCGGCCTAATTGTCGATGCCCCCCCTCGAATCCCCGGACGGTGGGGAGGTGGTGGCGCCCCCTCTCTTTAATGCGCGCAACTTGCAAATGAGGACCGTTAGGCGGAGCTCATTAGCGATTAGGAAATGCTCCCCGGGGAAACGGCGTCATTAGTCAGAGCTGCTGCCGCGAGAGGGACTCGGCGAGCGAGCTGCCGACATGATTGGAAACAATTTGTTATCGTTTAGCAGTTATATGCTAATCAGTGTCCCCGCTGCGTGGCGCTCGGACCGACGCGGCGACTGGACGCAGGCTCGGGGGTTTAACGACGCCCACGCGTAGTCGGACGAGAATCGCCGATAAGACCACGTCGCCCTAGATGTCGAAAATCGACGGTCATAGACTTATGGCGTCGCCTCGAGGGCGACCCCGATGATGAGAGCACGCGCGAATGGGACCGCGTCAATGACAGCCCAGCGTTTCGTTCGAGGATGCAGGCCTATATATGACATACGCTGGACGCCACATTTGAGGGCGATGTTTAGAGAGCATTCTCATAACGAGCTTACATTAATAGCCTGTCAAGACCGGCAATCTTGATGGTGCGGAATGTATGTTGCAAAAGAACTGCGGTAGCTCACCGTCAGCGCGCGTTCAGCAGCGCCGCGCACACAGCAATGGCCGCCAGTGAATACTCCCTATACTCCGTTCACCCTTAAGCTGAGACTACAGCCAATGCCAGAAGCACGAGAGCTCGAGGTCGGTACTTTGAAGCGTTCTTCCGCAGAACGAGCGCTCGCGCTAGGAATGCACGTCTCAAAGACAAGAGGACGGGCTAGCTCGCGCTTGTAGTTTTGGCTGCAGTCAGCTTAAGGATGAATGGAGTATATACTCCGTTCACCCTTAAGCTGAGACTGCTGAGATTAGAAGCTCCGCCTTCAGCGCGAGCTCGCTGGCTTCCGCAGTGGTTCGGTTGCGCGTGCCTGCGCGTTCACACCTGTGTTAGTAAGGGCGAGAAGCTCGCGCTGAAGGCGGAGCTTCTAGTCTCGGCTTAAGCGTGAACGGAGTATTAGCGGCGAGATGTTTCCGTGGCGCCCTCGTTCGGTTACCTTTCGTGACGTCATTTCCTTGTGAACAACAAGTTCGATGCTGTTTGTAATGGGCATGGTGGAAGCCTGAAATCATAGCGCTTTCAAAGCAACACTGCCAACACCGTCAAATTTGAAGTTCTTAGATTCCTCTTATTTCCGTCGATGAGACATCCTTTGCTGACGTCACAGTCACCATTCAGCCAATTGTGGTGGGCTGACCACAGCGACGCTTTCGATCGCTCACGTCGCCAATAGTATACTCGTCCTGTACTGGCGACGTGCACGACCAAAAGCGTCGCTGTGATCGGCATTGAACGTTAGCCGAACGCTCACTATGATCTCCTGAGTAGGATTATTTATGCCCTCATCGAGGAAAAGAAAAGCAAAGTCAATCTCTCAACTCTGACGGTGTTGATTTAGGAACGTGACGACTAGGCTTCCGCTGAGCGTTTTACGCACCACCGAACGTTTTACTCGCTTCTAATTATTTTGGTTAGGACGTGAGAGAGAGGAGCTATAAGGCGGCACCACCGACATATCTAGTCGCCAATAGCTGTCGCCCCAATGCGAGATGAATATTGTCCCAAGTCACTAGGTTCGATCTAAGATGGACAGTAAAAGTCAACGCCTGCACGTAGCAATATAAACTTTTCGTCAAAAATGTATTTCCAAAGATGTGTTTTTTTTTTGTTTTGTTTGTTTGTTTTGTAAAATTACAAATCGTACTTTTTTTTCTGTAAAAGATAGAGCCAAGAAACTTGCCAGGGTCTAGCGGGAGGCGACGAAGACGACCAAGTCGAGTGGCGGAGTGGGTTTGGCGCTGGTATTGATTGTTGGCGCGACCTCCATCTTGGGACTATACTCGCAACCACCATGGTTAATTAAAATGAACATAATATTTTTGTAATGTACCTGTGGTTAAAAAATAAATACCGACAATAAAATCAAAACTTAAAGAGAAAAAAAAAAAGCGTGTGAGCGTTACGACGGCGCTTTTGCTGCCAACGGATTTCGTCTGCGTGTCGTCTGCTTTCTTTCGCTGGTCGGCTAAACCTTCGGACGTAAAGCCCTACTTCTACCCTGGGAAAAGTGGCGCCATTCATTGTCGTGGAAATACTAGAGACAGGTGCCGCGGGCCACTTCTGGAAAGAGCATGGCCTCTGAAATCTAGCTCAGTGCTGCGCTGTGCTGCCATGATTTTCCCAAGGGCTGCACGTGGCACGTGCCTCGTGCATCGACGCACATTGCGCTACTTTTAGAACATGAAGGGGCTTTATTCGGACGGTGCTCCCAACGCCATCTATAAATACGCGCGCCAAACGCACCCCGCAACTCGGCTCGGTCGTTTGCGTCGCGGTCCGCCGTTGACCCTGGTAAATTTTTTTTTTTTGCACTATGTTTTACAAAAATGGAGCTATGCTTTGTAATTTTACAAGGAAAACTCGACCTGCGAAATACACCTTTGACGAAAAGTTTAGATAGCTACGTGCAGGGGTCGATTTTTACGGTCCATTTTAGATCTAGCCTGATAACTTGAAACGCCCTATATATTAATGTGACTGAATCGGGTTAAGCCTCCAAATACAAGTTTGCAGATCTGATTTGACCTGAACAAAACTCGGGCGTGAAATCCGCCATAATATATATATACAACACGGGCACTTCACACCATCGTACGTGGTCTCTGAGGAGGATATAAACGAATATGTGCAGATGAATGAACCGTACTTAATCCAATTAATCAAAGAATCAAAGTTTTCAGGAACCCGCCGAAAGCCAAAAAACGGCGGAGCCAGGATATGAACTCTGAGTTTTTTAATGTCCGGTCGGGTGTGCTAACCTCTACACCACTCCACCTTGGCTTTCTGGCGTTTCCTACCTGTCTTATTGATGCAC
Organism: Ixodes scapularis; assembly: GCF_016920785.2. Lineage (NCBI taxonomy): Eukaryota > Metazoa > Arthropoda > Arachnida > Ixodida > Ixodidae > Ixodes > Ixodes scapularis. The sequence continues at coordinate 100,751,843 of NW_024609879.1, read as the reverse complement.
AAGAAACGAAATGTATCCAATCGGAGGTGTTCTGGAAACACACGCCGCCGCGTGGAACGCGGTACGAAGCTTAGTGTCACGTGGTACGTGCTCGTTTGTGCTCCAGAAATCCTCCCACTGTTTGTCCCGTCCCGTGTACATGTAGTATTCTTTGTTTATGAGCTTTAGAGACACGGTATCATCATCATCTGCGAGAATCAGAAGCCACGTTATTGAATATACAACACGGGCACTTCACACCATCGTACGTGGTCTCCGAGGAGGATATAAACGAATATGTGCAGATGAATGAACCGTACTTAATCCAATTAGTCAAAGAATCAAAGTTTTCAGGAACCCGCCGAAAGCCAAAAAACGGCGGAACCCGCGGTTTTTTGGCTTGCGGCGGGTTCCTGAAAACTTTGATTCTTTAATTAATTGGATTAAGTACGGTTAATTCATATGCACCATATTTGTTTATATATATATATATATATATTTTTTTTTTTTTTTTATGAAAGTGTATTGTTACGATGGACGCGCGATAAGCTTTTCGTCGTCTGAGCGACTTCATTGTGCGAATCGCAAACGTTCGTCTCGTTAAGTGCGCTTCCACGCAGTACGGCCGTGCGCTGCTCAGATGCGCTTTCGTTTAATGGGTGGAGGAGCTGTGGATCATGGCACACAGTGGAACGCAAGCTCGCGGAGCACAGTGACAGCACTAAGCCAACTCTGATGTAACAGTACTAGCGTCCCTGTTTCTCCCTTTTTAATGCGAAAACATTGACTGTCTCATGGAGCGAGCTGACGTCATCAGTTGGAAGCGCGAAAACGGCTCCTAGTTTCTGCGCGCCTTCGGTTCCATTGGCTGGCGTGCGTCGACTGGGCTCCCATTGGCCGCTGCGCCATGGCCTCCGAGATCCCGAAGCGCGCGCGCGCTGGTACGCAGCAGACGACAAAGGGAGCGGACGAGCGGCTTCCATGCTTTCGCATTCACAACTCATAAGAAGTGCCTAGGTACACCTCAAGTTTTTAAATAAAATTATATATATATATATATATATAAACGACTTTTGAAGAATGTTACAGCGGGTCAAGGTACATATTTACAATGCAGCGCTTTATAGAACCGTCCTCTCCATAAAGGCTCATCTCTGCATGGTGACAAAATCGCAAGGCACCATGCAACGCCACGGAGACACACGCATATCAGTAATATCCAGGTAAATATGTAGTCAACTGGCTCTTGTATATGGCCGCTGAGGTTGAAGCAAGTGCATTACTGCGGAGGTGCCTTCTAACGACTCCTCTTATTATTTAGCCTTGAGGGCAATTCTATCACGCGTAATTTCCGCACATTATCTGCTATTTACTCTAGTAGTCCACTTCGGTTTATTCAAACATCCTGCTCTTCTCTATACACCTTTGCAAGTGGGATCCCGGCTTAAGCCCGAACCGGGCGCCCAGGAAAGGTGGACCTACACACCAGACAAGGACGTTCGCTGCTTGTCGTACAATGTTGCCAAGCGTCTCTTGCGAAAGAGAAGGATATATTTTAAGGTATCCAAGAATAAAAACAAAACGAACCTTTATTGTCTTTAAAAGAATTTTTACCACGTGCTACGCGGCTCTATTCATCCCAGTTAAAACCAAAAGTAAAATATGAACGCTTTCAAAGAATGCAAACGAAAGGGATGTGAGGAGCCGCACGGCCATTATATCAACAATGGCTGCGCTGGAGGCAGCGCTGGCGTCCACGGCGTGCTGGAAAAGAGTCTGCGATCGTTATAAAGTCAGCTCCAACCCTTAAACACGACCCATCCTACAATATTTGATGCCACGATTGTGTGTAAATACCTCCCGCTGCGTTTCGAAACAGTCCTTCTGTTTAGGGTGATGCCACCTTTTGTAGTACCCTATGCTGACTGTACGCGCTCATGGGTAAAATACAAAAAAAAAAAAATCGATGAAAACAAAATGTTGCCATAGCGCAATCAGCGCCACAAACACGTGCAGGGGCACGCTCTTTCACGCGCTTTTGAACAAAATTTAAAAATAAAACTGCGGGACAAGATAGCCGGATGTCTCCTCCCTAAGCAAAGCTCACGTGAAGGCATCGTGCTCTAACGTCGGCCATCGGTGATGCAGCAGACGCTTCCATCTTGTTTTCACCCACCTCAATGATGTGCCCCTAGCCCACCTCAATATGGCGAGAACTTTAAATGGCGCCAGCATCGCTCACAATGGTGGCGCACAAGAGCCTTTCTTGCAAACGTTTATACTCAGAGCAAGGTTCAGGGGAAGCTCCTCCCGCCCCTTTCCCCTTTAACAGAGCGATCGCTGTAGAGGAGGCGACGTCCTCTTCAACACCTCGCTCTGCTAAAGTGGAAGGGGGTAGGACGATTCTTAACCTGCTACCAACTAGATTCACCGTTGCTGCACTACAGACCATCCGAACTTTCTGCCCTAGCCTGGTGCAGCACTGGCGCAAGACTACGGTCCATTCGAACAGACTTCTCTGCTCCGCTGGTGCACTGGCGCTGCCCGTTGACTCAATCGGACGTGCCGATGCACGATTACGCAAAGACTAGCGAGACAAGATCGGACACGCGCCTCAGCCAACGGAGTCGTACGGAACCGGCAGCCTAATCTTCTATGCAAATCTGCGCGCCGTTTGTCGTCGAGCGGCGATATATATTCGTAAACCGACTCACTGAGCGAACGATTCAGGCGTCGAAGCCGACTCGAATCGAACCTAATCCGATCCCGCGTCAAGCGCGTCCACTGCGAGAGGCGCCGCGGCAAGAGGCGCTCATCGATTTGGAAGGAGAATACGCCCAGGGAACAGAGTTCCCCCGAGCGAGGCACGAATTTGAGCGCGCCTATCGCTTCACGATGGGGTAGGACAGAGTTTCTCAATCGAATTAGCATCGAATTAGCGGCGCTCGCACGGCGCGCGGGGTAGCAGACAAGAGTCCAAAGTCGAGCACCCGCTCTTATTTCAAAGCATATAAAATGGAGTCAATCCGAGGATGTTGCCTCAGTTTCGTTTGAATGTGAGCGCCGAATCAGAAATGCGTGACGGCCTAACACGCTGACACCTACACGTTACTAAAAACCGTCACTTCTTACTCATTCAAAAGTAACTAAGTACGTTACCCGTTACTTAACGGGATCACAAAAAAAAAAAAAAAAAACCGTTACTCAGCTTCAAAGTCGGACCTAACCTAACCTAACTTAACCTAACCTAACCTAACCTAACCTAACTTAACCTAACCTAACCTAACCTAACCCAACCCAACCCAACACATCCGAACCTCCCCGACGCCAAACTATAGCTCCATGTTTCGCATTCAACATTTGTATATTAATCTCGGTGCAGACAAGTTTGAAGTAACTATTGTTACTTCGTTCCCGAAAAACAGTAACTAGGTACAAGTAACGCGTTCCTCGCAACAACTTACCCACAGGTCTGGTCACACGGTGCTACGCTATATTAGCCGCCGAGTTGGATGCCTCGCCAGCAGTTCTTCTATCGTTAGGAACTCGTATAATTGGAGAAATAGCAGACCATAGCCTGCTTTTTTACGGAAGAGGGCTGCCAGTTCGCCACTAGAACAATGCAGACCGACCGCCGTAACATTGTGTGGAGAAAGGAACGCAGAAGAGGAACGATGGATAAATGCTTAAAAGTTAGATCTTTTAATCGGGCGGCGGCTCGTGCCACTTTGCCGGTATTTGATTGTGAAAGGACGAATCGGAGAAAGCTAGGAAGACGGAATTTGAAAACGACCCAAATCAAAGATGTGCCGTGACACTGAAGAAAAAAAGGCATCAGCCAAACTCGACTTTTTGCGTGCTGAAATGGATATGGAATTATTGAATCATTCTTTTTAGATAAACTCGTTTCGCGTATTAAAATCCTGAAAGCTACATACCGGAAGGGTAAGATGCAGAAAGGAAATACATATACTTTTTTTTTAAGTTTTAGTATTTCCCCTTGTGCATTTTTTTCCTTTACAATTTACGACCGATACTTAGAAAACAAGTTATATTAAGTTTATCATGTACCATTGTCTCCTTAATGTTCTTATTCATGTCCAAGCAAGAGGCACACAAAATGAATACACAGGGATGTTTGGGCATTGATTGTCGATTCCTTTATTTACATTTTTGACAACCACAATTTAGAATTGACGCAACATAAGAAAAAAAAAAGCGTTATAAAGTTGATTGTGAAAAATAGACCCCGCTGCAAAAACGCTTGCGCGCCCTACGGGATGATAGTTCACCTTCAAAATAAAATTGTTGATGCCCCCCCCCCCCCCCCCTTCATCCAGAAACGCATCCCGAAATTCCGGTAGTTTGTTTTAATTTTTTTTTTTGTAATTTTAAATTGATTTGAAGACTTTAATAACCAAATACAGTGTAAAGGGTTATATCTAGACATACAAAAATATCAAATGGGACCTCGACCAATCAACGTCTTTCCCCGACACCCTTTCCCCCTTTCCCCTGCTCCGCTTCTTTAAAAAAAATTTGGGGAACAAACAAAACAAAGGGATGAGTGACTTAAGTGTTAAAGGCCGCCGGTCACGTTCTGCGAGTATTGTCGAACGGTAAAAAAAGGGTGGCAAAACTGAGAAAACCAAAACTGGGAAAGAGAGTATGAAAAATAAATAAGATAAATAGAGAGAGAGAGAGAGAGAGAGAAAGAGAAATAAAAACTACATCAAAGCGTATGTAAAAAAAAGGTAACTTCAATGTGTATATCTGTTGCGAAGTAAAGTACTGTAGCGTAGTCATGTGTTGAAGGTTGTATCCAGCCAGAGAGATACACGTTTTCCTTAAAGACAGAAAAAATTGTCAGTAAAAAAAAAAAGGAAGAAAAAAAGAAACGCGAGAGAAGTAGAGATCGGGGGTGAGTAAAAACGGAAGACGTATTGAGAAGAGGGGACAGAGCGAGAGGAGGGAGGGTATCTCGGGTGAATCCAATGTATAGGAAAAGAGTAACGTGTTCAAGGTTCTATCCATCCAGACATATATACAACTTTTCTTTAAAGATGGTTGGAGAGAGCGTCACTAAGGGAGGGGAAGCTAAAGAAATAAAAAAGAGGGCGAGTGAAAGCGGGAGGCTTATTAAGGAAAGGGGAATAGGTTATAAGAAACTAAGACAGCGCGAGAGATGGGGAGGGAGTACCTCGAGCGAATCAAATGTACAGGAAAAGAAAGAAAAAAATGAACGAAAGCTAGGATCAGATCTTAACAAGGCCCTCTGCGCCCCCGACCACGGGTGAGGCCAAACCGTTTTCCCGCCCAAAAGCCCAAGGCAGTTCATTAGCGCCTCGGCATCGGCGAAGCAAGAGGGAGATTTTTTTGATACGGGCCCTATGAAATTGCTCGCACCCCGTCAAGAGAACGTTCATCTTGCCCCGCGCCGGAGCGGCCGTGGGATAACCCTTTCGCATCCGCGTTTATTTGCATGCCTAACGGGGACCGATTCCCTTCCTCGAATACATTAAACCGAGAAAGCGTATTCCGCTTCTCTCCTCCTCAAATATATTTTTATGCCGTTCGAGAAGGTGCCGCGCTTGTATCCGGTTCGAATCGCGGTACGTGCCTGTTAATGTGACAGGCACTGTGCTTCTTTTAATGTAAAAACAAATGACGGTCTAAACGCCTTTCTTTTTGACTTCCGTTCTTTTATTTTATGCTTGATCCCTCATTTGTCGTTGCAAATTAAGGCTTAAGTAGATATTGGTTTAGAGAAGGTATTAGGCCATCTTTTTTTCACCCGGGCTTTCTGTGTGCATGCACGACTGTAGCAGACGAGTGTTCGCCATTTTTGGTGGTGTGCCTATACGCAGCATTATCAGTAACTAGAATATGTGTTTCGAGTTAAGTCAGTGAATCAATCAACCAATATTTATAGCTTGCAAAACAAACATGCAGAGACAGACCTGTCACAGTCACATAGGCTTGACTTGATTGCTCCAAATGTTGCACCAACAATCCGGACCAGACGCTGAAATTTTAGAGCTTGCCGTTATCTGCTCCGAAATTTATGAGATTTTTAACATCTTTAACTGGAAGATGGAGCACGAGATGATTAGCTGACGACGTTTATCTCCCTATATTCGCGGGTTTTGTTGGCAGCACTTTTCTCATTAAAAGAGAAGTTGGGAAACCTCAAGTATATTTTGAATCGTATCACGTACATGCTCTGAAACTTTGGCATCCCGTCCTGACCGCGATGAAAAAAAAAGTTTTATTTTTTACTTAAATACTCGGTAGGTTTGGGCTCGGCCGAAAGGGTTAAGAGAAGTCCGGAAAGTTGATGGCAAAGGACGCGTGAAAAAGTTAAATGGATCTTATTTTTTTATAGCAAGGCGTGTAGTTGGGCTAGTTGGTTGTACATACTGTTTGGAGGGAACAGCGCAAAAAGGACGTAGGACGAGGTCGAAGAAACACACAGACAGGGCGCTGTTATTTTTTTATAACTCGTTTGCTGGGTAGATGCAGCATTTGAAATGGTCCGATTCAAAAACAACAACAACAATGTCATCATCACCACATCATTATCATCATCAACAAGTAGAGGATATGGTCTATTGGTGGGACAAAATATGATGAGTTGAAGGTTGCGACGGCGAAAAGAGCGGTGATTCGACGCATCTGTTTCAAATTGCACATAAAATCCTGAAATTTTATTGATCCACATTAGTGCACCAATAAAATTATAGCGCCTCACTCTCTGTTCTTCGAGGATGATCTCGCAAATATAAATATTTGAGCTGTCGCGATGTTTCAAAAAGATGCCTACGTACATTGTGAACATTGAGATCTAAAAAAGGCTGTCAAATACAGCTAAAGTAGTGCCGACACGCCGACGTAGTCTTCACAACAAATACCCGAGCATCATCAGAGAAGCCCTTTCGGTTTGCGTTAAATCGGATTCATCGAGGCTCCGTTTTTTCCTGTTACCCAAACAGTCTGTTTATCTGTTGTGACCCCTTTCCGCGTAAAGGAACGATTCCGAACAATAAAACAAATGGACACGTTCGCATTGTGTCAAGATTGGGGAATAAGATAAAAAAGAACAAACCAAATCACCCTATCATTTTCTTTTATTGTATACCGTTTGTTGTTTTATTCGGTTCCATGTTGCCAGCAATATCGTTTTCCACTCTGCCCATTCCGCAAATGAAGACGTCTTCGAACAAACCCGTTTCCCACATCGGCACGTTTTCTCTCTCTCTCTCTTTCTCTATCTTTCTATCTATCTATCTATATATTTATCTATCTATCTTTCTTTGCATGTTCTTATTGTACGCACAAAATTTTGCGAATCGTTATGGTGGAGCACACTCAGTGTGCGGAAAATACAAATACGACTAAAAACTTAAATATTTCCTTCCGCTACATGGGGACCTTCATCATCACGGCAGACTTGCCCTTTCAAATTTATTATTTTATCTCCGAACTCTTTCCCGCCTTTCGCTCGCTCCCGCCGTGCGGCGGCGCTCGCTGTCTTCGGAAGCGCAGTTCGTTAGGGTTAGCTTCGCACCCCTTTGACGCGAATTTGCATACGTTTTATTTCAATGTCAGGCACGAAATTCTGTACGGGGAATTCGGAAAACCGGGGCTGAACTCTTCCACCTATACTTCGGACGACAAAATGTCGCCAGCAAAATTGGAAGGATTTTTTATTTCTTTTTTTACCACCAATCTAGTGGCGTTTGTGTGTGCTTTCTCCGAAGGGTAGCTAGGCATGATGCCATTTGCATCTTATAGCGGTGACTGTGGCGTCTGCGATCTTTCGATGAGAAGGCATACGTGTCATAGAATATTCACGAACCCGAATCAGTTTTTAGAACCTAGTCCCTTTATATCGTAAAGACCGATATAAGGAAGATACCGGTAGAGTGAAATTAAGTTGAAGATGGGCCACTGTGAAGTACTGGAGCAAAAATAGCTACGTATATATATATAGTACAGCAAATACTTAGTAAATATATTTCTTGGTTAAAAATATAAAGACAAGGCTCGTTTTTACATTATGCAAGTGAGGGACCTTCTCAAAACGTAACACGACCTCCGTTCCGGTCGAGCGTCAAACTACAAAAACACTTCTCCCAGACATATGAGTCGTAGCCTGGTAGCAAACTTGAGCGTCATCAACTGACTACCAAGAACAGCAACAGGCCGACAGACTACAATCTTGAGTCGCTAATGACTAGGAGGGCGGCGTTCCTGCGTTCCTCCTCAAATGGGAACGCGTTCCCCCTCAAATGGAAACGCGTTCCATCGCTCCTTGGAACGCCGTTCCGTAAAACACTACAGTGGAGGTCAGGAGGAAACAAAAGTACGTGCATGCGCATTCGCCGGGTAAAGAAACCCATGAGGGGCGCAAGGACCAGGCGAACTTGCGCGCTCCGTATACGCATTTGTGACGGTTGATATGACATCATAATTACGCTCTGACGGGACCAATAAATATCAGACGCGGAAAAGGCCCGGTGACTTTCGCTTTTGACGCTGCTCGGCTGGTACCATTCATCTGCTCCGCCTGGACTCAAGCTGAAACTAAGTATACAATGTTTCAACTGTAGAGAGAAAACGTACATACGTGTAAAATAAACAAACATAACATAATTGATCTTCTCTCTTTCACTTTCACCCTCTTTTGCTCCGTCCCTATTTCTAATATATTAAACACAATTTAAAAAAAAAAAAAAAACGGCATGATTCGACGTTTTGTTTTTGATGCGCCACTTAGGTGGAGATACTGACACCCGAGCGGCGGCTCCTCATCTACACCGGCCCCTTCCGCCCACACACCGCACTTTCACTTTCACGATGAGTTCGGGATGTGCGCTCATATAGGCCTCGACCGCGCTGCCATCTATACCGCCCATCCACGGCAGCGGCGCCACTTCACGGCAGCAACTCCGACCTTCTAATGGAGCACTTGCTCGAGAGCGCCATATTACCGCGCGGGACCAGTCTGTGTTTGAGCGGGCTATCAGCTTCGGTCGCTGTTGACTTTTCTCAGCGTCCTCCTCCTCTCCCTCCGAAGCGCGAACCCTGTGAACGAACGAACGACCAGCTTGCTATAGCGATGCTCTCTTTCAGTCTTTCCGGCGCTCGCACCTAATGTTCGCGCGCGTAGTTCTTGATCGAAAAAGATCTCATACGCTAAACGAAACAAAAAATAAGAAAGTTCGAAAAGAACAAAACTATGCAGGAACGCTTAAATCGAAGCCGTTGAAGGCGGAGAGGGCAGTGCGGGGGGCGCTACTTTCGCTAGTTTTTTCCCTCATCGCCAGCGACCGTAGCGCCCTCTCTTCACCCCTCCCCCTCTTTACTACCCCCTGACGACCTGCGCGATAAATGTAATTAGGGGCACCCTATTTACGGAGCAGTCTCGCTGCAACGAGCCTCTGATGAGAATCGCCGGGACAGGAAATTAAAGCCAAGTGCGGGGTAATTTCCGGACACTCTATTGGCCGACACGGGATGGCCCGTGCCCACGTGATCGACCCCATCTGGCGGCCATTCGGGGCACGCGTGGTCGTCGAGTGGCGGTGACCATTGCGACCCGCTGGAGGACCTCACGACTGCGTGGCAGACATGGTTCTATTGTAGCAGTATAACGAAAATTATAGCCCCTTCGACCCCTGTGCTATAAAGACAGGCTTAAAGATATTTTACCGGTATGTAGGTTTGGAAATGAAGCCTCAGAAAGGCATACGTAGAGAGTGTTAGGCGGGAGAAGAGGATAATCAAGAAAAGAAGGAATGAAAGGCTAAACAACGGGAGGACCGTGTAGAAAAGAGGAGCAGGATCAATGACGTTGATTCTCCGGCAACGCTTGGTTTAGCGGATCGGTGAAGTCTCGCACTTTAAACTTGATTTTCGTATCTTGCAGTACAGTAAACATTTTGACCATCAATGAGGTCGGAGTTCTGAAGTTACTTGTTACTTTCCAAGGTTCCCTTCCTAAGCTTCCGGCTTGGCTCGAAGCCATTCACCATGCATCATATGTCAAGTTCGGTCAGGAAGGACGCTAAACCACACAGGGGCCAAGCCACCAAAAGCATGGCATCCTTCTACATCATTTGGAAGGTATTAAAGGCACCGACTCAAAAAAGTCAGGACGAAAAATATGGTATTTATTCCGAAGGCAGTCTATACTTGTCCAAGAACTCCAGAAGGTCCTTGTGGAGAACAGTAGGGTTGCAAAGGGCTAAGGCGAAACTGGCGTGAGCGTAGTCCGGATCGTCGATGAAATGGTTCTTCTTGACGCGGGGCCCGAGGTCCTGCAACAAATGTCGGACCTCGTCGGGTGTGACGATGGCGTCCCCGCGGCTCCAAAAAAGTCCGATGTCCTTCTGAACTCTGTCGAGCGAGTACAGTGGAGGTTCCTCCTGGAAGGAATAGAAAGGAGGCGTCACCCATTAGCGCGGTACAACTTTTCATATCAATGCATACTTGGCTAAAGGGAAGCTCCGGCGGATATTGAGCTAAGCTAACCCATCTTAGCATATCTTCGGAATATCCAGGATTTCATTGATTGGTTGATTGAAACGTTTATTTGAAAGACCACGCCTCTGGCTTGTGGGCCCCATGTGGCGTGAGGGAAGGGGAAAAAGGAGCTAGCGATGACGATGGATCAGATGTACCGTCCAATCCCGGAGGACCGGCGTGCTATTTATTACCACTAAGTTCAAAATACTGATTGAGAAAACGGCAATTAAACATGATGCCAAAACCAGTATTAAAATGTTCCCGCGATCCCCAGTGAGGTGAGATCGAATGTTGTATAACTTGCAAGACAAGTAGGCAGTCTAAAAAAAAAACATTTTGTGCGTGTTTTTTTTGTTTGTTTGAGGGTAACAAACATTCATTTGGCACCATCAGACTTCTTGTAACACGTAGGGATTAAGCTATAGTGCCCTGTACTGGCCCCTATTACATCTGACGTCACGTTTTCAGAGTTGTCAGTACAGCATCTCAGCCTCTCAGACCAAATTTAAAAACTTCAATAACATCGCAAAAATAAAAAAAAATGTGATGTAAACTTTGGGTTACTAGTGTACATTAATGTCTGGAGCTAATTGTAAGGTAAATCGGTGACCCTATATAAAAATGTCTCCTTATCCCTCATCTAACGCTTCGCGACTTAGGCCAAAGATACGAGCTTTTTACGCACATCTCGTGCGTCCAGCACGTCACTTGATCCCCCTGACGAAGGTCGACCCCTTGTTCAAAGAGGAGGAGGTCACGTGACGATTTACGAATTTGTGAACGGCGTGTAAGGTTCGTGTGTTGACGTCCGAGTCGCGGTAATAAACCTGACTGGTTGTCGTCTTTATTACTTTTTTCTTCACTGCATACCATTTGTTTAGTCGAGTTCTGGTACTCCTTTAACGTCTTCATTTAAGCTTCATCTCCTAATCGAAGACAGTTCGTTTTTTTTTCTTCTCACCTGCCCATACACTTTCATGTTTTTTTCTCTCCCGTAGTCGAACATTTGCGGCTTCTTTGATGTTATAAGCTGTACAAAAAAAAAAAAAAGGAACACATACATGTATTACAATTCGCGACACACTTAAACGCGAAAAAAAACATCGAGGCTTAACGTCTAACAACACATTTCGGCGCCTACGTCAATTGCTGATACGTGAGAGCACAACCCACTGCTGTATTATTTCTGATGACATTATTGTATTTCAAGAACAATGGTGGCACCCTCTTTATTTTGTCTCTCTCATTCTCTTTCTTTTCAGTTATACACCAACTCATGTTTACAAACAAACCGGAGCGCCCCTAGCGGAAGCCACCGGCGCCGCGCATGCGCGGTGGATGGTGGGCAAGAAGCCCGCCGTCGCCCATAAACAAACCATTAAATTGCGTTGTTGTCGGCGTCGGTGGGAGTCCAAGTGTTCTTTTTCGCGTTGGAATTGTTGATTCTACGTCCTCCTAACAATGTCTGACTACTTGAGCGGCTTCAGGAAAACTATCGAGGCAAAACTTTGCGTGAATAATGTGACGTGCGGCGATTCATTTCACGTGGACGCCGCAGAATGGGCGCTAAAGCCTGACTCTCACGATGAGATTCTGCTCGCTATTTTCAGTCGCGACGTCGCTCGGACTGCAAAAGCGTGGACCGTAGCCGAGATGGTGGACATCGATACTGAAAACCGCAAGTAGAATCGGGCATTACAAGTCGGTGATGGCCACTGGTAATAATGATCAACAACTTCTTGTATCTGTTTACACCTTAGCCGACTTACCCCAACCAACCTTCAAAAGTGTTTTGAGGCCTGCACTTAGTTCTTATCGCAATTACCGGGTCAACGTTTGGTTTACGGGCCGCTGTCGTTTGAACGAGCTGACGACAAAAAACAGCCAAGTTTGAAAGAGCAGACGACAGGGGAACCCACGCGCAATGGAGTACGGGCAAGAAGCACCGCGTCCCGCGTCAACAAACCATTCGAATGTCACGTTGTCGGCGTCCTGTGTGAGTCTGCATACTCTTTTCGCGTTGGAGTTGTCGATTCTACGTCCTCATCGCAGTGTCTTACCACTTTAATCGCCTGAGCGAAATTATCAAGGTTCATTACGCCGCTAAACTTTCCGTAAATAATTTGACGTGCGGCGATTCATTCGCATGAACGCCGCAGAATGGACGCCAAAACCATGATGACATTCTTGTAGCTCTTTTCGGTCGCGACGTCGCTCGTGCTGCAAAATTGTAAAAGGTAGCGGCGATGATCGACGTCGATACTGAAACTCGAAAGCGGGAACAGACCAAGCGTAACAAGTAGGTGATGGCCACCGGTACCAATAATTAACATCTTGTATCTATTGTTTACACCGAGCCTACTTAAGCCTTTTGAGGCCTGCAATTACTTCTTATTGCAATCACCGGGTCAAAGTTTGGTCTACGGGCCGCTTTTCTTTGAACGAGCAGACGACAAAAAGCAGACAACTTAGAAAGAGCAGAAGTACTTCCAAAGTACATATACTAAAAAAAGCAGACGAAAGTTCGAACGATCAGGCGGCCGTGTGAATTTGAAGACGCACTGAACCCGTGGGTTGTCCGGACAACTCGGGGGTTTTCTCTCGTTGATGTTGGAACAAAGCAAATACATCTGGCGACCACAAATTGTGGCCCGCACACGCAGTCGTAGTTCGACAGCGTCTGGTTTGCCCTTTTCACGGCTACTATCCACGTTCTCGGACGAACGGAGGGTGCAAAAACACATGAAAACTGATCATCAAATCTTTACGGACTCTATTGGTAAAGCCCCCATCGCAGCATTTTGACGAGAAGGCAGGTTTTTTGTCTCGTTTCTCCCAAAGGAACACGGGAATGCATGTCTGGTACGGCGACTTCTGCCCACCGCCCCAGACCGGAAGTGCGTCCGGCGCGCCACCACCGCGGCGTGACGTAGGAGAGTTGAGTTGGTGTATAGCCGGATCTCAATAGAATCCGTTAGTGCTATACACATTTATCAAAACGATGCACTAGGAGTAGGGACATCCTTCTTCGTTAATTACTTAACCAACGACTAACAAAGCGAGTTCCTGGTTCCTTAACTTAAGAGGGGGCGAATGTGTCACCAACTGACCTTTTTATAATTTATAAATACTGGCTTAACTTCATATGGCGAATTCCACTGGTCGTTTTGGAGCGCGCCGGAATACACTTGTCTGGAGCGCGCCTATTTCACTGGGCGATCGGGGTCAAGACGGACGTGTTCCCCTCGTCGTTCTGGATCAGCTCCCACTTCATATCTCGATCTGGATCCAAGAAATTTCGCTCGACCGGTTTCGGTGAATTCGACCGGAAGCCAGCCTGTCCGGCCCTCGGTGCGCACACGTGACTTCCTTTCTCGCCGGGCATCTCGCCTCGAAAAAAATTGGTTATGGCCGCTCGCGAAGTGCCGCCCGTTTTGCTGCTGCTGCTGCTTGATGACAGTTCGTCTACAAGTTGCTCGAGCAGCTCCTCCAGCAACAGCGGTTCGAGTAGCAGCGACGACGAGGATTACTTGTATCTCCCGCATGAATTCGACTGCCTTTTCGGATTTCCCCAGAAGAGGCTGAAAGTCGTGACGTACTTGGACACTATTCATGACTATTCCTATGAAGAGGCAAGTGCGCCAGGTTGATGCACATCACTTCTCGACACGTATCTTTCACATCATGATTAACTTCGCTCGTGCGTTGAACACGTGTTGTTAGCGCCGCGATTGCGAAAACATGTGCTTCGAGATCCGAGACCGCGGGAAGGTGGTTCACGGGAAGGTGAATGACGGGAAGGCATCCGCTGATCCCGGAGGGGTGGTCATGTTTCACAGAATATCCGCAGGAGAAGCGACTCCGTTCGGATCGCGTGCTCCATCTCAGATCTGATTTACTGATCTCGGCGCGCTAAGAAACGAACGGTAGAATTCGCCATAACGCTTTACTTGTGAGCTTTTGAGGGGGAGAAAAACCCAGGATTATTCGTGAAATCGGGCAGGTAAAAACAGCAGTTTTATTTAATTTTTAATTTCAGGTAAACATATATATCAAAGTCTAGTCACCTTTTGGATTTTTAGAAATAATTAACGCGACAAATAATTTCAGACATCACGCCATATATATATATATATATATATATATATATATATATATATATATATATATATATATATATATATATATATATATATTTTTTTTTTTTTTGGCGCTTTTATAGATGCCCACATTCGAGTGGCGATTTTTATGTTATTTTCCACTTATCAGCATTATTTTCAAAAGCATGTGCGTGCATCGGTAGTAGACAAAACTAGATGAATAAACCCAGCTTTGAGCTCTGGATGTATATTTCATGCTACGATTGAATAATTTTTCACTTAGCCAGGGAGAAAAATTTGTTTATTTTGGTTTCTGCTTTTTCTTAGGTAGGTGTAACTAGCGGTAAAACGGTTTTACCCGAAAACTTCCATCAGTCACCGCTGATGGGCGTAACAAGGTTTGGTAATGAGCCTTAGAACTAACCTGATAATGATGAAGCATGTTTTTTGTTGATGTTCCTGCAGGAAGGTTGCACATGTAAACAGGCAGCCGAGACTGTAATGTCAAACACGATGGGATGTTTAGGTATGTCGGATTGCGAAACAAAGCATTTGCTGAGTTTCACTACAAAATATCCCGTTCTAAGATTCCCGCGATTATGATAGGCTACGAAAATTGTTTCCCCACCAAATTTTTGCGGGTGATTGGAGTAAAAGGCGTGCTTTGATCACGACCCTGGGTACAGGTTCAAACTGAAATCGATAGCTCATATTTAAATTATTGCCTTTTTAAACAGTGTTAACAAGGCTACTTGTCGCAGGGGACTTGTTTGCCAAACTATAAGGAATGCGTTCCCTACAACAAGAATAACGTGTAGCAGGGAACTTGTTATCTAAAGATAACGTTTAACATCTTATTTGGGCAGAACAAAGAATGGGCTTATAGTCCTGTCTTATCTTTTAACCCTAAAAATGGCTGCATAAACGTGAAACGGGGTGACGGAACACAGACTGTTTGGCGGAAAATGTGGCAGTAACCAGTAAATTTATTAGTTAAAGTTAGATGGAATTACTTCAATTATTACTATGTAAGTGAGGTATTAGGGTGTTTCTACATTTATCTGACAATAAAGTACAATATAATTCCATTTAATACTTGTAATACCCACCACACAGGGTTTTGCATTGGTTGCAAACGAGAAAAAAAAAATTCATTCGACCACAAAATATCTAGGATGAGGGATCAAACATTATGCTCATATAGAGTTTTATTTTACTAAAAGCAATATTCTCCCAGCGCGCACATTTAGCATATTCACATCACAAAAGTTATGATATCTTATTCATATATGATTTATGTTGCACATCTATTCATATCCGCATGCTAATAATGTCACTTGATATGGCTATATGTAACGCGCGATATAATGGTGGCATATTCTGATAGGCCGACGTGCGTAATCATCATCAGCCTGGTTAATACTCCCGCCCAATCTTTCCTTCTCGCCGGAATGCAATGATTTCGAGAGGTTATCTCTGCGGAAAGTAGGAAATGTTTACCACCATCCTGAATGTGCAATTCGCCTTGAAATATTTCTGCTATTACTGAGTCTTTCGTGGAGCGCCGGTGAATAACTCGATTTCTAAATACCACGTTAAGGTACTTGGTCCCCGTTTGGAGGACATCTGCCAAGGCTGCGCATACGGGCAGGCTCGGCACAGCGCAGAGTGTGCGTGCCGCCACCACGGAGCTCCAACTGTGCGCCGAAACTTCGGGCTTGAAGACGGAGTACCAGGCTTTCTGAAAGCGAACGAAAAGCACACTTAATTTGCAGTGTTACTGAAAATGCCTTCACAGTTTCCTTTTTTTAATTCCAGGCAGTAATCGAAAAGCAGAAAAAATGTAAAATTTTCCACTAGCCGCGTGGAAGCAAAATCTAATTACTCTCTCTTGAGTCTCCGCCTTTTATGCTTCACTGTGAAAACATACTGTAAGCACCCCGTTTCACATCCCATCTTCGCAAAAAAAAAAAAAGCGTCTATTTTTCTATTTTTCTTTTTGTGATATCAGCAAGAGACGCAACTGCTTTCTCAGAATCAGAATCAGAATCAAAATCAAGAAACCCCTGCCCCGGTTGCTTGACTTTGGTAATCTTAAAAGAATCACTAGTGAGGATCTTGACTTGGTTGAGTCCCCCGCCCTGGTTACTATAGACTATTGGCATACGGAAGGCGCTCTAAGAGGGTTTCTGACCCCCTATTTCTGAAGACCAACCTTGTCTACGTGCTCCAAGAAGTAACAGAAGACATTTACTGACACAAGCCCCCTGATTTCTTGCCTGAAACGCAACACTCTATTGCTATCGTTCTTCTCTTCTGCACCGAGCTGAGCCAAGAAGCAAAATGGCAAACGAATACAGCATGACGTAGTTAAGCGGTAGCCATACAGATGCGAGTAAACCCCGTATACTTCCTACGTAACGGGCTTGTAAAAACTTCACGTGACATCCCACGTGGCGCATCATGTGATGGTGTGACGTGTCAGTTTTTTTATGAAGGCTCGGCAGCATATATTTATATGTAAATAAATAAATATATATATATATATATATATATATATATACATTTTTTTTATAGAGGTATCACTCACTATAAGGTTGTCGTGGAGGGCTGTGACCTTTTTCAGGCCCGGAATCCTTATGTGAGCAACCTTGTTATAAGGCGCCAATCCCGCAAACACTCGAACCTGAAAGTAGAAGTTCATCTCCATGATACCATTTTCTCGTTATGACGTCACGAGGTCCTTTGTATGATGCGCTGTGTTCCAAAGCGGTTATGGGCTGCAGCGGTTTTTTTATTCTTTTTATTCTTTCTCTTCTTTATATTTGATATTGCGGTCTTTTAGGAGTCTACGCCCGGCAGGCGGCACTGACAAGAATATCCGTCACCAGTTGGTAAACATTCTTTTGTTTTAACAATGGTGTCGGTCCGGTCGGTGTAAAACGCGAATTTGAGAATGAACGCGAATGTCAGCCTCATAAACTGGAAAATATACTTTTTTGTTAGAAAAATTACTGGGTGTTAACACAAATTAGTTACTGTTTCATGCTGTGGGAATGTAAGGGATTTAATAAAAACATTAGTTAAAAAAGTAAATTTTTTCAGGTTCCGTTTAACCTGCAACGGCCTTTGTTTAAACGATAGCTATCACCCAAAATATTCACTGGAGGTAGAACTTATTTAGCACTTAATAAGCTAAGTCTTTTAGCGAAACTTTGGTCGTCACTCTGAGGCCTTCAAAATACATCTTTTTCGTTAAAATCCAGAAATGGCGCTAGTTGGCACATGATTCTTTAAACAATATGCGCCGGAAGACAGGTACAAAAGGAGAGGAACACAACGCGAAGCGCTGCTTTCAACTGAATGTCTATTTAAACAAACGACACTATTTATAAACCGTATCGGGCTGCTAGCGTAGAAATTTATATTTCTTATCGAATATGCAAACTGTCGGTGCCCTAATACATCTAATGTATCTCTTCTTTTGTCCGTTTTACCGAGAATATTTTTTACAGATTCTTTTCCACGGGCATAGTTGGTAAATTCCAACAAAACGCAAAAAAAACTTTGTAAAACATTTTAGAGAAAATCATATTCTTGTTTTATCTATCTCAAAGCGGTGCTTCTCTTTATGCATAGTAGTTCTGCGGAGAAGTTACATTGCGGTACACATTGCGTTTTAGGTTTTCTTAATGTCTGCTTTTACATTCCGCACCTATCGCAGAACTGCGGCAGTTACGCAAACTATACTCCGTTCGCCCTTAGTTAAAGGGGCCATCAAATGAATTTTTGGTTGGGATAAATAAATTTAGATTGGAATTTTCTTGATATCCTACCGTTTAGCGGGCCAAAATAAAGAAGGTAGAAAGTCAAAAGGCCTGCTTTGAAAACATAGCGGACTATTTCGAACCTCCTTCCCTTCGAAAGCGCCCTTTCTTTTCACTGCGATAATACTGTGATACCCGATCCCAATAGATGTCACATGCTACCCGACCTCCCTATGTTTCTTTCACCCCTAAGCTGGCAGTGCACTGTGAGCTGCGCGCTTGCCGGACCAATCAGCCGCCTCCCTCTCATCACCTGACCCCATTCTTTGCGCTAGGGAGCGTGATCACGTGCCAAAAGTGTAGCTCGTAGCTTCCACAGTATTGTCAGCTTAGGGATGAACGGGCTGGGGAAAGAAAATTTTTGTATGAATTTTGAGCGACGTGCTAATCTTCTAGGGAGAGAATGGCGATGTCCGGGTACACAAACGAGGATCCGAGCAAGAAAAGTGTTCCTCCTTTCCCTTATCTTAAACTGTTTGGCACGCAGCGCGATTCGTGAGTTTAGGAGGAAAACTAAGACGCAAAAAGTTGAACAAGCACGACAGCTCGAGGTCACTGCCTTGAAGCCTTCATCCGCAGCGTACGAGCTCTCGCGCTAGAAATGCATGTCTCAAAGCCAGGAGCGTGGTCTAGATCGCGCTTGTAACTTTGGATGCAGTCTCAGCTCAATGAACGGAGTATAGACCTATTTCACAAGGACGCCGCCATTTTGAAATATCGTCACTTCCAGTCTGGGCGAAAACGTTGTTTTGCGGTCGCCATGCCAATAGAATACATCTAGGATATAAGCGTGACCGTCAACCATTCTCGTTTTGTCTCCCCTTTATTTGTTACTATTTTCAAAGTTTTATTATTTTTTTTTGGTTGACCATACCGAATACGCTTATTAGGTGGCTGCAGACGAGAGTAAACGAAAAAAGGTCTATAATGAGGCTTTTTCATCTTGACAAAACGTGTCGCTTGGGTGATGCTGGGTAAATTTCACATGATAAGAACTACTATGAGGAAGAACACTTTTTTTGTTGTTGTTGCTCGTATACCTTGGAGTTGTATTCTGGCCTTTCGGAGATCATGGTGAAGAACATGAGGGTACCCTGCGAGTAGCCGACGTAGATGAGGCTCGGACTTCCTGTCGTATTCAGGACGTAGTCGATTTGGGCGGGGGCGTCGTAGAGGCTATGCTCGTGGAAGCTGCGATTGAGATCGAGTTTGTGCCCCTGGAGTATTCGAGAAACCGACGGCCACTTTCCAGTGTCAGTCATATCTTAGGCTTAACATTGTAGCTTACGTAATAGTTAACCAAATAACTAATAGTTTATTTTCGTTGTTGATGCGTGTTCAGAGAAGTGTGTCGAAGAAAGTTCGAAGCTCGCGCCATCTGAAACGTCGGTGCATTTTGAACAATGTAACTTAGCAAGACATAAAAGAAAACTATAAGTATTTTTATTAACAGGAATAGAGACATGGGATACATCTTATTTATAATCACCGAGAACTCAGAGGAAAGCTAGAGAACTTTTCAAGGAGTTTGAGCTAGGAGCGGACTTCTATAGCTTTTTGTCCCATGAGTTCAGTTATCGCACTTATCTAAAGCACATAAGTAAACGTAAACCGCATTTATTTTGAAAAGTACGTGCAGTGATTGCCGCCGGACATGCGGCGATCCTCTCTGCCGCCTGTTAAGGCCTGTTCACACATACAACAGAGCGCTAAGTTAGCGCTACGTGAGCGCTCCAAAAAGTGCTCATGTGGCGCTTTCTAGCGCGTGACATAGTGCTAATATAGCGCGCGATTATCGCTTGAGTAGCGCCTTGTTAGCGCTTCATGTCAGGGTATTGAACCGACCCCGAACCGTGAACCGAAAACCGGAAAAAAAAACGTTATTTTCCCTCGAACCGGAGTTGAACCGGAACGAAATAATTTTTTTCGCTCCGGAGCGGAACCGATATGTTTTCCATGCGGCTTTCGGTTCTCGGTTCATACACGAAATCAAGTCGCGTGAAAAGTTCGTGGAGAAAAACAAAGTAAACTAAAAAATAAACAGAAAATGTAAAAAATAAACTTATTTTTATGCAAGCCTGAGAAAGCCGTGCGCTTGTTAATATACTACGTGTCCAATTTGTTGTGTCCCTGATCAGAAAGCTAGGGCTGAAGAAACCTGTGCTTGATTGTCCAACGCGGTGGTTGGCCTCGCTGCATATGCTCACCAGGCTACTTGAACTAAGATGCTTCGCTGGAGGGCTGCTCTCAAAAGAAGAAAGCTCCAGGTCCACTAAAGACGTAGGGGTGAAAGTCGAAATGCTCCCAGTATCGCTTCGCCCGGCAGAAGTAGCGACGAAGACATTGCAGAAGGTACAGCTCACTGTAGGAGATTTCCACGGAGTACGGCTGAGATATTCCATGGACAATTACAAGATATCGTCGCCGTTAGCAAAGGCCTTGGTCCAGTCAATGAAAAAGAGGGAGCGAGAGCTTCTTGACACGGATGCCTTCTGTGCAGCAATGTACATGAATCCCCCTCTATCGCCTTATTCTCATCCCTTAGCAAAAGTACCGGGCCAAGTTGCACTTGAGAAATACTTGGAGGTGTATCACAGCTCTACAATGCGAGCAAGATTCTACCCTGTCTTCTGGAACTGCGGCTTCTCTAGAAGACCCGGAAGACGCCCTGGAACCGCTCCTCAAGGTAAGAGAGGTTGAGGCTGGCGTCCACGTTCGAGGTACCACTAGCCAACTTGATATAGCATGCCTCCTGGAAATGCTAGACAAGGAGCTGCGGCTTTCAAGGGTACGCTAACGTGTTACAGTTTTGGGAGGGGAGACGGGAACGCCATCCGCAACTCTGGGCATTGGCGCAAGTAGCCCTGGGACTGCCTGCAACCCAAGGTCAGCGTGGAGCGAGCCTTTTCTGCACTAAAGTTCATTTTATCGTCTCAGAGGTGCCGTCTTTCCCCGGATATGCTCGACGACGTCCTGCTTTTTTGCTCAGCTACCTGACATCGAACTGCGCTTTCACCCACGTCCCGAGGTGCCCCAGCACTAGTTAGTTCGTTCCAGAGGGTAATGTGGGCCTTTACTTTTTATATGTAACACTTTCATAAAATATGCATAGTTTCTTTTTTGCTGTCATCAATTGTTTTTGTAGCATATACAAACCGGTTCGAACCGGTCTGAACCTTTATTTTTTCACTCCGGAGTTGAACCGGAGCTGAACCGTTTTCCCTGAACCGGAACGAAAACCGGAACGAAAAAAAATTTGGTTCGACACACTGCTTCTTGTACGGAAGTTATACCGCACATTCACACTGGAAGCGGATCCGCGTTCGCAAAGCGGTTGCGAACGCGTTTGGATAAAGATCCAGTACAGTTGCACGCGCATATGATGACATCGAATGCGCGTGAAATTGTACTAGACCTTTATGCAACCGCGTTCGCAACCGCTTTGCGAACGCGGATCCACTTCCAATAAGCGGTTATTGCTGCCGATTAGCGCGTGCACTGCGGTTCCGGTTCCTGTGGTTGGGTGTGCATCAGCAGTACTGTGGCTGACATGTGGGAAGCTGGAATAGGAACGCGGCAAATGCTCTGATATACACAATTAGTGCATGTGTGTGTGAACGACTGAACGCCCAGAAGAGCCTTCTGGGTGCGCGAAATCTTTCGCCACCGAGGTAATACCGACGGGTATCCGGCGAACCTTGTTTCCAGGCTGAGGGACCGAGACACATAGCTCTTTCGAAGGTGATTATTTTTTAACTCCGTGTCCTTGAAACCAGGGTCACGAATATCAATTAGAAAGCGATGGGGTCATACCCCATCAATTAGTCGCTCAGAGTTCGTGACTCTGGATCGCCTGCCCGACCCTTTGCTTGGAGAGCGGCTCTTTTACTTCCTCTTCTTTCAATGCCAAATGAAAAACAACAACGGAATCGCTGTGCACGCGGTCTTCCTCAGCAGCAAGCACGGCGCAAAGACGTAAGAGCTCTTACACTGCACTACTGAAGCGCTAACCGAGCGCCTACTGTATAGCGCTTCTGAATCGCTAACTGAGTGCCTGCTGGAGCGCTTCTGAAGCGCTATAACCGAGAGCTACGTCACGCGCAAGTTGGTGCCACATGAACGCTGCTTACAGCACTCATGAAGCGCTAACTGAGGGCTCCGCTGTATGTGTGAACCGGCCTTTATCTGTCCAAAGCGCCGTGACGTCATTAACGGCATCCTCGAGTCAGCTAGTGGCGACCAAGCGTCATCTGACCTCGTTGGTCAAATCACTTTTCTAGTTTTCCTCTCCGCTCTCGCGCTTTCCTACCGTCGGCGCGCCGTCACGGGTCGGTCTGCATCGAAATTTTTATGGACTATTACGAAGCTCCTGCTAATAACACCAAAAGAAAATTTCAGACGCATAATTTTTAAAGGAGCCTACATACAACTTTTACTGTTTGTTCACGCGAAGTCAATTTTCCGCTAAATTTAGCGGAAAAATTGAACTGATGTATATCGCTAGGAATGTTAGGTCACGTGACATCAATTTTCCCACTAAATTTAGCGGGGAAAGTGAATTAGTGTTTATGTCACGTGACACCAATTTCCTCGTAAATTTAGCGGAAAATACACGGACGAACAGACGGACGAATGGACGGACAAAATTTTGGGATTGTGGAGGGAAAGGGGGAGAGGGGGCTCCGTCAAGAACTATTCATGCTTTAAAATTATAATGATTTGCATCTTCTCCTAACCCTCCTCGCAAAATGATTTTCCACTAAATATGTGCACACGAGTATCTGTTCAGTTGTGGGACCAAATGTCCAATTCGAAGGCAGACGTGGATTGTATGGCGCGTTGTTACTTACGTATTGTGCATTAAAATTGACACGGCTAACGATGATAGAAAATTAACGACTAATGATAGATGTCTGATCGAACAATGGTGGTACAGGTCAATGGTGTGGTAGTCCAAAAGATGTTCTTGGATACACTCTATCAGAAATGTTATTTCCCGGGTACAGCCGGAACAAGTAGCAACAGAGAAGTATACTTGGGTGACATATCTTTCAAATGATTGCTACCTTGAAATAGTCAGCTTTGTGCGAACGAAAGCGAGAGGATTGCTGTCGAGTTCGTAACTTACGAGAAGTCCCAGAAACGCTTAGATTTGACGTCGAGCGTCCTGTGCTCTTTGCCGTAAGTACTCCCTCTGGTGTTTCCGAGCCATACGTCGTAGCCGTCGTCCGCTAGGACAAACCCTAAGACAGCAGTGAAGTAAAAAAAAAAAAAAGAGAAAGAGAAAAACCAAACACCTTTTTACAGCGTGCTATGAATCTTCTAGAATACAGCATTCTATTACTAACATTTGACGTTGAACAACCGAGCGTATGGCGGTGGTTTAGACCACAGCAATAAAGCATCGATAAAATAATGACGCACCTTAAGATATGCTTTGTGAAAAAAACTGTTTATAATATTATCATGAAAAACAAAAATAGCATAGTTTTCGATTCAAAAAAAAAAATTAAATCTTTTTTGAGGGTTGTTATATTCAACAGAGGCAGAAAACGGGTTTTAAATTTTCAAAAAGAAAAGTGTGGAGGGGTTCTTTTTTTTAATTGTCCACTGAAAATTACATTTTTGACACTTTTAGGGGGAAAGTGTGGAGTTTTTTTTTTTATATTTTCCACTGAAAATGACATATTGACTCTTTGGAAATGGTCAGGAGAGTTTTGTTCTTAAAATTTTCTCAAGGTTGTTACAGAATTGCTTTAAACGTAGTTAATAGCGTTGATATTGCGCAGGTCTTCAAATGATCAATTTATATCTCTACTAATTTGTCAAGGCATTCTCAGCAATGTGGAGGTAGCTTGCAAGATCTTCCATTCATTTTTGTTTTTACACGAAGATAAAATTGAAGACGTTTACAAATCTCCCTAATGCGAAATTAGAGTGCAGCTCTTGAGGAGGAGGAGGGGAGAGTATTCCCCCTCCTCCTCTGTACCCTCCCCTCATCCTCTCCTCCTCCCGCTGAATTCGTTTATGGGTGACGTGACACGATGTCATGGAACGTCAATTTCCCCGCTAAATTTAGCGGAGAAACTGAATTTATGTTGAGGTTACGTGACGTCAATTTCCTCGCTAGATTTAGCGGGGAAAATGACGTCACATGACATCGTGCCACGTCACCCATAAACAAATTCCGCTTCTCCTTTAGATTTAGCGTGAAAATTGACGTTACGTGACTTCAACACCAATTCAATTTCCCACTAAATTTATTGATGCGGTTACGCCGACGGCGACGCCGCGAAACGCAGAAACAGGCGCCTAAGAGCTGCGCTCTAAAAAAAAAAGGAGGGTGGTGCTCATCCTTGATGACTCACCCAGAGACTGTCCGGGAAAGTCGAAGACAAAGATGGAAGAATCGGCGCCGAGTCCCGTCATAAGGAATACGGGTTGCCCGGGTCGCGACGACGGCGTCCGTCCCTCGGGAATACGGTGCATCTCGATGACGTAGCCGTCTTCCGTCTCCACCTTGTGGCTCTCGAAAGGGTAGCCTTTACTCACCACCAGGTGCTCCTGAAGGTCCAAACAAAAACAAAACAAAAAATATTTACACATCATCTCGCGGTCCTGTCGCCATACCACTGCAGTGGCGCTGCTGTCGGTACTGCGCATGTGCAAACACTTCACGCGAATCTGGTTTCTGCACACGTGCGGCGCCCCCATCTGATGTAGCAACCGCGGACTTGTTTGTAAACTTCAGGTCGATCTATATGGGGCTTTAGACGTGTCTTCATACTTACGGAAACACAGCCTGCAATGTCCAGACTGCCCAGGAAAATATCGAAAAAAATCCCCGGTGAAAGGGAACATGGGGGACAAAGGAGAAACACAAATCTCCAAACACAACTAGATGACTGGTGCGCGACTGAAAAAAAATTCGCCTAATCCTGGTATCAAACCAGGGACATCTCCTTTTCCAGTGTAGCGCTCTACCAACCGAGCTAACCAGGAGTTCAGAAGAGCAAACGGGTTTTATCTTAGAAATTAAAGAGAAGATGCAAGCGAGCTGGTGAACTTTCAACATTGTAAAACCCGAGACGTAGGACAAAAATAGAAGAAAAAAGGGGACAACACGGACCTGTGTCAGTGTTGTCCCCTTTTTTCTTCTCCTTTTGTCCTACGTCTCGGGTTTTACAATGTTGGATTTTATCTGTTGCCACCATACTAGCACCAACAACGGTGAACGGCCTGCATTTTAAGGTTACGATGATAATGTAATTAATGCGAAGGTGCGAGCGAGCTGGACAAGAATGACGAAAATAATCCCTGGAAAAGGGGAACAAGGTTGACGAAGGGCAAACAGCACAAATCTCCAAACACAGCCAGGCGGATTCTTTCGGTCGCGCACCAGTCACCTATAGCTGTGTTTGGAGATTTGTGTTTGTCCTTTGTCCCCCTTTTTCCCCTTCTCCAGGGATTATTTTCGTCATTCAGTGTCAAGCTCGCTTGCACCTTTGCATTTAATTGCATTATCAAGAAAAGTGTTTTTTTTTTTTTCGGCTCAGGATAGTAGCTTCTCAACAGACACACACACACACACACACTGAGAAAAAAAGAAAAAAAAAACGGCGGTCAAGATTTGGTTATAAGTAGGGCTCCGTGTTTTCGGAGTTTATTTTTCGTGAAAGTCGGAGGGTGTTTTTCGAAGTTTATTTTTTGTTGAAGATTCGGAGTTTATCGGAGTTTATATTTTTTTGATTCCCAATTCTCCGAAATTCGGAGTTTAATTTCGCTGTGTTTCCTATTAAAAATAAATAAATAAGTAATAACCGAATGTAAACGTATGCCAGATAAAAAAGAAGACGCGCTTGTATCAATTGAAATATTTTCAGTTGAATTTGGCGTTGGTGCCATTGCTATTGGCAATACTAATTTATCCATCGGATTTACAAACAGAGCGAAAAGACGAGGACCAGACAAAGAAGTGACACGGACGTAGCGCTGTTTATCCACAACAAAAGTCACACACAAGTGGTACTTCGATAAACGCCGATACCTTAAAATTAATAGACTCCCGGAGGTAGTCGCTAGGAAGCTCGTAGTCATCCCACCCTATTTCATCAATTTAGCCCGCGGCCGCGTGAGGTGGAGTGGTTAAGGAGGTAATAGAGAGTTTGAACTGCCCCTCTTCCCAATTTTATACAATCCCTATGGTCCATAGCTTTCACTGTTACTAATACATACCCTTTCCTTTCTCTAAATCACAAATCGCATGGCCCAAACCGGAAACTAAAAGCGTGGCTTTTGTCGTGACCCAAATGTACAACGAACGACCTGTTGCCCTGAATCAATCTTGAAGATACAAGCGGCAAGACCCCTGTTGACAACGGTCCGAGATTTGAAAGATAATTATGGTGGAATTTTCCCACGACCATTGAATCTGTGCTGATCAAACTGTAAAAAAAAAAAAAAAAAAAAAAAAAAAAAAACGCTGACACATAGATATTAGGAGTTTATCGGATAAATCCGACTTGACCAAAATTTTACCGGCGGGTGTTTTTCGGAGTTTTTCGGATTTATCCGAAAACACGGAGCCCTAGTTATAAGGGCTGTCTTCGCGTTTCTTTTTCTTTCGTTTTTTTTTTTTCTTTTGAGTGAAAGACGCACGATTATGACATAAAGCTCAAATTACCTGATAGAAATAAATGGGCCATCTGAGACACTATAATTAGTTTATACCCAAAAATATAAAAAGAATTCATAAACGATTTTGTTTGTACTAAAAAAATTGACAATATCTTGATTTCTTGAATACTTGGAGGCGGGGTCGCGAGATTTGAAAGAACCCACGTGACTTCCGGAGTCGCTAACGTCACGTCTCTCCACGCTAATCATCTGCTTTCGGTTTCGACATTTTTTTACGCGCGTGTCTATATACCTATAGATCACAACGGGTTTCCCTTGAATATCGTCACTTCCAGTATACAGGAAAACAATGGCTATGTTCCAAATCTCACCCGAGTAACCTGTCTTCTACGTCTGCGAGTAATACCACGTGACATCGCGACTAAATGATCCGCGACTCGATTTTGGAGTGGCCAGAATTATCACCTGAATACTACGCGGATGGGCTTCGCCTTGAGCTACGGCAAAAAGAAAACAGCAGCGATAACGGAAAAATAGCGGACGATCGCTTTTCATTGTTATTGTAATTTATTTGCAAAGGATATTGTGCGTACATGACAGCGTGCGTAGCTAAGCAGAAATGTTACAACCCTTTCTCATGTGTAGCTGCTAGCCGGCCGCCATATACACTGAATTGAAAAAGAAAAAAAAAAAGAACACATAAGAACAGTTCACATGACGACAGTTCAAAAAGATCC
The DNA here is from genome assembly GCF_016920785.2 of Ixodes scapularis. Classification (NCBI taxonomy): domain Eukaryota; kingdom Metazoa; phylum Arthropoda; class Arachnida; order Ixodida; family Ixodidae; genus Ixodes; species Ixodes scapularis. Next base: position 100,724,033 of record NW_024609879.1, on the reverse strand, counting down.
CGATACCACTCGACGATAGAGGAGAACTCAGACTTCTCGAAACTCCTAGTATAAAGTTGGTAGAGGGCTTCGGAAGAGGGAGTTGTTAGTGAGTCTCTGACAGCTGCGGGGATCATGGATTCACGATATGGCGGAGGGTTCTGCCGCGGTGCTGCTCAGGCTGTCCCGTTCTTTCGCTCACACGCACTATACAGAAGACAAGGGGGTTCCCGAAAGCGACCTGTCGAGCACCCGACAACACATGCGTCGCCTCTCACCAAGGGGTTTCCATCCAAGAGCCCCAAGACGTGTGTCGTACGAGTTGGCAGAGGTGGTGGATGACCGGTCGCAGATGATGCGCGCATCACAGCGCTGCACACTGTCGAATTGCTCGCAGAGGTGCCGTTGGCATGGAGACCAGATTGCCGAGCAATACTCTTTGGTGGGAAGTACAAGCGCTGCGTAAAGCGTCCGCAGCACTTCCGGACCGCACGGTTTGGTCACACGCGTGACCGTCCGTCGGGCCCTGGAGACGATACCCGAAATATGGGTAGAAATGCCCATAATTCGGGCGGAGGAAGCACTCGAAGAGACGATAATGTTAACAGCTGTGGTTTTTCCTTGACAATGACGACGCGGTATTTTCGGAGGTAGCTTCAGCGGCTCCACTTGGTCACCTTTCTTTTTGGACTGCATTTTGAGATCAAAACTACTTATTCCTTTCAATTAGACATCAAACATTTGTTGTTTCTTTTATTAACCAGCGCACTTGCTGTAATTCTACTGCCCTAAACGTACGCATTCCACGCATTCATTACATTTTGAGGAAATTTAGAATATGCTTCCACACGGTGTAGCGCTACTCAATAATGACATATGTAACTTATTTCCATTTCTTTGACAATAAAAAAATCACAAAAATAACTTTCAAATTAAACGGCATTTTCTTGGGGTGACAGAGGGGGTGGGGTTGTTGACTGATCATATATATTTATGCATGATATCTTCAAAGCATTTATTGCCGTACAAGCGCCATTACGCACATTCTGGAAAAAAAAAGACTTCTACATCATCTGCGTTCCAACTTCTTCACCCTCGAGCGTAAGAAAACGGAGTTCACTCCAGCGCCGAAGACGAGGATGCAAGCTCCTGTTTACGCTCGCAATCTAATAAGAACAGCAGGTATACCTTCCCGCGCAAGTGTCACGGTCTGGATGTGGTGCACAGCCCATTTGTGTGCTGAAAACAGAAAATCACAATAACCACACACAAATGGCTGCACCTCGTTCTATGCCATTTCGAACATCTGCCACCAAAGCCAAGGAAGCAGACGAGCTTCGACGGCTGTGAGCGCAGAAAGCAGACGACGAGCACATAACGAGCACACGGCGAACAGTTCACGCGACGTCTTTACTCGCGTTACTCACCGATCGGAAGAGGGAAGCGGGAACAATTACTCCGGAGTAAATAACCAGCTTCAGGAACGCGAGTTCTGACGCCATCGAGTAATCGCGAGTTAGTTTTGAAACGCCAAGGTACGAAACCTTTAATCCGAAGTTGGATCGAGTACATTTTGGAACGCAGCCCTCGTTTCGCACTCGCCATGCCAATAGAATACATTTAAGATGTAAGCATAACCGTCATCAATTCTCGTTTTGCCTCCCCTTACTTTTTTTACAACTTGCAGTTTGAGATGTTTTATTAAGTTTTCGTCGCCTATGCCGGATATGCCTAACCCAGAGCCGTATATTGGGAGAGTTTGGCCAGTGGGTGTGGCGACGAAGGCGCCGGAGAGGAGAAATGTAAATGAAAGGGAGGAGAGCGCCGAAGGAGCGAGAGAGAAAGAAGGGAGCAGAGAGGAGACGACCGCCATTTTTTCGCAACGCTATCGGAGACTCGTCGGAGAAGAGCACTGCTGAGGCTACGCGTCGTCTGCTTCTTTTTCTTCTTTTTCGCCTGAATAAAAGTTTGTCGCCATACGTCGAGAAAACTTCATTTATTAGCTTTTTAACCCACAGAGGAATTACAGTATATCATTTTCTTGCAAGAGCCAGCGATATAAAAGGAAATAATCGAGATTTAGATGCCGATCCCATGCATTCCGCGGGAGATTGAACGAAAATGGCGGCCCTCCCCACTCAGCTGGGAGCAGCCGGGAGTTCACGGGTATGCGCTCATGCCTTTCGCTCTGCGCCGCGTGCTGATTGGTTCACTAGGGAGGAGAGCGTTACGGCGGTGAGAACATAGACTGACCAAACTCTCCCCATATTCGGCTCTGTGCCTACCAAATGGCTGGGGACGAGAGTAAACGAAGAAGGTCTTGCTCTTTTTAAGCTGTCAGGGACTTTTAGCTTCAAAACATTCTCGCGCCTGTGAATATCTGAAGGCGCGTAAACTTTTTGAACACGCGAATATCGATCACGAGCGTCAACTAATGCCGCCTTCGAAACGAACCATTTCGGCATCACCGATGCGCGTTAGGTTCAACGTTATTTGGTTCCATAGGACAAACTGCGTGAGGACCTTCTTTAGAGCGCAGCTCTCAGGCGCCCGTTTCCGGCTTGAGTGGCGACGCCGTCGCCGACGCCGTCGCCGTCGCCGACGCCGTCGCCGTCGCCGTCGGCGTAACCGCGCGTTCCATTATGGGACGTTTCCCATAATGACGTCACATTTGACGTCATGTGGGACGTCCTAGGGTAAAGAGTGACGTCACTAGGGTCACAAGTGACGTCACGGAGGTCACTCGGGAAGGTCACAGGTCACGACCTTCACAGTGACCTTCACAAGGCCTTCACGAGTGACGCCACGAGGGTCACGAGGGAGGAGGGAAGGAAGAAGAGGAGAGGGAGGAGGAGAAAGGAGGAGGGGAGAGGGAGGAGGAGAGAGTACAGAGAAGGAGGCGGGGCATACCGTCCTCTCCGTACTCTCCCCTCCTCCTCCTCAAGAGCTGCGCTCTAATTTGGCGTTACTGGGAATTGTAACGTCTTTTTTCTTTCATGAAATAGTTGTGGGTTTTTTAGTTAGACACTTCAGAGATAACGTCAGAAATGGAGCTAGAATGTTAATAATAATAAAGGTACGGAGCTCCCTATATTAATTTGTTTGGCAGTAAAATTTCATTCTACAAACCGGACGTTAATTCCAATTAAAAAAAAGAAATCGGCATTTATTCGTCACTTTTTTCTGTGGCCTCTGCTCAAGCGTCTAGCATTCCTGAAAACAAAAGGTACAGTGGTGATCACGCATGTCCATAACGCGGGAGCGCGCGGCCTTCTCCGGCGAGGGCTCCACTGCTGGCATTCGCGAAGCTAATCTTCAGGTGGGGCAAGAGGAACAATCCGCTCGAGGGGTGTCCTACTCTAGCGCACACTACGCCAGCTTGATAAGAGTTATGGTAAATAATTTTAAAGGCGGAGCATTGCAATCATATTTTTTCTCGATTGTGAAATTGTTGAAAAATCCTCGGACTTTATCGTTGCTTTCTATGCTTTATGACATTTGCCAAAAGCGGCATGCCTCTCGCGTTCGGTAGTGGGCAGGGGAAGGGCACCCGTTGAGCGAGCCGTTCCATGTTGCCCCACGTGACTAGATTAGTTGCCGCGAATGCCACCAGTCGAGCGCTCGCCGGAGAAAGCCGTGTGGCCGCGCGCTTCGGCCTTATGGACGGACAAGTGTGATTTCCACTGTACATAAAAGTGAAAATAACGATAATATTTTTTTCTTGCTTTTTTTAAAAACACAAAATACACTCATCCTTCGCTCTTTTGAGCTTGGGCATGAACGTCGAATAACTTAACAATCGATAGTAGAATATTTGGCTTTTCGATACTCAGAAGATAAGAAATTAAAATGGACGCCATCTAGTCCGTCATCTTCCTTTTTTACTCCATTTAGGCAATACGATCCGGCGTACATTTACCGGCGCTTTCAGTCCCACGAGACCGGACTTGTACGACACTCATCACAAGTTATCAAATTACGCGCAATCGATTACTTTTTGGGGGTAATTTTCTAAACATTTGATTACATCTATTAGGAAGTAATCGCGAGAGTAATCTGATTACTTTTTGCGTACTCAAAGTTACTATTTTCCCCTTCCCTTTTAATGGCACCTTTTGTTTCGACGAGTTTCCTTCCAAGGAATCCTAGAACCAAGTCTCGGACGAGGGCTTGGTTTACCAATATGGTTGGATGAAGAAGATTAGTAGTTCGTGATTCGGATGATACTACTCCAATAATGGACAGTACGAAGAACCCGTTCTCAAACCGGCAGGAAAATCTGCCACTCTATAAATTCAAAGTAATCGGGAAAGGAACAGTTACTTCTTCAAGTAACGGCTGATTACTTTTCTTCTCGTGTAATAAAGAAATCGAATTGAATACCTTTTTAACCCAGAGAAAAAGTAATCGTAATCTATTACTTTTTTTTTTTTTTTAGAAACATGTACAAAATTTCCTGTGGCCGAGGTAAACTTGGAAATGAGCTTCCTACTTACAATACTTTTGCAGGCGTCAGGGTCATTGCCAGTGTACCTCTGCGCAGTGATACGTCGACATCCAAACCACAATAGAATTGCAAGAACGGCTATCATAGTCTTGGGCACTTTCGAGCGACAGCAGTGCATATTCATTGTGAGCGCACAAGAGCTCGTAAATTTGTCGATGTCACGTTGTAACGACAGAGGATATCGCCCTTGTCTCATTGATTCTGAAGATCCATTCGTTCATCGCGTGTTTGAGGTTTGGTATCTGGTGGACTGCTCTCTAGGGGACACATAAGGCTATTCTTGGAAGGATGACGCAGTTATTTATTTTGTCCTGCGCCTTTGTCACATAGAATTCATTTTACGTGGACGGAGCGCGCCGTGCCGTGTTGTTTCAGCGGGCCGGTGCCTCGTTTGATGCATGGGTCCGCTGAAACAACAAACTATGGAGCACGGGCTCTTTACATTACCGTCTAGTGAAATTGGGGTTGTTTGTTTTAACGCAGTATGCAAACCGCACGTAATGACTGGTATGATTATGAAAAGAGCAATGTGTGACAACATGGATTGGCAATTTTACAAGTGAATTAATTTGTGTATATATACTACAAATAGTTCGAGCGTAACCAAAAAATCATGAAACTTGAATGCTTCCTTTCCTCCTCTACAATTTTTCCTCCTTGTAAGTTAGAAACGACATGTACACGTCACGCGTAGATCGCCGTTGGTTTTCGAATGGATCTCTTTCTAAAGACCCTGTAAACTTTTTTTTCGAGTAGCGAGCGCCGTCTTGGGGTTTGTCTGCGAACTACAAATGAAGGGCAGCCAAACATGCCTCCGCACGTCAGAACACATTGGCATCGTGTCGTTGTAAAGGTTTTCATTGCGTTTCGTGCCCAGTACCGCCGATACAAACAAAAAAAAGGTCAAAACGGGCGAAGTATGCGCGAAGTTTTCCTTCCAAAATGGCGACAGTGGGAAGCAAGGCGTACGTGCGCAGAAGCTTAGTGGGAAAAGGTCCATTAATGACAACATAATTATTATCCGGATAATTCATTTTGTAGGGCTGAACAGGAGGCGTGTTACAGCTGGAGCCTCGAAGGCAGAAACATGTGTTCGGAGCAAAAACCAGATGCTCTAACCGGACCTGATCCCCGAATCGAAAATCCTTGAGGGGCCACGCAGAGATATTGGGTTGGAATGTTCCTCACTTTACAGAAGCTTACTGGCTCTAGTAAAGCCCATGCATATGGTTCTACGCAATGCTACTGGCCAAAAAGCTCCAATTAGTCTCAATATAATTTCAAAGATAAAAGCGTACATTTTCTTTTACTCTCCCCTTGGCAAAACATGGTAGCGTAATTACAGAGAGCACCCAAACACCAGATGTCTCTGCGAAGGCTTTTAAACATGTCTAAAACATAAGGTGGCAGAGAAAAAAATTCGGGAAGAAACTGTCATCCACGGCGTTCGTCGGGGATTGCAAAAAACACATATCAAGTAGCAAAAAATTACCTGAAATTTACTAATTAACTTCTTAGGCATTGAAAATAAATAGATGGTTCACATTAAAATATTGTTCATCGTCATCTAAAACCCCTAAATCAGTCAATTTTAGGACGAGTTGAAGCACGTGGGAAGTGCGGGGATGCGATATCGTGCAGCAAGGCGTAAGGCCGGCGATGCGGAAACGCGAATGATAAGAATATCGATCCTTGCACTGTGTATACAAGCTGTAGATGATGTAACGCTGTTCGATTCGAACCACTGTTCGTGGGCAGCGCCATGTTGAATACCGTAGCGCCTCCTGGCGTGCGTCCGGTTGTGTGGCCATGGTAGGTTGGACCGAAAGCTGACCTTGGGGTGCCGCTGTAAGTTCTGTGACCTGCTAGGGGAATTTGTGTTTTGGTCGTCCTGGCGCCTCTTATGTGTTGTCGTGTGACGCGGTTCGTGTGTTGAAACGCCTTTTATGAATGTTTATTGTAATGGGCACTGTGAACATTTTTTCCCCTGGGATTATCGCAACTGCCACGTTGTTAGGGTAGGATCATCCGTGGCAGAAATAGAAAGCATTTAGATGGTAGGAAATGCCTGGTTATGTAAAAAGCGATAAAGCCTACAAACCTCATGGCCGCGCTCGCCTTGACAACTCCCGTGCACGAGAGCTCTTGACATATTCATGCGTTAACATTAGTACCCACATGCCAGGGAAAAGTTGACGGCGTCCGTCTGTGGGCAAAATAGTGGAAAGGGAAGCGCGTCGCGTAGAGAGGAAGAGAGTAATGAAGGTGGAAGGTCGAGAGTGAGGCGACGTCACGGGGCGCGCAAGCCAATGCGCGCGCGGATGCTGGGGCGACTCTGAACTTACAGGTGTGCAGAGCGCGTATGCCCTGGTTCATGCTACAGCCACTAAATGAACTGCGCTTAGAGTATCGGCACTACGTTCCCCGACACTGTTGTGGGCGCCGCCATTTTGGTGCTTCTGCAGAGCAGACGCAACTACCGATCGCCATGATTCAAAAGTGCGACTTCTTTAGCTTTAGATTCGGTGTTAGGAAGCTAATGTAATAATGTTTTGCTCTGTTGCGAACTGTTTAAATATTTGTGGAGGACGTAAAAGTGTTTCCTGCGATTTCAGATAAAGCTTCAGATAACTGGCAACCATGATTTTAAGCCTCAACATGGCCAAGTGTCGTTACCCTGAAACGTAGCTTATTTAGTAGAACCAAGTACTAGCGCTGGTCCAAGTAGGCGGCAAAAGATTAAAGAAAGAGCCATTGGTGGATCCCCAGGGAATGCGTGAGCATGACCCTTGGGAAACACCACACACGTCCCCCTTTGGGAAACGCTAACACCGACCCTGTAACGAAGCCAGAAGAGAAAGCCAAAAGTCCGTGTCCTTGTTCCTTGCCCGTGTCTCGTTTCGCTTTTTTCTAAATATTATGAATCACCAGCTGGCCCAACTTTCCACCCTTGTCAAAAAGAGGAGGCAAGAAATAGAGGAAGCAAAAGGGAAAGTCAAAACAGAAAAGTTAAGGGGTCATCGTTAGCGTCTCCCAAAGGGAACGTGTGTGGCGTTTCTCAAGGGTCATGCTAACGTAGCCTCGTCCCACTAGAGCCACAAACACCGATTTTTGTTCGACGATACCACAAAGTTCCGTGTCGCCGACGCTATCCCGCAGCAACGACCAACGCCCGCGACAATCGCCGACAAGCGCTGACAAACGATCGACGACGGACGAGTTCTTGCCTGTCGTTGGACTTGAAGCGCAGCAAGCAGTCCCACCGAGGAACATCTCTCGGAGACAAACTTATCCTCCTCGCCCACTTGTGACTTCTGTTCCATCCCTTCCCACCCTTCTACCCTTCCTCCCGTTCCTGCCGTGGCTCGCTCCGCCGCTCGACGTTCGGAGAAGCCCTTGGCGGCCACTCCTCGCTCCCGCAGTTCCGGTCCCTCGATTGCTCGTAGTGGTCGCGGGCGCGACTTGCTTGCTGGCCCCGGGCGGCCGTGTTGCGAAGATGAATTTGCTGTGGCTGGTTTTGCTCGCGAAAACTTGGTGCGCGACGTAAGGCTTCAAGACGCCGATGTCTACGACCCTGCATCAGGATGGATACACCCATGTTCGAGGACTGACCAAAGTAAGACCGCTCACCACGAAGTAGGACACGACGCTCCGCGGCGAGCCATTCCGGCAGACGAGAGACTTGTCATCACGTTCTGTGATAATCGGGATGCCGTATTGTCCACGAAAAAACACCTACCCCCGATCATTCGGGTATGAAGTTATAAACATCCTCAAAATCGGGTGAAATTCTGTGGCGCTTACCTAGAATTCCTCAAACGACCGAAAAAAGGAACTATTCGGGTATTTTGGGGTCGATTGTCGCGACTGTTTGCGGAAAATCGCCAACGGCAAACGAAAACAAGCGGAAGCTTTAATCAAGAAATAGGATAAATAAAGTAATCGTCTCCACTTTCACCGTGTTTGTCGGCGCGTTTTATGCCCAAAGAGAAAAACACGAAAACCGCGTCGCCAGACTCAGTTTGTCTGTGTATTTTGAAGTGTTTTGTTGACAACTCCAGTCCCACTAGGAAACAAGTTTCCTTGTCCCCGTGTCGTGCGTTGTGTCCGCCAGGAGGGATGGTGGACTCCGACATACAGGCTGTCTGTCGGTGTCGTCTGTCGCTCGTTGTCCTGTGTCGCTGTAGTTCGTTGCTGTCTGTCGCTCTAGTGGGATGCGGCTATAAGGCTCCACCAACGGATCTTCATTTAATTTTTATTTCGGACTTTAAGTTATTCGTGCACTACACATCCAAGCAATGGTGACCCGGTGATCGGGTACTCGTTAATAAACCAAATTAAAAAAAAGAAGAAAACTGCGAGAAGAGAAGTAAACAAAAAAAAAAAACGCAAAACTTTCGAGCAACATAAGGAATCTGGTACGGACTCATCCGGGTTAAGCCCGGGTCACACTGCTTATAGACCCTTTTTATGGCAAACGCCACCAGGTGGTGCTCCAGTGTTTGACGTCCTAGAGAACTGTTTAGAAAAAGTTTATTGACATCAATTCAAAGGCGCTAAACACATACATACTCTGCACACTGGTCTTCAAGCTTATTTACAGTGTTTGGACCCTTTGATACAAAGCGCACACTTTACATAGGAACTGGAAATATTATCTTATCCCTCACGTACCATAAGAACAGATTCAGGCAAAAATGGAATACTTGAGAAGAGATAAAAACGTCCAACTCGGATGCCGTTTCAGTGAAGGTCCTATCACACCAGGGGAGGTGGCGTGAAAGAAAGAAGGATTTGGCCATTGGCCAACCGGACGTAGAGACAGGACTATCGTCTCAGGAACAACTGCTCTCCCAGCCAAAAGAGTTCGCGGTCTAAATAACGGTACAAGGAACCACTAAGACGGGACAGCAGAGACCACAAGGCTCACGTACGACGCTGCTGGCCCACAGCAGCACGATTCTGCCAATGCACAGGCTGGCCGACTGCTAAGAGGAGGAGGGCGAAGCCTCCTCGAAGGTAGCAGCGGCCCGAGACGTAGTGCACGGTGCCCAGAGTGCGAAAACTATGGTGCACGAGACGCCAAAATCGTGCAACACTGCAAGTCGCAAAAACATGGGAGTTCGTCTCCACTTCTCCGCAATCGGGGCACCGGGAATCGGGCACCATGCCCCAACGTTGGAGACGATCCCTGGTCGGAAGAACCTCCCATCCTCGACACCACTCGAGGTCCTCCACGGGTCCAGGAAGACGGCGGAAAACCAAGGAGTCCCACGGAAAAGCGCTTGCCCGTACTCGCTCATCAGCTGTAATCCGCATCAAGCAAACCTCCTCGACTATACGAGCCGATAACTCGTCTCGCACCAATAGGTCTGGCACCATTCTGCCTAAATCTTCTTGAAAACTCACCACCGTTTCGTAGAAAGTGGGTGTAATCTCAACGCTAGGGTAGAGATTGCCGAGGACCCGAGGTAGGAGCCCTCGACGCGAGGGACCCAAGAAATACAAGGCCGAACAGTGCGCCGGGTGTTCTGTGTCGTCAAGGCGCCCCCTAGATGGTGCGAAGCGCGAGTACTCTCGACATGGTATCGATACAAGGCATTCCCCTTCCTCCGAGTGACATCGAGAAACGGAGGACAGCTCTGGTGACGAGCTCCGTGCCCTGGCTCCCATAAAACCTAAAAAGGCAGGTCGTTACACGCCGGCAAAACCGCGGTGGAGGAAGGCCGATGTGTGCCGCGCAGAAAAGTTGGCCGCAAAAAACTGCTCTTACAAGATACGCTCTGTCACGAAGCGACAACGTAGACGTTTCCGCCACGGCAACTTGGCGCTCAAGCGCGGAGTTTGTAGACTCCCAAGTTTTTTGGCGAGTGTCGCCACTGGCGACACTCCACAACAGTAAAAAAAACACACCTAGGACACTAACCACAGCTACAGTTTGGGTGTCTGCATGTAAGGAGGGAGGGGAGCTTCCGAAACGAAGAGCTTGGCTTTTGGAGGTGTTTAAACGCGCTCCCGAAAGAAAACCGTACTCTGAGAAAAGCTGTGCAGTGGACTCAAAGCTCTGCGAGTCGCGCAAAAACAAACTGACATCGTCGGCGTACGCGCTAACTGCGACATCACCGCGACCAGGTAAGGGAAAGCCGCGTATGCGGGAGCAAGACGCAAAGTGTCGGAGGAGAGGATCCAGAGGACATAAAGCAGGGGAGACAGGGGGAACCCTGCTGCACTCCCCTTGTTACGGAAAAGGGAGCAAGGATCCGTGTCATGCGCGTCACTAATTAGATGACGCGGCATTTGGCTTTCGCCTGTTTCTCCAAGAGTGCCAGTGGGCCCCAGCCCAGAGATGTTAATAGACAAGGTTTTTAACTCCACCTGGGGGAGGGGTGACTAGGCCCCCACCTCAACGGCCGCTGCTGAGAACCGCCAGAAACAGATGGAGAAGCGTGATTATCACTCTGTGTGATGGCTGGGCAGAGGAATTCTTCGGAGAATGAACAAAGGCCACTTTAACGTAGCCGCTTAAAATGTAGATGAAACGTTTAACCACCAATTTTCCAGGTGAACACCAAAATAACGAAGAAGTGCGAGATCTGTTAAAATGTTTCGAGTATTCTTGTAAACCAACTTGTCTCCACCAATATGTAATATTCTACAGCCGAAGGCCCTCGTTAAATCTCCAACTTCGTTGTCAGTGTGGCCTGTATGCTTTCTATCACTGGAGACATAACTAGCGTGAACGGCGCCGCCGGGCGCACCGCCGTCCGGCGTCCCAACGCGAGGAGTCCTAAAGCAGGGACTTAAAGGAGTCCACATTGGCCTCCGTTTCGCGGGCGTCACGTCACAGCACTGGCTCTCACGTTCGCGCGCGCGCCTCCTGACGGACTTCTTGCTCTTTCATCGTCTGCTCTTCGTCAGATACTTCCATTTCGGCTCTCATCTTTCGCATATATCAGCATCGGAACCGCACTCGCTGTCTACATGGTAGGTGTCCATGAACTACCGCTTGGGACGCAAGCGGTAGTTGATGAATGTAGGGTGCCTTCATGCGCGCTTTGCTTAGGGTGGTGGCATCTCGCCATTTTGTCACACACGTTTATTTTTATTTTTTGTTGAGAAGCGTGTGAAAGAGGGTGTCCCTGCACGAGCTTGTGGCGCTGACTGTGCTATGGCGACATTTTGTTTTCGTCGATTTCTTTGTATTTTGCCCGTGAGCGCGTGCTGTCGGCATCTGGTACTACAAAGGGTGGCATCACCCTAAACAGAAGGACATTGAGGCACCCTAGATGAATGTAAACAACAAAAGGGTCAATACATCATGCAAAGGACAGTCTGCATACAGAGTCGAATGCGAGTCACCGGGAGATCCGTGCTTCGAATGCCACGTGGCAATGAGTTCAAGGAGTAACTTGGCACACGTAATTCGAACCACCAGTATTGCAGTGACTCGTGTTTGCAGACTGTCTTCTGAATGATGTATGAGCAGTGCGACCCCGGCTTTAGGGCATGCCCTCATGTGCGCTTCGCTTAGGGTGATTACATGTGGTAAGTTTGTTCCGAACGCTTTTTTTTATTGTTTTTTTCTGGAGCGCGTGAAGGAGCGTATCCCTGCACGCGCTCTTGACGTTGACTTTGCTACAGCGGCATTTTCTTTCCTGCTATTTCCCTGTATTGCCTTTGTGAGCGCGTGCTGTCGGCATCGAGCCCTAAAAAAAAAGGGCATCACCCTAAACAGTAAAACATTACGGCACCTTATGTTGGTGACTTGATGACACGTCTTGAGCGGACATACGACTTCGTTCGAGGGTGCCTGTCTATTGCTTTCCAGCAAATGAAGACACGATACGACGAGCACACCACACAAGAATTGTTTCCACTAGGAGACAAAGTGTGCCTTTACAACCCTCTACGAAAACGAGGGCTTTCTCCCAAACTACATTGTAACCGGCAAGGACCCTTCATTGTTGTCACGCGCTTGAACGATGTGGTATACCGCGTACGACGCAATACTCGTTCTGCGCATGCTTGTGGTTCAGAGAAACCGTCTTGCGCGGAAGGCTGCCCCGCTTAAGTTGAACTTATTGTCATTTATTTATTTATTTATTTTGTGAGGGGATAGCGTGACAGAAGAAGACAGGTTCGGATCGAATTACAGAATCCCAGTTTGTTTTTAGAAAAGGAAAATCTACTGAATCCACACTTTTTTTACAGAAAGGGATCATATATTACAAAATATTGAAAGCAGACTCTGTGCACTTGGCATTTTTATTGATTTCAGTAAAGATTTTGATTGTCTCAATCATAACTAGGGCTCCGTGTTTTCGGATATTTCCAAAATAATACTAAAAGCACTCGCCGGTAATTTTTCCGTCAATTTAGATTTATCCGAAAAACTTCGAATTTCGAGGTTTGGTTATTCATGCTTTGATTAAATGGCGCTGCGAATGATTACAAGTAATAGCACTGAGGCAATAAAAACAACGGATCATAAAGATATATCCGTATGTCGCGCGTTGTATTTCTTGTCTCAATTGTGTGCAATCACACTGGAATTCGAATCGCAGCCGCGAAGCTGACTCGATCGTTTTTATCATCAAACGCGCGTGAAATTGTATTGGATCTTTAAGCAACCGCGTTCGCAACCACTTTGCGAACGCGGTTCAACCGCTAGTGCGAATACGGCGTGAATGGGGTTATTTGTGATTCTTCACAACGAAGAATGCTTTTCCTTTAGCGCGCGGCTACGCTGGTGCGAAGTGAGATGCGCAGAATCGCAATGTCCACTCCGCTGGGAGTCTCGCTTCACCCCTGCACACCAATGCGCGGAGAGAAGTGCACTCAACGGAGCTGACTACCCGGCCTGAACCTTGCCAGTGTCCTGACCCCCCTCTTGATTTCTGCATGTGTAAAATTTAAGGCGTGAAACGAGGGAGAGGGGGAGGGGGTACCTAAACATATGGTATGCTGACCAACACCTGACCCCCCTCCTCTTCAGGAAATTCCTGCATCCGCCCCTGCCAGTGTTTCATGATGATGATGATGATGGAATAATAATTTTTAGTTTGATGTGCCCACGAACAGCACCATAGCCTCCTCTATACTGAAAAAGTCTGGCAGATCGTCACGTGATGCGTCCGCCGAAAGTGAAAAGGTGGAGCGGCAGACAAGTCATGTAACCGGCGCCCCGCTGCGGCGAGACGCCGAAACAGATTTGTCCCGAGTGATGGAATGTCCGCTCGAGTGTGTCGCGTTCCTTTTGCTACCGGTTATTTTCTCGTCGGGATTGAATACCATGTTTTGGGTCCTCGCCGCTGCAAAAGCTGGGCGCTGAATACCACACTCCCCGAGAAATGCTCTGTGCTACCAGTTTTTCGCGCTCCAAATCTGCGACCGGGCACTCTGTGGCTCCGTCATCGAACTGCCAGGCTTTATGACTACAGGGGAGACTCTGTGGCAGCACTTAGCCTAAAAAATGGTACACTGCCATATGAATGAAAAACGAAACACCTGTAAATCAGAAGAAAAAGAAGTGAAGCAGTGTGATAATAATGCACATACTAGTGATTCGATTGCTCGTCAAAAAGTCTTAATGTCAGAAAACCTGTCTACTACAGATTGGTCTAGCTTGTTATATACAAGTTGCATCATAGGAATTGGTGACGTATGGAACAAAACGAAGGGAGAAAAAGGGCATTGAGAGCGACCGAGAGGAGGCATGAAAGCAAACAGTGAAGCAGTGATCACTCAACATTTGCGTTGACAACCCATGTAGAAACAATAAATTATATAAACGACGTTTATTAAACAAAAAACTATAATTCCAGTTTCTGAAGTAATCTGTCAAAGTGGGAGTAGCACTTGCCCGAAAAATATATGTCGTCGTTAAGTCTTATAAACACTCTTTGGCCATCTTCAATAGATGATGCCGCAGTATTATGAGTAAAATTCCAAACGATAAAAGCACATTCAAGCTTTGTGTGCACCGAGAAACAAAATAGCCTCACAAAACAATCACGCGAAGAAATTCGCTTTGTGAAGCGAAATATCGAACCAAGAGTCATGAGCGAGGCCCTAGAAATTGTTTATACATGGTGAATAAAGTTCAGTGCCCTGATTGCTGAGTCAATAAAAATTTCAAGGTCACGAATTACAGACACTCAGGTAATCACAGAGCAGCCTCAGGTGTAAGAATGAGGACGTTTCTTGCTCAGCGACATTGTCTTCGTTTTCAGGTCGTTCAGGACGACGGAGTAACGTGAACCCCACTTAGATACTGCTAAAGCGTCATTAACAATATTTTAGGGTTCTTGACACAAAGTGAAACGTCATTTACTAAAAAAGGAAAAATAAAAGGGAACCAGGATTGCTTCCTTGTCGCACTTCGGAAATCAATGGATAAGGATCAGATAAAGCACCCGAAACAATGACACAATTTGTGCGACACGCCAGATAACTTTCAAACCAGTCGGAGTAGGTAGAACTCACCATACCTCTCGAGTTTAGATAGAGGAATATTATGATCAACCTTGTCGAATGCATTAAGCATATCAAATTAAATTACATCAACTTGTTTGCGGTCCCATACAAATAGCACGTTGTAACCCAAAAATGAGCACAGATTCGTTTCCACCAAATTCCCCTTCAAAAGTCCTTGTCGCTCAGGGCACTTTTTTTAGAGCGCAGCTCTTGGGCGTCTGTTTCCGGCTTGAGCGGCGTCGCCGCCGCCGTCCCCGTCGGCGTAACCGCGCGTTGCATTGTGGGAAGCTTCCCATAATAACGTCACACGTGACGTCACGCGTGACGTCACGAGGGTCACCCTCGTGAGGGTTGCGAGGGTTACCCTCACGAGAGTCAAGAGGATTACCCTCACGAGGGTCCCGAGGGTTACCCTCACCAGGGTTACGAAGGCTACCCTCAAGAGGGTTATAGGGTTACCCTCACAAGGATGACGAGGGTTACCTTCACGAGGGTTACGAGTATTACCCTCATGAGGGTCACGAGGGTCACGAGGGTTACCCTCACGAGGATCACGAGGGCTACAGTCAAGAGGGTCACGAGGGTTACCCTCACGTGGGTCACGAGGGTTACCCTCACGAGGGTTACCCTAGTGACGACACACGTGACGTCATTATAGGAAGCACGTGAAGTATAACGTCACGTTTGACGTCGCGTGACGTCACACGCATCTAATATTGCCAATATTCCCGCTAAATATAGTGGAAAAAATTTTCCGCTAAATTTGGCGGAAAGCAACTTCCGCTAAATTTACCCTACTGACATCACGTGTGACGTCAAGAGCGTAAAATTTTTCTGTTAAATTTAGCGGGAAATTTTCCCCGCTAAATTTAGCGCGGAAGGAAGAGGGGCATACCCTCCCCTCCGTACCATCCCCTCTTCCTCCTCAAGATCTGCGCTCTAATTCGGCGTTACAGAAAATTGTGAACGTCTTTAATTTTTTTTTTATTGAAATAACTCTAAAAACACTCGTGCAAAATCATTTCAAACAACCTGAAAAAAAAAAAAAAAAAACTTTACACGGTAATAAAACAGGCGATATTTGTTTGCAATGCTAGGGTCGCCGGACCGGTAATTCAAATAAACCACAGAGCGTTAGATATGTGCAGTAAAACAGCTGGCCAAAATTCGGCACACCCTTTTAAAATAGAACTGTAAATTCCGTCTGAAGCAGCAGCCAGCTTCGGTTTCATTTTGCAAATGCATTCCTTAATTTCAATTTTATCGATTGAAATACCAAAAATAAAAGAGAAAATCATATGTGCCAATTGATACGCAAAGGTCGAACTCTACGCTGTTGCAGGTGTAAAACATGACTAGAAATGTTCTGCGAACACGTCGGAAACTTTTCTTGTATCGGACGTATAAACAGAACCTCCTCATAACTGAACTGAATTACCGTATCTCTTCTTTTTTGTAGGCGCACAATTCCAAAATTATTTCGGTGCGTGTATTGCACTCCCCCAAGTCACGCCTAATGCAATTTCTCATCTTGTTTTAACAACCACTTCGCTAGTTCACGACACCTACTGAATTTCGCATGCCATTTTTGTAATCCGGATCTTTTTCGGTCGAGAAAAACGCTCACCAACGAAGGTATTTATGGCACTTCATGATATTTTAGTTAGAGCTAAAGTCCTATTGGTTTCAACTTTCAAGGCGAGGATCGAATGAAATAAAATGTTATACTGAACGATAGTAGAAATTTTTTTAATAATTCGCACAGGCCCAACGTAACTATCAGGCACTGTAGCGGAGCCTGAGCTTTTAGTTTCGGCATTAAAAAGGTGTGGCTAACTTTCAACGTGGTGGCGGTGTAGATTCCTAACCAAAACCAACCTGGGTTCAATCCCCGCCCCTGCCGTTTTCGATCTGGATAAGCATCGTATACCGGCGTGCGGTCATGTATCACAATACTGCGTGGTTCACGTTAAAGACCCCAGGCTAGCGGTTGTACTGCACTGGCTAAATTGCTTATCTACAGTGGGTAACAATGTCGCCATGTTCTGGCAGACTAACCTCCTGCTGTATAAACAACTAACAACAAATTTGACTTTGATTTTGACCAAAACCAAATTTGACGTTCGTGTTTAGACAGCGTACGGTCGGTCTGTCTTTGATGTGCGGCGACACTGGTTTCCGCTGTAGATTAGAAATTTTGCCAGTGCAGTATGACTGCTAGCCTGGGGTCTTTTACATGCATTACGCAGTAGTGGTACACGACTGCATACCGGTACGATGCTCGTTCAGATCGAACGGGCAGAAGCAGGATGATTGAATCCAGGATCTCTACTTTGCAGCGCGAGCTTCCGCTCCATGTGCTCAGAGCCGCGGCGCGCTAAGACACTCCCACCGATTTTTTTCTTCTTTATTGAACACGTCGCAAACAGTCATTCATCGCTAGAAAAGCGATGTCAATATAAATGCCCAAGTTCTTGTAAGCAACGCTAAAATTGTTTATTTATTTATTTATTTATTTATTTTATTTTTTTATTTTTTTTTTTTTGCACGCAATCACACAGATAAGCCGATTCCGGCGTCACATCGTCTGAGCGAGAGTGCACTGATTGCCAACAAGTTCTTTAAAATACTCGCCCACGTGTTTTAGGTCAACATCCGCATGCCTGAAGAAGAAGGTAAGGGCAGGAGGAGAAAACAGAGAGGTTAACCAAGGCGGCCTGCCTCGGTTGGCTACTCTGAGTTGGGGAAGGGGATGGGGGGATTAAAGAAGGAGGAAAGAAAAAGTAGAGGAGATAAAGGTAACATACTAGCACTCACGTTTACACTGCGAGGGCAGAATCAATAATTAAGAAAATGCCGCAGTTTTCAATATGACACTAAAACTAAGAGACTGAAAGTTTGTGCTGGATTGTCACCAATGTTCACCCAAAACACTCGAGTTTTTGTTCGCGCCAGCGCGAAGTCCAGTTGCGCACGTGTACACTTACTGGAATTATGAAACGGATAATCCTCTATACGACAACAAATAATGAACACTAGATAACTTTTTACAAGCAGAACTCGAGGCGAGTTGCTGAAAAAATCGCAGAAGGGCGTTTGTGGCCTTCTCTTTAAGTGGTGAGTCCCAGGCCCCTAGTATTTTGGACGTAGTAAATGGCCGGTCGTCTAGATGTGAAAGAATCCTCTTTAGGAGTTCTCTTTCTGCATCGTAACGTGCACATTCACATAATAAATGAGATATAGTTTCCACACAATCACATTCTGGACAGTTCGGAGTGTTTGTTTTTCCGATTTGGTGCAGAAATTCCTGTGTGTAGGAAACGCCCAGACGTAATCGGTGTATAACAGCTTCCGTTCGCTTGGGTAAATTACGTGACACAGGGTATGTTAGTTCAGGATCCAGTAGATATAGAGGAGGGTAATGGTGTGCAGAGCTCTTCCAGAGACTTTGTGTTGCACTTCGGGCGTGGAGATTGATCAATGAAGTGACGTCGCTTCTGGATTAGGGTATTTCGACTTTGGGGAATAAGGTATGGCGGAAGTCGCAGCACCATCCGCAGCTTCATTTCCAGGTATCTTGTAGTGTCCGGGAATCCACTGGAACTCAACAGAGTGTCTCCTATCAATACATTTCTGAAGATGGCATAAAAGTTTGAAAATAATTTGTCCATTTTCACTTCGTCGCAGGTATGTGCAGATGCTTTGGAGTGCAGGCTTAGAGTCTGTAAACACCGTCCATGCCTGAGGCGGCTTTGTCAATATAAATCGAAGGGCTTAATGAAGGCCTACAAGTTCAGCCGCTGTTGAAGATGTCTTGTGGCTAAGCTTGAAGTTTCCTGTTGTGGCATACGATGGAATCACATTGCTTGCGGTAGAACTATTTTTGACACATGATCCGTTCGTATATATGTGAGTTTTTGACGCGTGTAAACAGGCAATGGTGGATAAAGTAAGGTGTTTAAGCACTAGCAATGGTGTATTTGATTTCTTCTTGATGCCTTGAATGTCAAGTTCCACAACAGGGAAAGGGAGTCTCCATGCAGGTATAGTTGGAAGATTAAACGAGCCTATACACGTTTGCAAGTCCGGCTTCAGGGCGCTGCCATCTTGCTTGGCTGGGGTGCGCTTGGACGAGTCATACTCCGATTACGAAGCCTTGCTAAGGCGTCGTAATCGGATTATGGCCGCGCCGAAGAGCGCACCCCACTGAGGAAGATGGCGGCGCCCTGAGACCGGACTTGCAAACGTGTATATTATCAGGGATGTATTGCTCCATTTTTGATAGTGCCATCGAATAGTCTGAGTGAGGTCGCTTAAAAGTAAGATCAACCAGTAAGTGATGACTATGATTAGTAATATGTCTCAGATGAACTCTCAATGTTTCCTGCATCATTAGTATTTCTACAGGTGTGGCGCGTGCCTCGGCAACTATGCTTACTGCAGAGTCGAGGCACAAGCTGGTAGGCCCAAACAGCCACGGAGGCCACGTGCTTGAACTGTTCTGAGAGCTTTGATGTTGGTTTGACACGTGCCATGTAAAATGGGAGCGCTATATCGATGTAAGCCGACAAATAAGGCCACGTATATCTGTAATAGGGATCTTACTGTCGCGCCCCACGTGGTTCCACCGATGAAGCGGGCAAGAACACTAAAACTGGCAAGCTTTTTGCGCAAGTACAAAATATGAGGTGACCAGGTCAGGGTAAGTAGCGAATGGTGACAGGTGTTATTTCCAGATCCTTTATTACCATTGTAAAATATCCTCAAAAAATGCCACATCCCAACACTGAATAAAAGCATGTTCAATAGTTTATGGCAGCTATCGAAAAAAAAAAAATTTATGGATTAAGGCACAAAATCCAGTTTTCCTCGAGCCACGTCTTTACCGGCAAACTGTCACTATCGGGCTGCAAGCGTACAGTCTCCTACAATATGAAAAACCCACTGGGAGCGCGTGGCCGACACGACGGCGGGCGGGGGCGCTGCGCGCGCTCCGGGTGATTGCATTCTGCTTCGGACACTCACTCGGTGCCAACGTTACTAGAACACTCAGTTGGGAAACTCGCCGGGAAAACTTGGGCCTCTGGCGTCCACCGAGACCGAGCTAAATACGACAACAGCGCCACTCTTTATCATTTGTCTGTACTCTGTCACCTTGAGCTTTTACATAGCATATTTTTGCGTAAAAACAAAGGGAAAAGACGCTTTTTGTATGAAATTTATTGGAGTTTAGTACAAAATGATGTGCTTGTGATGTTTTTAAAATCTTTAGTTTGCAGGGTTTTGCGGCACAATTAATATTGTTTTTATACAACCATGCCTCAGCGGTACTTTCAGGTAGCGCGTCCCGACCTAGATGCATTTTTACTTCGGTAGTAAGTCGCGGCGCGTCCAATGGGGAGACGGGCGTGGCACGTTCCCCTGTAACCTCTTCCGCTGTACCTGTTTCGGCTTCAAAAAGGCCAACCGATTAAAGCCAAAATAGAAGTAACGTACAGTTCCTCGAGTGGCCGCTGCAGGAGAAATAGCGGCGTTGTGTTCGTCATTAGCTCGGCCACTTTTTGAGAGGAATTAGAGGCGGGATTGGACGAGTGCGGTCGTGTTTTTGGGCGCTCCGTGTTTTCGACGTGGAAGACGCCTTGGCACGGACGGAATGCTGGGCCAGAATATCCTCTGAGCTTCTGGGTGAGAAACGCATGTCTCTTTGTAATATTCGGAGACGACAGGAAAGTTTATCGATTGATTTATATCGCACAAACGAGTGAAGAAACCGGTGGGAGCTAGGCCTAACGCTCAGGCTGAACGCGGCCATGCAGCCGCAACAGGACGAGGATATGGTTAGAGACGAAGATCGTTCTAGAATGCACGACGAGAATATTCGCCGGTATCTTGAGGACCTAGCGAAGCAAAAAAAGGAAGAAGTGGATGCGGACAACGCAGCTAAAGCGGCGGGATGGCAAACTGCCAGGAGTCGAAAGTACAACCGCAAGCTGAAGAAGGAGTTCACCGCGGCGGCTAAAAAGGATAGCCGAACTCACATGATCATTCTGAGGGTACGTGAACTAAACGTCAACGGCCTCTCGAGAGGACATCTTTTAGGCGAAATCGCTAAAGCTGCAGGAGTGCAGGTTGCGGAAGCTTTCGCGGAGGACAGCCTATATATAAACAGCGCAAGCAACACAATCTCCATTCGCACGGACAACTCTGAGCGAGCAGGCAGGTACGTCGAGATCAAGGAGATCATAAGCAACAACAAGAAGATAGAAGTCCATGGACATGGAGCCATCCCGGGCGAATTTCAGCGAATAGTACTGACTAACGTGTACTACCCGTCGGACGTAGTCGACGAAGTCGAACTGTTGAATCATATGGTCAACTGCAACAAGCACACGGTGATCGTAGACGTGAAACGGATGGGAAGATCGATCCTGATTACCTTGGGAACAAGCAAGCTCCCCGCGTACATTAAGTTCTTCGGAGGAGTGTTCCCCTTCCACATCTACCGAGAAACCAAGAGAGCATGCATGAAATGCTGGAGATTAGGACACAGAATGGACGTATGCCCCGAGAAGGACAACGGAAGGTGCCCCAATTGTGGGGAATTTCACGAACACCCGCCAAGAGTCAGAGGTGTAAGAACGGAATACACGTGCACTCCTCGCTGCCTCATATGTGATGGTCAGCATTACACTGCCTGCAGGGAATGCAAGCAAAGATACGTAGAATTTCAGACGCCACGGGAAGCGAGAGAAGGAACCTTACCGAAGAAGACAGACTTCACTGCAACTCTGCCAGGCCAAGAACCCATGGGAGAAACTGCGCCCAAACCCAAGGAGGGATATGCGCAAGCACTCCGAAAGCAAGAAACTGACAAGAAGGAAACGGAATTGGATAAGCTCCGCAAGGAGATGGAAAGGAAATTCGACGCCATGCGCATAGAGTATCAAACTCTAAAGAGGGAAAAGCTTGCTGCGGAGAGGGAGATCCAGGAACTTCGACAAAAGCTTCAAGAAGCCATGACCCCGCAGCGACAAGAAGCCGGACCATCTGAAATGCAGACGCAGCCAGTGACACGGGACCCGAGAAAGAAGGCGGCACCAGTGATGCAAATGGAAACCGAAGACGCACAATCCGAAGTACGTGTTGCCAAGAAACGAAGAAGCAGAGCCGACTCCGAAAGCACGGACGTGTCGGTATGCACGGATGCAGAGGATGGCTCGAACACACGCAAGAGGACGGACGAATTGTACGCAATGATGCGAGACGTGATCAAGGGAATGTCCGCTCTGAACGACAGTGTGAGCACTCTGCAGAACAACGTGAGCGCTCTAAAGAACACTGTGATCGCTCTACAGAACTCGTGCGAGGAAAGATTCCGCAAGATTGAGACGCACATAGGACTGATACCGTCAGCGTCACACGCCCAAAATGGAAGGTAGAGGCGGACTCAAGATCTGGCAGTGGAATGCGGGTGGTCTTGGTACCAAGATCAACTCGCTCAAGATGATACTGATGGACAGCAAACCACCACCCGATGTACTGGCACTTCAAGAAACGGATACGAACGGCAGTATACCCGGATACGACAGGTTTGATACGGAACAAGGCACAACGGGGAAAAACATTTGCACGTTCGTCAGGCGAGACTTGGCCGTCAAAAAGCACACAGTCTCGATGGACGGACCCACTAAACTCATAGTCACCGAAATTCTCCCCAAACGCAAAAAGCAACGAAGTCTGTTCATATGCAACATGTACTCCAGCCCGAAAGACGCATCTGCGGAATGCGCGCAAGTTTTCAAAGCACTCAATCCACTGCTAGTAGATAACGCCGCCATAGTGTTAGGGGACTTTAATGCGCACCACACAATATGGGGGTATGGGACGGACTCAGTCAAAGGCAAAGCAATCATAGATGCAGCAGACAGGTACAACGCAGTCCTACTCAACGACGTAACGTACCCCACAAGAATAGGCAACAGCGTGCAAAGAAATACTACGCCGGATCTTGCCTTCTCGGTCAACCTGGAAGATGTCGTCTGGAAGAACACGCAAGAGAATTCAGGGAGCGACCACTATATCATTGAAGTTCAGGCTACGCTTCCGGGCTACACTCCACGCAAGGCAAGAATACAACCCTGCGTAGACTGGGACAAGTTCCGACGAGAGCGCGAAAACAGAGTCTTCACAAGCATCGAGGAATGGAGCGCCACGGTTGTAGAAGACGCGGCGAACGCAACGAGGCAAGTTGAAAACCCCACGCAAGCAGAAACCATCGACTCCAGACTCGGAAATATGTTAGAAGCGTATTATTCTTTATACAACAGATGGAAGAGCACTGGCAAACGCTACAGCAAGCTGAGGAAAAAAGCGTCAAGGTTATATAAAGACATTGAAGACTGTGCCAAACAGCTAAACCACCAGAAATGGCAGCAAGTATGCGATGAAGCGCAGAACATGCTCCACACGAAGAGCCCGTGGCATCTGTTTCGCAAGATACTGGCCCCGGAAAACACCAAGCCGGAAACGCAAAAACTTCTCATCAAGTTAATGAGAGACTATGTGGGAAACACGGAAGACCTCATTGCCGACCTTTACGCCAGATACCTAGACGCTCCACCGGAAGCAGGGGCAAATGACGTAAGCTACTCAGGAAACAGCAACCCGTTATTAGACGCTCCAATCAAGGAACATGAAATAAGACGGGCACTAGCTAAACTCAAGGTTTCCTCTGCCCCTGGAGAAGACAAAGTCAACAACAGAATGCTAAAGAACCTGGACGACAATTCAGTGCGGTGCCTCACTAATTACTTTAACGAAATCTGGACATCAGGGGTCATTCCAAAGGCCTTCAAACACGCGACGGTGTGTTTCATCCCCAAGCCCGGCAAGCCTCTGACCATCGACAATCTAAGACCAATCTCACTCACCTCGTGCGTGGGTAAGGTACTAGAACGCATCATACAAACAAGGATTCAAGAGTACATGGAAGAACACAACCTATTCACGGAGCACATGTTTGGATTTAGAAAACAGCTATCCACGCAAGATGTGCTCCTCCAACTCAAGGAAGGTGTACACAAGCAGAAATGGACAGCACTAGCTGCACTCGACCTTAGAAAGGCCTTTGATCGAGTCTCTCACGTCGCAATCCTACGACAAGTGTCTGCACACAACCTGGGCGAGAGAACATTCAACTAGATCAAGGATTTTTTACAGAACAGGACGGCCAAAATACAACTAGAAGGAGAGCTAACCGACGAACCAGAAGTCAACAAAGGAAGAGGAACACCCCAGGGATCGGTAATATCGCCGTTACTCTTTAATTTGATAATGATCCCCTTGTCAAGGAAGCTTCAAGAAGTTGAAGGACTCAAACATGCAGTGTACGCCGATGATATAACACTCTGGACTGCTCTGCCGTCACCGTCTAGAAACAACGTTATAAACGCTGGCATAAAGATTGTACGACAAGAAGCGAAAGAGGCTGGACTCGAATGTGCCACCGATAAATCAGCGCTACTAGTCCGCACATCAAAGAATCGCAAGTTAAGGGAGAACGAAGAATTCTACATCGAACTACAGAGGATGGACATCCCACGAGCGGATCAAGTAAAGATTTTGGGGATGATAGTATCTATCGAGGATCGAAACAGAGAAGCGCTCACTAAATTAAGGAAGCAGGCGGATAATGTCGCGCGACTCATAAGGCGCACATCCAAAAGAAGTTACGGACTCAAAGAAAGTGGAACGTGTAGGCTGGTGCACGCCTTCACATTAAGTAGAATAATGTACGCTGCACCCTACATGAACTTAAAGAAGGCAGAGGAAGACTCCCTAGATGTCATTATAAGAAGATCTTTCAAGGCTGCGTTGGGGATTAGTCAGAAAACATCCAACGACGGCCTCGATCAAATGGGGATACACAACACTTTCGATGAAATGAGAAAGGCACAAAGACAGGTGCAAATCCAGCGATTATCACAAACCCGAACTGGAAGGCGGGTCCTACAGGACATAGGTGTTTTGCTAATGGACCAGGAAATGCAGGAGAAACACTCTATACGACAAGAATGGACTGACACAGTACGGAGTATTCCCCTTCCGAAGAATATGAGTTCGGCGCACAACTCAGGACGAAGGCTAGCTAGAGCCAAAGCTCTGAACAAGCTGCACGAAGGAAAGGTGCACATCTTCCACGCCGATGCTGGACCCTATCCAGGCAAGCCAGGAAAATTTGTAATAGCAGTACACAATGCGAGACAAGATTCAATGGCCACAATCAGCGCCAAGTCGATAGAGGAAGCCGAGGAAGTAGCCATCGCCCTTGCGAGAGTACAAGCAGCAAGAAGAGGAGAAATGTACGCCATCGTCACAAGCGACTCCAAGAAAGCCATCACCAATACAAGTTTGGGAAGAGTTGGACTAGCAGCATACAAGCTCTACGCCAGAACCCAGATCAGCAAAGAAGCAAACCATACGTTAACCTGGGTGCCCGGACACTCCGGGCACACAGGAAACGAAACGGCCCACATGCTGGTGGTGCGCGGTCTTCATCTCCGTACCACTGGCAGAATGGGCCTCCCCACGACACATGGGGACCATAACTACAGCGCCTCGACAAACACAATAGGGCCTGCAGGTTATGGTGAAATCCTCGAGAGACTCCGGCTACGAAGACAGACGTTGGCAGCTCCACACAAGAAGCTCAGCCGACTCCAAGAAAGTGCCTGGAGAAGACTCCAACTTCGAAACAACACCACTCCCCACATACTAAAGAGGTCCTGGCCAGACCTCTTTAGTGGCAAGTGTGAAGACTGCGGCAACCAGGAAGAAGGAACCTGGCGGCACGTGTACTGGGAATGCCCTACAAACCCGCTACCTGCCACCCTCCGGGTAGAAGATGGCCTACCGGTATGGGAAACCTTACTGGTTGCCGAAGACATCGGCACGCAACTGGAAGTCATCTCCAGGGCGCAGAAGATCGAAGACAAGTGGAAGAAACGCCTATGCATGAGACAGTCCCATACCCCCAACCCTTCGAACCCGTAAACTAGACTTCGGCCTATTGTTTGGTTCAATAAAGTTTTCAACAACAACAACAACAACAACCACTTTTTGAGATAAGTCTCTGCGGCAGTTTCCCAACTGAGTGTTCTAGTAACGTTGCTCGGAGCTCAGCCGGGCCTGAGCTCGCAACGCAAGAGCGCGTTTCATCGGTATCATGCCTAGAGATATAGTCACAAAGGCTCGAAACAAGCATAGGCGTCACTATTTTAGAACGCCGCTTTTAGGCGTCCGTCTCCGGATTTCGCAGTGTCGGCGTCGGCGTAACCGCGCTAGATTTAGCGGGAAAATTCGATTCCCCACTAAATTTAGCGGGGAATTTCAGTTTCCCCGCTGGATTTAGCGGACAAATTCAGTTTCTCCGCCTGATTTAGCGGGAAGATTGACATCACGTGGCGTCAATACTCCCGCTAAATCTTGAATTGGTGTTGAGGTCACATGACGTCAATTTTCCCACTAAATTTAGCGGGGAAACTGAGCTTGTTCATAGGTGACGTACTTCCAAGTCATGTAACGTCATTTTTCCCGCTAAATTTAGCGGGGAAACTAGATTGGTATTGAGGTCACGTAGCGTCAATTTTTCAGCTAAATTTAGCGGGAAAACTGCAGGATGAGCAGGGACGGCGCCAAAGGGAGGCGAGGGGTGGCGGGCGCCTCCTCTAAAATTTGTCCTGCCAGCCCAAAAATATGCCAGCCTTTACACCCCCCCCCCCCCCCCCCTCGCACTAATTTTCGCGCGCAGACCCGCATACGCTACATGGCTCGTCATTTTCCTAATTTCCTCGTCCCATAGAAAAGGCACTGGCTTGAAGGATAGCCAGCCTGAAGAGGTCTCATACCGGACGTTTTGAACTTTTTCGTGCCGTCCGCTTTATTTCCTTTACGCACCCCGTGAAGAACGATGCATGAATATTTGTATCGCTTGCCGAAGCTAAGGTGCGTCGCCAACCACTCAATTTCTCTGTCGCCAACCATAAAATACTTCCTGAAAGTAGCTTCACCCAAATGATTACTCGGAGAGACTTGAAATCCCATCTGCACTGCACCGTCGCTTCGTACCTGCCAGACAAAGGAACTCAAGGGCACTGTTCATGTTCTGACCGAGGAAATCTCCCAAAGTCCTGACACGCTCGGGCCGAATGCGGGTTCCCAAGGGGCGGCTTTGATGTGTCTAGGTCATCCTGCTTATTTCAAGTCTCTATGGGGTCCTTGAAGCAACTTTGGTGAGCCTGGCGGTTCGAGAACTACCATGCTCCCATCATTAGTGACCCTGGGGCAGGCACGGAGTCCCTTCGAGGGAATATCCCTCGAGGTTGGAGGAAAGCTGAAAGTGTTTCTGTATTGTGTGTGTGTGTGTGTGTGTGGGGGGGGGGGGGGGGGGAAATAGAGAGAGGGGGAGAGAGGGAGGTAGGGAGGGAGGGAGGAAAACAGTGGAAGTGCTGTATTTTGATAGAGGGCTATCGAAACTGGAAGAAAGCTCTTCAGAAGGAAAAAGGACTACGATGCCACTCCAACAGTGCGGCACGCAAGATGTCCCAAACATATCGGCTTCCTTCAAGGAGATGAAGAAAAGTGGCGCGGCTAAACAGTCGCCGTGTACCTTTGCCAGGCGTATTCAGCAAAGAAGGGAGAATCGTCACTACATCTACATGATCGCTGACGTGCTCCGGTTTTAGGGGACTGCCTAAAGAGCAGATGATGAGTCACGACAAGCGTGAGCGTGCTTATTTAGTATTGCGGAATGTAAACATGCCTGAATATTTTGCAGGTGAAATGCTACATTAACCAGAGTTGTACATAGGCTGCAAAATAATGAAATAAACTGAGCTGATTTCTATTAAAAACTCCCTAAGTGCCAAGTTATCGTCCCTGGATGTTTGTTCTTTTAGTCGGATCGAAAGCTCATGCCTCCCCAAAAATGCCGTGCGCCTCCCTACTGTCCCCTCACTAAGAAAAGCCTGGCGCCGTCCCTGACTGGATGAGGGGAGGGTATGGAGGAGGAGATGGGCGGGTACACAGGAGGAGTAGGAGGGGAGGAGGTGTTGCACATATAAGCTCTCTATTTCGTCGACTGATGACTTTGTCGGTGACCTTGTGAGGTCGACTCGTGAAAGACAGGACAACCGACTTCGTTGGGAACCTTCGTTTTACTGACCTAAATGGCTCCCCTCGCGCCAGCCCCTCCCCTCATCTTCTTCTTCTTTGTAAGCGGACAAGAGTCTTATGTCAGTCCCTGTTCAGTTACAATTATTTTACATATATCCTCCCCGCCCCCACAACGCGAGGAAAATACATTAAAGTTCAAATGGTTTCCAATGGGTACAACAGTTGTACTGGTCTTTGTGTCACTGAACCGGATGGTAGTTTTATGGTACATGCCCTCACATTTCCGTCTCTTCCAGATAGTACATCAATGACACGAACCAAGGTCCACAGATGTCTCGGGGCAATGTCGTCGTGCAGGAGTGCCACGTCTCCGATTTTCGGTGGTCGGCTGTTAAAAGGCGTTGCTAGGTGTGCTGATCGAAGCTCTAGGAGGTATTCTTTTTTCCAGCGTACCCAGAAATTGTTCATGAGCTTCTGTCGATATTGCCACCGTCGTGAAAGCGCATCTCTTGAGGACGCGACTGGGTGTGGCGGCTCCGTCTCTGGCAGGGTTGTCAATCGTCGTCCGATGAGTAAGTGAGCCGCAGTTAAGGCTGTTGGTTCGCTGTTATCTGCGTGTAAGTAGGTCAAGGGTCTAGAGTTGATTGCTGCTTCGATGTCGATCAGTACGGTAGTTAGCTCTTCAAAAGACAGACTTTGTCGTCCCAGAACTTTCCTCGTGCACGTTTTCACCGATCGCACCATTCTTTCCCACCAGCCGCCCCACCAGGCGGCCCGCTCTACGATGAACTTCCAGGTTATTCGGTGGGTACTGCAGAAGTCTTGTGATCCGGTACTGCGAATAGCCTCCCATAGAGCTTTCAGATCCTTCGCTGCTCTTTTAAATGTTAATGCGTTGTCGCTATAAATTGTGGTCGGAATTCCTCTTCTAGCCACGAATCTCCTCAAAGCCAAGAGAAACGATGCAGTGGTCGTAGAGGATACTAACTCGAGATGTATTGCACGAGTAGTCGCACAAGTGAAGAGAGCAATGTACGTTTTAGCACATTGTCCCTTTGAGCTGGCGAATAACGGCCCCGCGAAGTCGACTCCGACAACCTGAAATGGGTGTCCCTCTTCCACCCTGTCCCGTGGTAGTGGAGCTACTGGAGCCGTGGCTGGCTTTGCGCTGAATTGCCGACAGGTCCGGCATTGAGCGAGGATCTTCTTCACGATTCTTCGTGCTCCTGGCAGCCAAAATCTTTCACGTAGTTCTGTCAATGTGGCCTGCAGGCCTCCGTGTACTGTTCTAAGGTGTGTTGCAGTGACCAGCGGCTTAGTGTACGGGTGGTCTCCCGATAAAAGGATAGGGTGTCTTACGTCTTTCGTGAAGGTAGCTTGATGAAGTCTGCCTTGTATGCGCATGATTCCGGTTTCATCAAGAAACGGCTGTAGATCACTTATTTTAGATATTGTAGCAATCCTCCCAGTTTGTATTAAGCATTCCTTTTGAGTGTGTTTAATCCAGAAAAGTTCCGCATCCGTAATCTCTTGTGTAGTCAATGGTAGTTCAGCTGACCCATTATTTTGGCGGCAATTGTGCACAAATCTTTTAACCCAAGCAGTTACCCGCAACATCTTGGTGTAGCTGCTGAAATTTTCTATCGCCAAAAGCGCAGCTTGTTCATGTACAACAGTCAGTAGCGTTTCGGTTCGCTGCTGTTTCTCCCCATCAATGTCTTCAAGGTTCTCTACGGGTGTACTAACTGGCCAGTTTCGCTGTTCGAGGGCAAGCCATTCCGGCCCTGACCACCATACCTGTTGAGTCTCTAGCTGTACTACAGTCTTTCCTCTAGTGAGAGCGTCGGCTGGGTTCTCGTAACCTGGGCAGTGGTGCCAACTGGACGGATCACTGAGTGCTTGTATTTCTGCCACCCTATTGCACACAAAGGGTTGCCACTCGGTTGCCAATCCCTTAATCCAGCCAAGTGTTATAGTAGAATCTGTCCAGTACCATATTGTAACGTTGTGGCCCAACAATGAGCTACGAAGATATGTAGCAATGCGTGCTCCCAATAGCGCTCCCATCAGTTCTAATCGTGGAAGGGTTAGTGTCTTCAGTGGAGCAACTCTAGCCTGGGAAAATATTAGATTCACGCTGACTTCTCCTTTCCTGTTCACTGCACGGAGATATGCGCAGGTACCATACGCCAGAGGGCTAGCGTCGGTGAAGATGTGAATCTCCAGCTCGCTTTCACCTTCGACACCCAGCAGATATCTCGGCGTCGTGATTTGTGGTAATTCCGTTAAATCGGCGCACCAGGATTTCCACTCTTGCAAAAGAGCCTCTGTCAGAACCTCATCCCATCCAAGTCCGCATTGCCATATACGTTAAAATCAAATTTTCACTCTTATGGCATACGGCGACAGGAAACCGAGGGGATCGAAGATCCTAGCCGAGGCCTTGAGTACGGAGCGCTTTGTGTTCAGATTTGTAGAAAGTATCTCCAAGAGATGATCAGCAGAGAACTTGAAATGATCCGCGTTTTTTTATCCCACACCAATCCCAATATCTTGGTGACCTCGGGGGACTTAAATGGCTTATTTTCGGATGAATGATCGACGTTATCCGCTCTTTAATCAAAGAGTTTCTGGAGTTGAGAAGAATTGGTGTTCCACTTTTGCAGTTCCATGCCTGCTTCCCTGAGTAAAGTCAGTGCTCCGTCAGCGAGTCGCTGTGCCTCCTTGATGTTCGCTGCTCCAGTTAGCAGGTCGTCCACGTAAAAGGATCGGAGTAAAATAGTTGCGATGTCGTTGTTGGGTCCACCCGTTTTGCAAGTGGTGCTGTATCGTAGCCCCGAGTAGGAAGGGACTGGAAGTTGTTCCGAAAGGAACCCTCGTCATGCGCCACTCCTTCGTGTTTGGTAGTAACTCGTTGGGCTTGGGTGTATTTTCAAACCAAAGAAACCGGAGAGCGTCCCTGTCACGCTCCGAGATGACTATTTGTAAAAACGCCTTTTGTATATCTGCTGTGATGGCCACCTTCTGCATTCGAAATCTGAGTAGAACGGGCAAAAGCCGCGTGTTGATTGTTGGACCCTTTTCAAGGTGATCATTGAGAGATCCGGTGTTTGCTGCATGGGAAGATGCGTCGAATACTACTCTAAGTCTAGTTGACTCCGAGTTAACTCGAATTACTGCTCGGTGAGGCATGTAATAAACGTGCCTGTAGGTTGATGCATTTAATTCTATCTCTTCGGCGTGTCCATCTTTAAAGTAACTACGTATTGCTTTGTCATACTGGGCGATAGAGCCATCTTGTGAGAGACGGCGTACAAGACTTCGGAGCCTGGTTTTGGCAATCATGTAATTATCTCCAAGGGTCGTTTTTGTCTCCTTCCACGGCAACGCGACCTCATACCGACCGTTCTTTTGTCGGATGTTTTCCTTGAATTGCTCAAACACCTTTTCTTCCTGTTGTTTCTTATCCATAGGTTCATCCACGATTCCAATGGTCTCCAGTTCCCAGAAATGTTTTAACGCTGCATCATCTTCTTCGTCAGCCCCTCCCACGTTCAACACGCACACCATCAAATTTGTGGTATTATCTGATAAGACACTCACTGTGCTCGTTGGACCCTGAAAGGTCTATCCCAAAGTCGTTGCGATGGCTACTAGCCCGGTGTTGCAAGATGAGCGGCGTGTCTCGCCGTCAACAATTTCCACATCTGGTCCGCTCCAATTAAAAGGCTTATGCCCGCTTTCACTTGAGTCGATGGAAACATCAACTTGTCGGCGATGTCTCCTGGGATAGTCTTGAGAAATGTGTGCTCTACTGGAGTTTCTATGATGTTTTGGCAGATGAAAGGCACGACGACTGCTTCTAAGACATGATCCGCTGTCTTATATTGGCCCCTAATATGGATTCTAACTACGGTGAACTTCTGCCTACACCTGTTTGAGTCACTGCAAGCAAAGGTGTTAAGTTGCATGATACGTTCCCCGACAACCTTCAAATTAAGCTTCCTAGCCAAGTCTTCCCTGATGAAAGTCTTTTGGCTCCCTCCGTCGATAATGCCGCGGATGTAAGCTTGGTTCAGGCCGGTTCCAACCCAGCTTCGGAAGGTTTGTAATAGGAAGCTCGGAGTCTGTACTGTCGGGGTACTACCGGCGGTAAGAACGTCGGCAGTCTCCTGAACGGTTGACAAAGCTTCCCACGCCGAGTTACACATTGAGGTGACATGTGTTCCCCTGCATCCGGTACATCTCTGTTGACTACGGCAATCCCTTGATCGGTGACCTCGCTTCGTGCAACGAAAGCATCTCATGTCTTGCGCTAGCATTTTCTTTTTCTCATCTAGTGTGATATCCGATGGACAATCACCGGTACGGTGAGTTCGATAGTTGCAAAAGAAGCAGGTGTTGTCTGTTTCGCTAGTGTGCAACACCAACGTTGATGGTGGATTGGCGCCTTGCCTCTGATTTTGAGCCACTGTTGGCACGGTTGTCGGCCTTCGCTCGAGTGGCGATGACTGTTCTCTGCTCTATATCTCCACGCGCATAAAACGCAAGAGTTTATCCAACTCCTCACCTGAATCTGTTGGCGAAGGCGAGACGTCGTCTAACGGTTGTCTATCGTCAGTCGTTCCGGCTCTTTCTCTCCCGTTGATTGGAACTCCAAGCCCTATCCCGTATCTTTTGAGTCGATGGTACTCCACCAGTATATCGTTTGGGAGGTTGGACAGGAGTACGTCCACCACCATAGTAGAATACGTTGCACTCGAAACGCCTAGGGCACGCAAGCCACGAATGTTGGTCTGGACGTGGTCGTAATTATTCCTTAGTCCTCGTACATCTCGATCTGACTTCACCGTTGGTAGGCTTCGATCGCAGTCTTTCGAGGTACTCACGCTGAATGCGTTGCTTGTTCCCGAAGCGTTCGGATAGTATTTCTATGGCGTCCTTGTAGCACTCTGCCGTTGCTTGTAGCCCGGAGATAGCACTGGCAGCTGGCCCACTCAGCAGGGAGCGTAGATATTGGAATTTGTCTCCCTCCGTGAGTCTGGTGTTACGGTGAACGGCACTTTGGAATTGCTCCCAGAAGGGCTGCCAGAGGGTAAGCTCACCTTGATACTGCAGTAGTTGTAGTTTAGGGAGTTTCACGCCCGTGGCCTGTGGTATGACTCTGTCACTGTCGTCTCCCACCTGGTAAATGGCTGGTGCTGCCGGTTGACGCTCGATTTTGTTGCGTACCTCACTGAGGGCTCTTGCTACTTGATCTTCGTAGTCTGCCACAGCAACATAGTCCGCTTCGAGGTCGGCATCGGTGATCAGTGGCTCAATCTCTTCGTTGACCTTGCGGAGTTCCTCGTTGCTGGCGATCAGCCTGTCTCGTAGGTTCTTCAGGGAGTTGATGTCAAGGGTTGTTGACTGGAGCGCAGTCGTGATATCGGTAATTATCTTCGTGTTCTGGCTCCGTCGAACCCTCCGCTTCGTCTTCAGCCGATCCATCCTGATGTTGATTCCTCACTTCCAAAGGTCCCGGGTTTCTTGCACCATTAATTGTTGCACATATAAGCTCTCTATTTCGTCGACTGATGACTTTGTCGGTGACCTTTTGAGGTCGATTCGTGAAAGACAGGACAACCTAGGGTGCCTCAATGTCCTTCTGTTTAGGGTGATGCCACCCTTTGTAGTACCAGATGCCGACAGCACGCGCTCACGGGAAAAATACAAAGAAATCGACGAAAACAAAATGTCGCCATAGCACAGTCAGCGCCACAAGCGCGTGCAGGGACACGCTCTTTCACGCGCTTCTGAACAAAAAATAAAAATAAAAGTGTGTGACAAAATGGCGAGATGCCACCACCCTAAGCAAAGCGCACATGAAGGCACCCTAGGACAACCGACTTCGTTGGGAACCTTCGTTTTACTGACCTAAATGGCTCCCCTCGCGCCAGCCCCTCCCCTCATCTTCTTCTTCTTTGTAAGCGGACAAGAGTCTTATGTCAGTCCCTGTTCAGTTACAATTATTTTACAGGAGGAGAGGGTACGGAGGAGGAGGAGGGGCATGCCCTCGCCACCATACCATCCCTTTCTCCTCCTCAAGAGCTGCGCTCTAATTTCGCATTACAGAGATTTGTAAAGGTCTTTCTTTTTTTTTTTTATTGGTTGTCTCTGGTGTAAAATGTCAAAACAGGCACTGCCAAATAAACAAATATTAAAGTTATACTTGAGTCCTATATCTAAACGGGCGGTGCAACGATATTCAATTGAAATATTTTTCACTTTACACGACCTTACTGGCACTTGTGAAGGCGCGTTCACACTCTTGCAACCGAGTACGACCGAGAAAGACTTCTTGAGACCGGATGCGCTGAGCGGAGCTGGTCCTAAGAGATCGCAAGAGGCTTAAAAACCGGTTTGGTCTCTCTCGGTCGTACTCGGTTGCAAGAGTGTGAACGGGCCTTGAGACTCAAGGATACTCGCACGCAACGCCACTGGCCAAGATACTCATTTGTTGCGGTATAATTTCAAGGACAAAAGCGAGCGTTTTCATTCAATCTCTCCTTCGCGAAACTTGATGACGTAACTGGGTGATCGCAGTACCACCCAGTGACGATATTTGAATGCGGCTTATAGATTGGTCCCGAGCATTGCTTTGACACTCGATTTGGGCTCGTGATAATCGATAGCAGGACAAGCATTCGGGTAGTGGACCGTGTCCAATCGCTGCAATGACGACATGCAAGATGGCCAAGCGGCCACCGCACGGCCATCTTGCATGCAGCGAAATAGCATTTTTGGAGCGTCGCAGAGGCTGGCAGTAGCATGCTGAAGACACGTTTTCTACTCGTTCGTCGTCATTTGCCGAAGAAGTGATTAAACCCTTGTGAAAACGGTTAAACATGCCGTTGAGAACACGTGGAAATTATCACGAAAGCGTAGCACAGCAGGAGAAAGGCACAATTCGTCGAAAGCAAATCTGGTCTCGAGAGGCGTGATAAAATCTTCCTCGCACGCCGAAGTGCTGTCTCTCTGTGCCTTCGCACGCGGCAAGCGCTCTTCACCTCAAGCCAGGCGCCCGGCGCTAATCACATGACGTAGTGAAAGGAAAAAGGAACCCTGTCAGGATAGAAAACAAAACTCATACTGTAATGTCTGAGAAAAAAAAAAGTTTGCAAAACAATAAAATGAAGGCAGAAAGGAACTTCATATTAACACCCTCCCCCCCCCCCCCCCCCCAACCCGCCCCCCCGCATCCCAAGTCATTGACGTCTCAGCCACTTCAACCCCTCCCCCTTTCTCCCCCCCCCCCCCCCAAAAAAAAAAAAAAAAAAAACGTTTTTGGCATTGTTGCAGTAAATAAAAACAAAACAAAAAAAATGCAATAGTAGAAATTGTCACCACACGAGGACGCTACATACCGCTCAAATACGTTGATTGTGCCCAAAAGTTTTGAACGTACGTATGTCTAGTAAGTCAAGCTTCTTTCTTCCCTCTATTCACTTATCAAGCTATGATGGCGGCACCCATGGTTTGAAGCGGCATTTCGGAACCCGTCTCGTAAGATCATATTTCGTTGTAATTCGAGGCTTTATTTCTATCACCTAGCGGAACTAACAAGCCTATAAGTGCTCGATTATATTATACACGTATTACAAGTTTAACGGACAGTGACTAATGAATGCTTTGCATTGAAAGCGCCAAGCAAGAAGTGTGTTCGATGGTTTGACTGTTTTGACTTGAAACACGGCATTATGAAGCGTCTTAAAGTTGTTTTCGGGAACTTTTCTTTCAATAAGGGATTGTCGTCACACTTATTCAATGTATCATGACGTCCAAGAACAAAACATCGAGGTGGGCAAAAGTACTACCGTAGTTTAGTTCGGTGTGTCAAGATGACATTGGTCCAAACTTCTTGTTCATTAACTTTTTCTTTTTTTTTCTCGTAATCGACACGTTTGGTTTTGAATATTGACCAATCTTGTTTGAACTATAAATATGAATGACCGGAGTGTGTTGAGTAATGCCAGTAAAATTAGCGCGACAAAATCCTTTTTTTGTTGTCATACGAGGGGCAGTGCTACATTTCGTGGTACCGTTAGCGCACAACGTAGGTGAGACTAACATTTAAAATATCTTGCTGAAAAAGGTGTATTTTTCAAATATCTCAGCAGTGTTTGTTTTCTCGCCTAGTGGGACCAGACAATTCTTTAGGGGACACAGTTTTGTTCTGGAGGGACAACAAAATGGACAAACAGTATCTAAGATATGTTTCATCCAGCGGCATAGCCAGGGGAAAAACTTGTGAGGCTTCAGCCGCCCCCCCCCCCCCCCCCCCCCCACCTTGCCCCCGCCCCCCTCCCGAAATCCATCCGACCCTATAGACCAGTGTCCGCGTCAATTCCAGGGCGCCGCCCTTTTTATCTACGCTCGCGCCACCACGCGGAGAGAACTGGCAGGCAGGAGGGGGGGCTGCGTTGGCGGCGTTGCTTTGGGGAGCTAGATGCGGCAGGCTGTCCGAATGCACCGGCACATCGTGAACTATGTCTTCACCAGAAGCCTCCGCGACCCGTTCTTCAACAGATAAGATGTCGTGAAAATTCGAGAACCCATCTCGATCAAGAAAACAAGAGAAAAACTTTCTTGTCTTAAATGTTCTCGGTGTCTGCTGACCCTCGACATCCGCGTTTCAGTCCGGGTTCATTGCGTAGTAAATATTTCGCTACCCGCTTTCTTGTAGCTTTCAAATGCTTGATTGTTGGCTTCTTGTATACGACATTACATTCGTGGCACGTTTGAGACCGATTTTCGCGATCTGTTTGCCTTTCTGCGGCAGCGCGGCTCCGCCGAGCAGAAATGAGTGGGAGGCGTTCACTTGATCGAACGCCGTTTTAGCGAATGAAAACGAGACCACAACGTTTCATCGAATGGCTAGCGAATGGGTCTAGTTACATAGGCAGCTCGGATTAGCTTTCTTTTGTAATGTGGCGCCTTGTCTGCCGCTGCGAAGCGGCGTAAACGAGGGCTCCGAGTATGTTAGCACGCGTCCCCCCCCCCCCCCCCCCCCCCCCCCCCCCCACACACACACACACACACACACACACACACACACACACACACACACAAACACACACTGTGAGCGTCTGGGTTCGAAACTATTAATTGCCAGTTCTAAAGGATGGTACTTACTTGAAGTGGGAGCTGGAATTCTACGAGGTAGCACGAGACACTTACTATCGGGCAACGAAACAGGGTACCTGTGGGGGGCGGAGTCTAGGAACGCTACTGATTAATATTGCGACAGGCGATCAGTTATGATAGCAGACGAAACTTCGACTCGTTTGTTCAGAAGTTCGCGGTGATATTTTATTAGCCCTCGTTACAGCACATCAAGGATCTTGGGCAGTGAAATTCACATCACGCAGGCTCGTCCGTCGTAGTCAAATGAGCGCAGTCGACGATGAGGTGTAATGAGCTACTAAGCTTCAGAAGGACAATGCGCGTGAGAAAGAGTTTTAAGGAAATCCAAAACACCGATCCAGCAGACGCACGTACGTACGCTTACTCCGGACTTCATGAACCCGACGGCGCAAGATCAAAGAGCACCGCCGCCATCGCCACCCCGGTTTTCTCTGCACTTTGCGCGACGACGGCACTGCAACGGAGGGCACTCGCCTCGGCGTTAACAATCCGCGAAATAGATTAATTTCCCACTGTTACAGCCATTCCAAATGATAAATGAAAATACCTCAGCGTTGTTGAACATCTGACGACACAACCAACACAACTGTGCCACTGGCTGCGTGAGCCTGACACAACTGTGCCGAGCCCCTGCTATAGGCACCGTTGTTGCTCGTGAAGGCCTGCTTATTTGTAGTTGAGACAATGATTCCACGTATTTCGTGGTGCTTGCAATAACTTCGAAGGGCAGGGGAACCTTCTCACGAGGACATTGAAGACACTCAACACCGGAGCCACCAAAGCAATCGCACAAACCGTCGCCATGTTTGCTTCTTCTTCGTCACTCTCGGCGCGGTCAACTCGTCGCGAGATGTTTTCTGGCTCGGCTAGATGGAAACCAACAGCGGCAAAGTGGCGTATGGACACACGGCTCTCACATTACGGGCACTATACTCACATACCGCTGTAAACAGAACCGATGCCGGCGAAACGGCAGTCGGCACACCAGCGAAGAAGCCCTCAACGGGAAGCGGCGGCGCAGGCCGACGCAGCCCCCCCTCCCCGTGAGCGTCTGGGTTCGAGATTATTGTTCGCTTTTGCTCCTTGCGGTCGAGGCTAAAAGAGCACTTCCGGACAAAGGTCTATAATATACACATGCATTTTGACCCCCTCTTCCCCTCCACACCCCAATTCATGGACATCGCAACCACCTCAGCCCCCTGCTTCTCCCCCTTAAAAAACTTTCTGGACACAGTACTGGCTTCACCATCTAAGCATTTAGCATGAACTAATCAACAATAAAAAAGCCATCATGGTTTCATAAAACTTGTATTGGTATTCAAGATGTCCCGTGAATGTCTAGCCATGTTTCCTCTGACGCCAAAGAAATTTGTACGAGCCGATAACCGCTCACGGAACTGTCCACGGGCAGTTCCGTGGCCTCGGAAACCATGACAATGACAGCCAGCCCGACGCTTTCTGGTTTACACTAATGATTGACAGTGTGAGCAGCAACATTTCACACTGTATTTTGTCTTTTGGTCAGGCCATTGGCAGTCCGGCATCATGGGCTTGGAGCAGAGCAGCCACGCCGGAGTAGCCCACAAGTTGGGCAAAGTGCACAAGAAAGGCTCTTCGCCACGTCCCTCCATCAGCTCCGATTCGGACGTGCCTTACATATCGTCGACGGTGAACAATCCCATCGGTGGTATGTTTTTTGGCAACATTTTTTATGTCTATATATCTAGATTTGTACGGAAGAACTGAATGCGTGACATCCCAACTATCCGGCAAGGGAAAGTAAACTATGCTCGACGGCCTCAATACGGTGTCTGGAACTCTTCTGCAGCCAGCGTGTCTCTGGTCACCGACAAAATGAGGACGGTACGGCATCTCTTTCGAACGCCCAGGCTCCAGCATGCGCTCATTGCCTTCCACTGTGCTTTGGTTGCGCGTGTACGCTCGAGGCTCATCAAACTTTGAAGTGCTGTCAAAGGGAGGAAGCTTGCACTGGAGGCGGGGCAACTTGATTTCCTCCCTGACGTTCTCCCTTTATCAGTGACTGTAGCGCCCTATACTGCCCATGCATCGAACGTGCCCGAAGAGGCTACAAGCTTTATCGCAGGAGCTGGAGTGTGGTGCTACGAGTTGCCGCAATCCTGGCGGTTGGTTACAGAAGTGCATCTGAAGAACTCTAGCAGACGCAAGCGTTGCTGTTGTCATTGTGGTGTCTTGACCTGTGCCCACGGTAGTTTCTTTCTGGCCGGCCGGCTGAAGAGCAAGCTGCTGCGAGCTAAGGTCTGTTGTGCAACTTGTGTCTGCCGCCACTGCTGCACCACAGCCAGGACTGCGACACGGGGTGGCATTGCACATTTTTAACATCACCAGCCAGAAATTAAGGGGATAAAAGTGAAGACGCATCACAGATCAGTCGACAGACATGTTCCTGGCACCACAACCTCGGTAAAGTGGCATGTGGTTGTTCTCGGAGAGAAGGTGCAAAGCCTTCGACGGCACATTTAGGTGCTCTCTGGTCAACTCTGCTAAGTATGCTTCGTTCTTAGTTCAGGTCCAACGTCTGTATGGGGCTTTATTCCTATCTCGTGAGGGTGCGTTCCTCTAAGTTTCCGTCGGCACGATTTAACCCCTTCCCTGTCCCTTCCCTTCCCTTCTGCTTATCTTCTAAGTTTTTAAAAATTTAGTGGGATTAGGAACGACTGGCACTTTGTGGGAAAGAGACTCCCATAGACCTCTAATAGCCGGCAGTGTGAGCGTGAGCAGCGATGCGGGGTCTGCTTCATCTGTCCTGCGCACAAACTAAAGTGTGCGGAGCTTTTGTTGGATTGCTCTTGCAGTGAAACGCTCCGCAATCTGTGCCATTTGCGTTTGTGTTGTTTGTGGTAGTATGTCCACGGGGAAAACGAGCCACGTTTATACTACGTATCACTTTATGATGAACAACGGAGGACTTTACGAGCCATCTGAGCCAATCTTATGCCGCACAACTGTCACGTGACCTTCGGAATAAATGCGGCGGTGCGTAGGACGCATAGTTGTAGTCACGTGACACACACACAGTGCTGGATCGGCTGGAATGGCTTGTAGCATCCACTGTAGTTCATTGTAAAGTGATATGGAGAATTGGAGATTATAGTCACCCGCAGGATTAGAATGATGGGGAGGTTCTTCAGCTGTTCCATCTCCAACACAAGCTTCCAACCTTTAATAATGTTTCAACGTCTAGTGAGCCTCGAGTGTGCATGCTCGGCCAAAGCGTACCGGAAGGCAGCGATTGCGCGCTCAAGGCATTCGAAGGAGGCACTCTGCCGTTCTCATCCTTATCAGTTATCATAGAAAGGTTAACAGTTCACATTGCACGCAGCCCACAGAGCGGAACGCAGTTCTTGCAATCGCACGTAACCTACACCTTCCAGCTCTGCCTCACTCCGGCTTATGACCCCGCCCCCACTAACGTCTTTTCTCTAACATTGCCCGCCCACGCTTCTCTTTCCCCTCTTTCTTTCTTTCCCTCGTCTCCCTCTGTTCTCGCGCTGGCGGGAGGGGGCGGTGCCAGAGTCCCCCAAGCTGTCGAGCAAGAGCCCCGCCCACTTGCTGCGCAACTCGCCCCGCCCTTCGCCCAAGCCCCGCCCTCACTCGTATGCCGGAACCTCAGGTCACGACATCGTGGTGGTCAAGGAAGGCAGCCTTGACATTCAGACAGTGGACACGGATGAAGACCTCCTCAAGTTGCAGGTTAGATGCCTTCAAATCTCTTTCACATGCATGTATTTGTGGCAAATTACCCTTTTCAAAAGCGTACTCCAACTAGTAGCTGCTGCATCAATTTTCCGAGTCTGCCGTTGTTTGGGCACATGCTCTAAATATGTACTCTTTTCAAAAGCGTACTCCAACTAGTAGCTGCTGCATCAATTTTCCGAGTCTGCCGTTGTTTGGGCACATGCTCTAAATATGTACTCTTTTCAAAAGCGTACTCCAACTAGTAGCTGCTGCATCAATTTTCCGAGTCTGCCGTTGTTTGGGCACATGCTCTAAATATGTACTGGACATGAGGGTTGTGTCAGCATTTGCCGTGAACTCTGCTAAACTTGTATCGAAAATGAAGGGTGCTTCAGCGTTCGGCAGGGACTTGGATCCAATCACCCGCTTTGTGCCCAATGGATGGATGGATGAATGTTAATGGCTACACCCTTTGTAATGTGTGGTAGCTTGCGCCACCTAGCCCAAGAAATGGCAACTGCCAATGTTGCTCAATGGGGCTTTGAAAAGCGTCTATTGCAGCAGGAGACTAGAGCCACTCTAAATGCTTCCAAAGAGAGCAGAATAATGTTAACTTAAGTACCGCCTCTCGACAGCTAGCAGCGATTGCTACCGAGGCTTTATTTCCATTGACATTGGCATGAATGTTTGAAGAAAAACGTTTCTATTTGCCTACTGGGCAATGTATGATATGAAAACTTTTTTACATTATTATTAGGCTTTATAAAAATACATTCATTAGTGCAGGGGTGGAAGCGCTGCGCCAATTGCGCCACCCTGCGCCAATTCACTTCCCTGCGCCAGCCTGCTCCAAAACGCCAATTTCAACTTTTTTTTTTTTTTTTTTTTAGTGTTTTCTCTAAATTTAGCGAAAAACGATTGGACACGTGCCTCCATGTGGTGTGTACTTTTGCTTAGGTGTCACTGCGGGTGACTCGTACCAAATCGACTGGGGCTCCGAACCATGTCTAACCTCAGGGCGAGGCGCCGATTTTAGTTCATCGAGAGTGCGATGTCGTCTTTTACTACAAAGAGCTTGATATACAAACACATCGGTTTGGTTTCGGGCATAGTTGGTTGGCGCGGTTGGAGCGCGCATGCAGTTGCCCGTGGTCCCGATTTGCCGTGATCGTGGGAGTTGGTGCCTCGGCACCGGTGGGCTACCTTGGCCATTAACATGAGCAGAAGTAAGTGGTCTTTACTAGCTTTACCTGTTATTTGGTAGCCTACCTAATTTGGACGCTTAGCCGTGAAGAATCGCGAGCACAGGCACATCCGTTTTCGAGCTCAATTTTTCTTATCAAAACGAAACCAAAACCATCATTGTGTGCGCGAATGTGCACGCTGTCGTGCGGTGTCTCCCGCCGTCAGACCACTAGCGAAAAAAATACCCGCGATCTTAAGCGAGTTGGTTAATTGGCAGTGCTACACACTTTTTTGTTTCTTTCCTTTAGCGTGGAGGAGTGGGGGGTGACATCAGAAATGCCGTACAACACTCTTGCGCTGCCGATTCCTGTCAAGAACGTACCTTAACTTGCTATAGCCACCCTACTCGTATAAGTTTCGGGTATAGGTGTATCTGGTTGGGGGGGGGGGGGGGGGGGGGGTTGGGTAGGGTAGAGAGAAGTTGGTGGGCTTTTTGTCACGTAAGAAGGCAGCCTGCCCCGCAGGGATCAGCGCCTGATCAGCTACATCTCATTTTCAGTCTCGTTCAAACTGTCTTCTCTTAAAGCACTTCTACTGAGTGCACAAGAACTCATAAGCAAGGGTGAGGCAGTTAAGGACATGGACAAGGTGGGGAGTGGACACCTCCTGCTAAGAGATGTGAACTCTAAACTGCCCAGAGTACTCGAGCGCATAAAAGAAATTGACTCTGCTCTTCAAACTGTGAAAAAAAAGGTGAACTTCAGTTGTTCCTAAATTACACAGATTCAGCTTAGTCACAACCCCTTTTTTTTTAACATGGAGCCTGTGGGCTCTTCTAGTCAGTGTTTATGCTGCATATGTATTAGTGGCTGTGATATCTTTAAGACAATATATTTTTCCATCCAAAGTAATATAGATATAGCTTTGTATGTTAACTTGGGTGTAGGGATTACTGTATTTTATGAACAGGGATTAAGAACATTTGTATTTAATGAAAACAGGTCAGCAAGGACTGCTTTATTCTGAGACATGTTGTGGTACCTTAATTTTTTTATGGAGACACGCAATGCACAGCATTTTATGGAGTACATAAGGTTGCGTTGCTCTTCTAGTCGATGCTTAAAGCTGCATATGTACGAGTGACTGTGGTAGTTTAAAGATAAAAAATACACATTTTATTTTGCATCTGAATTTTTGTCAAATGTCAGTAGCCTTGTATTTTGTTACTAAACTTGATATAGGGCTTTTTAAATAGTGATTGAACATGTGTATTCTTTATTAAACAAAAACTGTAGTCAGCGAAGGTAGTTTATCTGACACCTTGCAGTGGTTTAGTTTTATGGATACATGTTTACAATTGGTCTATTAAGTAGACGGTTTTGTACTGGCGTGGCTCAAGCTAGGCTTTTATTGTCGGGGCCTCCCATATAAAGTCTATCATGACTCTGCCTGCTGCCGGAATGGTTCTCAAAGCCTTTCCTTTGCATAAATTGCCAATATTCCACATTTCAATGCAATAGAAATAGAAATGTGTGTATGTATGTTGCTTGAAAATTATTTTGGGATGTGCATGCATATATTTTTTCTACATTTTCACATTTAGAAACAACAAATCACTTTTAGACATTTGTTTGACCTCCGTGACCTGCTGCAAAACCTACTTCGACGGCTACAAAACTTATTTTTGCTGCTCCCGAGCTGCTCTAAAGCGAGCGTTTTACTGCTCCAAAACTGCTCCAAAGTGGGACTTTTGCTGCTCCCAGCCCTGATACAAAAGGCTCTAGCCCGCTTCCACCCCTGTTAGTGTTTAAGCTTTGAACAAGCTCGGCGGTCTCATTTTTGATTAGAAATAACCTTAGCAATGGTGACCGGGTGGACAACGTGGCGAGTAGTGAATGCAGTCCCGTCTCGGT
The DNA here is from genome assembly GCF_016920785.2 of Ixodes scapularis. Classification (NCBI taxonomy): domain Eukaryota; kingdom Metazoa; phylum Arthropoda; class Arachnida; order Ixodida; family Ixodidae; genus Ixodes; species Ixodes scapularis. Next base: position 100,679,897 of record NW_024609879.1, on the reverse strand, counting down.
GTGCTTAAAGGGACAATGAAGGCAATTTCGGACATCTTTTTGGCGATTGAACTGGGTTCCAGGTACATCTCGGGCCGCGTTGCCCAAATTTCAGCCGAAACCGGCGCTTGTGTGCCGCGCGAATCAATTAAACAGTCGAGGTAATAATCGTACCGGGATCGACTGGGGCGATGCCCCGAGAGTTGCGGGAGAAGCCAGGAGAAGCGGAGCTCACGTGACTGATGCGGGGTCAAGAAGCGCGATGTAACAAGAGACGCGTCAGCGACTGGTCGAAACGAGAGACGTGCCCTCGGTCACGTTTTGGTTCGCGATTTTTAGAAATACTGTTCTAATTTCCGCTTGAATAACCATGGAAAGTATAAATCGGACCGGAAATGATTACTAAACCGTAAATAAAGCAGCATAATTGTTTTTTTCATTGCTACGTTGGACGCAAAATGGCCAACGAGCAACTATGGGTACTTCGGCATGCGGGCCGCTCGTTACCAGCTGGGCGGTCTCTGTTCGGGTGATAGCAGAGGCCGCCACACACATACTCCCGTTCCGTTTGTGTTGGGTCACTGAACGGAAGCTCGAACTCGCTTGCGAGAGCGGCATTGCCGTTCATGTTGACCGATTCGACGAAACGACCGCGCCACCGCGCTGCTATAACCCACCGCGGTGACCAGAGTCTTGATCTCCTAAATACTACCGATACAAACTATTCACACTTGACGTCACTCTCTACGTCACCTCCGTTTTCGGAGGCCCAGAAACAAGAATGGAGATTGTTCAGTTTCGTTTTTTTTACTTCTTTCGTAGACACAAAAATACGCGTCACAAATGTCTACAAAAAATTGGGCAGCATGCTATGTTCCCAAGAAGCATAAAAACACCATTTAAAAAAATTAGATACAATCGTCTTCATTGTCCCTTTAACATCACTCAGAAAGATTGTAGAACCTCTGTTCTTGTTTGGCACAGCATGGCCTATGTTGCTTTTTGCGCCATTAAACACCTAATAATCAATCATCAATCTGTTCTTGTAACTAGTGCTTTCTTTCTCCACAAAGCACGTGTCCTTAGTTATGAATGTCTAGTTCCTTTTTCCTCGCATACTTTTCACATATATCCAATCTTCATACATTTTTATTCAGTGTTGTTGTTCTACAAACTTTGAGTAAAGATAATCATAAAGGGCATATGAGCATCTTAATATTTTTGATCGATCTTTATTTCGACATTTCGTCAATCTTGACACCATTCCATTGCATCTAGTAACTACTATGGAGTCTTTTTAGGAGAGGAAACCACGTGACCAACATTGACTTATCTGAAAATTCCGGTGCTCGCTCTGTTGGGAAGGTTTGCCAACAAAGCTTCTCTGCTCCCTTTAGAAACTCTTACTGCTGCACTTTAGCAGGCTGCCCCATGGTTGGGAGATGATTCTCAATTCCCTCTTGTGAATGGGCACGGTGTTGTAGATGAACAGTTTTTTAGACTAAACTAATCAATGTCATTTCCATTGCTTACTAGCTGTCAAAGTCAATGCTTTTTCATTTGCGAAACGTTGCCTTGCAATGCTTCAGCAACCTCTAAAGAAACTGAGGCAGGTCAATCATGCGCAAAAGGCACTCGACCGCCAGTATTTTTGCGGTGGAAAGTCGTATTTTGAGTTGCGGATATTTCTTTCGATTGTCAGGCCCCTGCGTTAAGCTGGGCATGCAAATGCAACTTGTCAAAGGCTCTTTTGAGTGTGCCTCATGCCGGAGCGGCGCTCATTTAATGGCAAGGTTGGAACTCCTTGCCTTCAGTGTTGAAAGAACGACTGACTGGTCGTCATTTAACAAAAGGCAGTAACAACTTTTCTATACAGATATCTTAGTACTCCTGTCAGTCATCAGTACATTGGCTGTTGTTTCGTTGATATGTCCAGTCCGGTCTCACCGTTTCTTGTTATCGCCTTTCCGGGTTTCGGCACAGTGCTGTAAGAACGGCTGACTGGTCTTCGAATAAATAAAGTCTGTGATAACGTTATGATGCAGATATTTACGTTGCAACTGTCCGGCATTGTTCGTTTATGGCTGGGCCTTGATCATCCTTCTCACGGGCAATTATTTTCATGGTGCCTGGAACGCACCTTCGACCGGTGGGCTACCTGCATCATCCTGCCCGTGCATCAAAAGTGGCCCCAAATTTGCATCAAAGATGTGGAACAGGAGCCAGCATGTCATGAAGTCAAAAGTCGCTATCTCGGCAGTGAATCATAGAAATGCTAGCGAAAAAGGCGACCAGACGCAACGGTCGCTGTCGTGACAGGTCCCTGTCTTGTGTCTTCTTTGGTTCTTCTCTGACTGCAGTGCGACCTAGAGCAGAACTGGTCTCTGCCACATCCACCGCTGTTGCTGTGCCACTGCCAAAATCGTGGCAGGCAACATTATTAGCTGGGCTCAGTTACGGAACTGCCCATTGACGCTGCTTTCACTAGCAGCACCCCCACCCCCTCTGCTTCCGAGGTCTGCCTCCCGTCGCTTGACGTGCCACCCCTTTTGAGGGGAATGGCTGCTATGGTAACTATAGTTACGTAGGTTTTGAAGAGCATCAAGATCAGGGGTCTACGAACGCTGACCTGCAGCTGGCCACAGTCCTTCCACTGAAGCCCGGCCTGCAGCCTACTTCCATCAGACACGCTGCTACCGGCGTAAAAAAGAAGTGTGTGTAAAGAAAATGCATCGCTTTACACTACCAATGCGGAAACAAAGATAATAGAAAGAATTATATAAACTGCATCGTAACATAGGTCCTCTCACCATATTTTTCATTTATGTCTGTGTAACTATGTTGAAATTCCTTTGCACTCTCACTTACATTGTGCCTAGTGTCAGCGGTAGTTTTATAATTTCCATTAGCCTTCGCACTGTGCGAATGTGCCGAAGTTCCCATGCGCAATTGTTGTATAATGTCAAAATTAACTAAATATTAAATTTTTAAGTGAAGTATATGTACTGTCGAGACCAGTTACAACGAAGTCGGTTATAACGAAATAGCAGCTGCAGCGAAGCGATCACGATTTCCCATTCTCTTTTGCACTTCATTAACCAAAGTCGGTTATAACGGAATATCAGATATAGCGAAGTGATTTTCAATTTCCGTTGACTTTGTTATAACCGGTCTTAACAATAGTCATCCACCTTAGGGTTTTTTTAATACCTACTTTGACACTCATTTCTGTGTTTGAATGCTTATCCAGGTTTACTTATTTGGTTCTTCCTCATTTTTGCTTACTCCTTTCCTGGCCCTCGAGACTGAAAGGTCCCAAATCCAACTTCGTAGCCAAGAAGTTTGGAGACCCCCGATCTAGATTGTGCTTCACCGTAGCACCTTTGAAGGATACACTTTTATAATGCGGCCTCTAGGTGGCACTTTAAACGGTGGGCTTGAGGGCAGGGGGGTTACTCCCTTCTGCAGGAGTTCCACAACTGAACTGATCTATTAACATCGGCGGCAGGCAACAACACGGTACATGTCATCACGCAGAAATCGAGGAACCACCTTTGCGTACGTCGTGAACACACCAGCTAGAAGTTTCTTGCAGGCACCATAATTTTTTTTTCTCACGCTGCTCGTTCCAGCTTTTTCGTTGAGATATCCCCTCATAAAAGGAAGTTTGAACACGCAGGCCATCCCCCAGTTCCTGCCCATCCTACGAGGAAGCCTGCACAGCCCCATCATCTGCGACGCAGACGTTGCCGACAAGCTAGACCACCGGGCTGTCAACCGGCTGGCCTCCCGCTACCAGGACCACCTGCGACAGTGCTCCGAGGTGGTCAGCACTGAGCAGAATGCACTGGCCAGCCGCATCAGGGAGGTGCGTCGAGCTTGCATTGCCTGTAAAACAAGCTCCGATTTTTTTTAAATATACGCTTATTCAGCGAGAATCATGGATGGTTCAGACATTTGCATTTTCTCGTAACAGCTTAGAACGCTGGCACCATCTATTGGGAAGCCTTGGAACACTTTCGACTAGCATATGTATTGTTTTAATTTTTTATAAATTTTTTTTAACCGTTGTGAAATTCCGCATTGATCGATCCCTCTCCCGGGAGATCTCCGTCCGGTTTTTTTAGCTTAATGTCTGTAACATAAAAATTTCAAAACCTCGCCCACCTCTCAATTCCCATCGGGCATCGCGAGATGTCTGACAGGAATCAGATGAACCGCGTGATCTGCGGTTGGTACGTGTGACAAGCAAGTTTACAGCGGGTTCCTGTGTTTTTGTTCACGATTTCTGTGCACCCTCAGTTCCCATGACATGCTAATTCGCAGCAAGTGCCCGGGTTTTCGTCCACGATCTGCACGCGAGGTATCTGTTCCCGTGGCATGCAAGTTTGTAGCTGGTTAACATGAATCTGCTGCATCCGCTGTCTGTGGTATCCTTTCCTGTGACACAGGAGTTGGTAATGAATTCCCACTTGTTTATCACGTTGTGAAACACTAATTTTCTGCGGCTGCGACCTGTGGATCAGTCTCCGTGCCACGAGGTTTTTATTTATCATAAATTTTTGATAAAGTTTTGCTATCTCATCTTTAAAAATTGTCCACCTCATGCTTTTCACCATTTATCTCCTCATAATGGGTGGGCACCCTTAGGGGATTTTATGGTATGGATTTTGCATAATTTTGACATTGTTATGGACGACCATTTTACATAGCTAAGGCATAGATTTGATCTTTCAAATATTGTGAAATCTTCAGTCTAGCTATATGCAGTGCTACCTGAGTGATGGTGCCAGTGTGTTCTCTGGTTGCGAGCAGTTGCTAGGGAACGTAACACACTCTAGCACAGTCAGACGCAAATGCGTAGCCTTTAGTCGCCCCGGAAATTCACCAACTTCTGTCTTCGTCACAGAGGAGTGATAGACATTTTCCTAAGTGTCCCCGGTGTTGCGTTCACCACACCAAATAGCATTCTGCAAGTACACAGTTACATATGCCACACACATGTACTCACAGAGTGTGTCTAACATAGTTACACACGCTCAACGCATGTACCTACACCCCCAGCATTTCTCTTAGGGCTTTCGTAACTTTCAGCACAGTTTCACTCAGTGGCGTAGCCAGGATTTTATTTCGGGAGGGTTTCAACGGCATCCCCCCCCCCAATGACGCAGGGTGAGCTCGCCGACGCGGACGCTCGGGAAAAAAAACGCTGCATTGTCATTTTTCAAAATGGAGCAGGCTTCATTTACAGGGATACAGGCGTGGTGGCTCACTGTTCTACAGTCGTCATACTTGCGGCCCACTAACCTTAAAAGCTTCCTCGCAGCATACAACTCCCTTCGCTTTTCGAGGTAGCAGTGCATTACCAACGCGTGAAGGCCAGACAAAACACAAAGATAGCTATACTTTCGCAAAAATAATTAAACAGGAAAAAAAAAATCTCGAAACTGAAAAATTGGAGCAACCGACCACGCACAAACACTAGGGGCCCATATATAGGGTGAAGGTAATTCTGAACAATCACAAAACCAAAATCTAATATTTATTAAAGGTTTAACAAATTCGTGCTACAGAACCAGATGCCAAAGGAGAGAGTGTTATCTTTGCTAGGCCGTTTTATCTTGCAGTGTGGTCCAAAGGCAGCAGTGGCATATCTTGGGGGCGATTGCAAGTCGTCAGTCCGAACTCGTCGTTCCGTCCCTCGGAGAAATGACATCACACGCCACGCACAAACAGGCAAACCACACTCCGAACATGGAAACGAACTTGAATACACTTGCGCTAAGGCATAGTGAGAATATGAAGGTTCTTCGGAGTTTTTGATGTTCCGTGCAACGAAAAGTTTGATCTAATAAAGAATTGCATCGGATGCCACCTCGACACACAAAGCAGAAAGCAAGACTGACGTCATCGCATCCGCGAGCGACAGGTTTCGCAAAGCAAGGAAAACTTCGCCAAAAATAAGGAAATTTTAGGCGTCCAATGCAAGAGGGAGAAACGTAAAACGCCCGTCAAGTCTGCACTATGCAGGTGGTCGGTCTCTGTCTGGAGGCCCTATTTCAGAACGTCCATCGTCTCCTTGAGATCTTAGCGACTCTGCCCTTAACAAAAGAGGAAGCTGAGCGCTCGTTCTCTTCACTACGACGGTTGAAAACATCCTGAGAGCGTCCACCTCGGATGAGCGACTGCTCGGTTGCAGATGCTACAGGCGCGAGCATGTGGCCCTGAACAGTGCTTGAACTGCACGACTGCACGAGCGCGCGATGCTTGGCAGGGACGCTGAAAGCGCGGAGCTCGCGTTTGTAGCATCAGCTGCGTTTGGACCATAAGCTGAAACGAAGTAGTGCTTTTGAATGTTCACCGCGACATTAAAGTTAAAGCGGAGGACGTCTGGGATATTTTTTTCTGTAAACACAGGTGGCTGCATTTTTATGTGTAGGCACTTGGCATAAATGAGATGATAAAAAGAACCTGTAAATTGCTTTCTAATATAACCAGTTACTATTACCTTATCATTTGCGGTAATTTCTAGTCTAAAGCACGTAATTTTGATCACAAAAGGTGCGCGTGAGCGCAGCGCTGCCCGTTGCTTACAGTGCTATTGTTTTTTTACAATTCATTTATTATTCCTTACATCACTGGCATTGTTTTATATTATCACCATGTATTCGTTTTCTTATGTTCACTTTGGTTTGATTGAACGGTGTATGTCAGTGAGGATAGTTTGTTATACTTGGCCTTGAAATTGCCATCCTTCACCCCACTCATGTTTTGAAAAATATCCGTTGTCTATACCGTAAAATACCGTGCATCCGCCCATTCCACATTAAGCGCCCATACCCAAATTTGTAAAATCTGAGAAAATATGCACAGTACATTGATATGTAGAACTGATGACCGGACAAGCGCCCATCCCCCATTTTTTCATGATTATCTCAAAATTTTGAGTGGGCGCTTGCCCGGTATTTTACGGTATATCTGAGATCAAGTTTCGCATCCCATCTTAAGCAATATTGCAAATTTTATTAATTTGAGCATCTTCTACCCCACAAACAATTTCCCCGAAAGCATGTAAGTTGGAGATGGTTCATGCTTCCCCGTTGCTCCGTGCCTCGTGCAACAGCAAAACCGACTGCGTGAGCAGGGGAGCGAGCGGGCCCCATTGGGAAGGGGGGGGGGGGGGGGGGGGGGTAGCTCTGGCATTTCGGGAGGCGTTTCGACCCCCCAAACCCCCCTCTGCCTACGCCACTGGTTTCACTACTTGATGGCGGTCATGATATAGTATTTCATTGAATTCTTATAATCTCTACAGACGTATACCAACATGTAACAGTAGTGAGTGCCGTGTAATTCTAAGAACATTTTTTGCAGTGCCAATCCGAGTGTGGCTATGAAAAATGTGGCTAGCTCCAACCCACAAAAAATGATGCGATCGCTTGTTTTTGGTGCAGGTTGCGGAGCTTAATACTCCCATATTTGCTTTTGTTTATTCTGCAATAACTAGTACATTGAGAGAAAAGTTGCTGTGAGATGTGCATGTATCTTTGCGCAAAATGAAGATGGTATCATTAATTAATGCAAACTAATTTGCTTACAGCTATTTACAAGAAATATATAAGCTTGCTGCTTTCAGTTGTCCACTGGCCTTGCGCCATCCTCGTTCCTCTCTTTCTCACCACGCTCTTCCTTCTTTTCTTTTTCAACAAATTTTCCCCAAAATGACAGCGTCATTTTTTTTTTATGAGATCTCTAGAGGGATCAATAACTGTACTATAGGTCTTTTCAGAGTTAAGCCTATGGGCATTTTGAGCACACGTGACCATAACTTCTCGTCTCTGTTTGGTAATACCTTTTGTATTGTTTGTATATTGTATTGTATTGTATCCTAGCAATTTTCCATTGTTGTCGAGGCTGCAGGCTGTCACAAAGAAGAACCAATTCACCCTCTTTAAGGGTTTTTCCCTGGCACTCCTTTTGGCCTTGCATGTTCCTCAGCTTTGCCAGGTATTCCTGACTCCATCATCGCCAGAAAGTTTCTGTCATCTGCTGTCTGCGAGTTTAGAGTTTACTGAGTTTGGTGTAAACACCGTCGACTTGTCTCTTCCCCATGCTTGGCAGCGTCGTCAGTCGTCTGCCCGTCAAAGAGAAAGGGGTGACAAGGTGGCTCTGGTTCTTCGGGATCATTGTAAACATGCATCAGCGGTCTCGAGTTCAACACCACCTCGATTTCGGTCAGTGTTGTTTGCAATTCGTTGAAATGCAAACATCTGGTACCAATTGCTTTTTTCAATGAGAGCTTCGTTCTCATTGAACTTCCAGACGATTTGTGCGTTGGAAAAGTAATCAAGAACCTCGGAATCCCGGATAGCGCTCCAAAGTTGTTCAAGACCTCTGTTAGCTTCTTGAACGATAAGGCGTTATGGCTGTAAATGACCCTAGGAATGCCTCTTCGTGAGATGAAGCACCTGAGTGCCATCAAAAATAAGTCAGTTGTCATGTCTCGAATGAGCTCTAAATGAATCGCCCTGGTGACAGCGCATGTTAACAAAGTCACATAGGTCTTGTGAAGTGTGTTCTCCCTTTACCAGCAGTGGCCCTGCAAAATCAACCCCTGTGACCTCAAAGGCTTGAGCTTGGGTCACTCGGTCTCGTGGAAGCGGAGCTGTCACTTCTGTCGCCGGGCGGGCATTGAAGCGTTGGCATGTTATGCATTCCTTAATTATCTTTCTTGCCAGTTGTCGTGCTCGTACCACTGAGTACCTTTCTCTGAGTTGTACCAGGGTGTCTCGCACTCCTCCGTGTATTGCTTGGCAGTGAGACTGTCGGACGAGCAGTTCTCCCAAGCGATGTCTACTCATCAGTACACTTGGGCGTCGTTCAGTATATGGCTTGTCACTGTGTTGAAGCCTCCCGGCGACACGGAGAAATGTTTCGCAGAGGCGAGTCCAAAGGGCTGTGTTCACCTTTTTTAGTACATGATTTCACAGTAAAGGTCCTTTCCCTGCTGATGTCGTAACCAGTACTTTTCGGCCTGATCCAGCCCAGTGGCTGTTAGTTTACAGCTGTTACTGCTCAGATGCCTTAGCTTGTTGACATATCGTAGAATTCATGCTGTCACCTGAAAGAGAGGTCGCATCGCTGTAATGTTCAATGTTCAACACTGGAGGAATTGCAGTGTTGCTCGCTGCTTGAAGGACTGTAGTTCTTCTTTCCTCCTACGCTGTTTGTGGAGAGTCACCTATTAGTGGGGAATGTGGCCTGCAGTTCTCGTGCTTTTTGATCCACGGAGTTCTTTCCCACCAGAGAGAACTGTTAACCAGTTGATTAGCACCGATCCCTCTTGTCATGAGATGCAGGATTTTCTTGGGGCAGGTGTTGAATCTCAATATTGTAGTTCTGCACGAATGGCTTCCAATGAGATGGTTCTCCTGTAATTCAGTAAAGAGTGATAGTTGAGTCAGTCCAGAAGTGTGACTCATCTGGCGTTTGTTTTAAGATTCTCATGATGTAGCACTGCAACCTGGCTGCCAACAGACATGCCATCAACTCTAACTGCGGTAGTGTCAGCTGCTTGATTGGAGCAATTCGCAACTTGCTCATCAGGATGGTCATTAGCATCTGTGACACATAAATAGACTACTGCTCCGTATGCGCTTGGGCTGGCGTCAGCAAATACATGCAGGGTGGTTTTTTTTACAATCCCAGTCACCCCAGCCGTGTAGCAACGTTGCACCTAAATGTTTTGCAGCCCATTCAGCTCAATACACCATTAAGCCCAGTCTGCATCCAAGTCTTGTGGAAGCTTTTCGTCTTATTCTACGTGTCGTTGCTAGAGTTTTTGGAATAGAGCCTTTGCTCTAACAGTGAACGGTGACGACCATCCAAGGGGGTCATACATGCGTGCTGTTGTCTTGAGCACAAATCTCTTTGTACTCATCCCAGGATCTGGTTGTGTAGTTGTAGATGTGGTGAAAGCCAGGTGATCCGTGTTTGAGCTCCACGTCAATCATAACACCTTCAGGACACCCGTAAGATATCTCAGGTGCTTGGCTTCGCAACAGTCACTCACGAGGCGTTCGTTCATGGTCTGGTTATTCTAGGCCCACTTGGGGAGTGTCATGGAAGCAGCTCTGAAGATGGATTTTGCGTCGACGTGAAGCCTCTGTGCTTCCTCTTTGGTTTCTGCTCCCGTAAGGAGGTCGTCGACATACAGACAGTCCGCCAGCAGCGTCGCCGTATTTGGGTATTCTTCTTTCATGCTCTTCAGATGATGCTTGAGTGTAGTCACTAGCAAGAAGGGGCTGGCTGTTGTTCCAAATGGAACTCTCGTCATGCACCAAACCTGTACATTCGGTTTTGGTTTATTTGCTACCGGCATCGTCTGGTACCACAGGAAGCACAGCGCGTCCCGGTCATCCTCCTGTATCGCAATCTGCAGGAATGCTTTTTCTATATCTGCCACCAATGCAATCCTGTGGGTCCTAAAATTGAGTAGCAACACAATGAGGTCAGCGGTCAAGTTAGGTTTGCTTTCAATGTTTTGGTTAAGAGACCTCGACTTGTGTTTTGCGATGAAGCGTCAAATACAACGCGAAGCCTAGTTGCACTGCTTGACTCTCGAATTACAGCTTGATGTGGCATGCAGTTGGTGGCTTCTGATGTTCAACGTCGTTCCCCGTTACCGGTTCTGTTACTCATTCTGAGCAGTACTGTCTCATGACAGCGCTGTACGCGTGAAGCAGGTCACTTTGTTTTTTTAAGACAATTGGTCAGCTAGACTAGACGTTTTTCTGCTATTTCTCTGTTGTCGTCAAGATTTACGTTTAGCTTCCATGGAAGAGCAACTTTGTACGGTGTAGACCGCATATAACGTATGTCGCGGGAGTCGCGAAAATCCGCACTATAAGCGGTACCGCGCTATAACCAAAACATCAATTTTTCAGGCCAAAATACATGCCATCAGACAACTTACCTTTGTAAAATAATCTATTTTATGTTAGATGAAAATTAAAGCTTAGTTTGAGGAAAGTCTTTATTTCACCAGACTAGTACACTTCTCTCTCAAGTGTGTCACACATTTTAAAAGACATGAGCGACTTTTGCCTGTCGTAGTCTTGTAACGGCGTCGCGGGTTGCGGACGGACGTTGCGAGCGTTCAGGATTGCTAACCCTAATCACTTTTCTCCGGTGATGAAAACGCGTGAAAATTCGCATCCTTTATACGGTACGCACCAGTAATGCCTTCAACTTGAGCACAGGCATGGACTGCTCCAAATAAGAAACCCGGGCGATGTTCGAAAACACAAACGCTTAGAAATCACCACTGTAGTCGAAGTAAACAAACACGACGACACGGGCGTTTCTGCCGTCTTGAGATTGCTGCCACGACATCGCCGCACGAGTAGGTAGATCTTCCCTTCTTCCCTTCTAGTACGTGCTGGGTTATCATAGCGACACACAACGAAAATTCACAGTCAAGGATAGCGCTTTTACGCGGAACGATGAGCTTCCACCACGCCGTCTATGTCGACGATCACAACCGACGCCATGTTTGCAGATAGAAGCAGCCGGCCGCGACCGGCATGCAACGCGCGCGAACACTTCTCCTCGATCTGCGATCGGTCTGTCGTTGCGGTTGTTTCCAATGCAGCGGAGGGACGCACGCACGTGAACGACATGTGCGTGCCTCCCTCCGTCGCTATGGCAACTGAAGCCTCTCTCTTCGCTTCTCCCCGCTTCTTCGAGCAACCTCCTTGCCCCGTGAGTGCTGCTTGCGGCTCGCGCCGTTATCTAGTGTCGCACAGGGAAGCGTGCTCGCTGCGCCGGTCAATCGGCGCGGTCGCCGGGCTGTTGCAGAAACCGCACTATAACCGGTATTTCCCTTCACGCGCCTGCATTTTAAGCGGTATGTAATTACATGGAGTTCTATGGGAGGTGAACCGGTGGTTTAAAAAAGCCGCGTTATACCCGGTCCTGCACTATAAGCGGTTACGTTGTAAGTGGTCTATACTGTATAGTGAACCAACTCGTTTGATGCTCTCTTCGAAGGAGTCGAGCACTCATTGTTTTGTCGAGTTGTCCCCTTCCCAGTAATGCTCTGAGCCGATGAGAAAATCAATATTGCCTCGTTATTCATCGTTAGTTGTGTCGGCCATTTTCAGTTGCCCAAGTAATTTCTTCATGCTGGGTTCTGGGATTGGTATCTTCTGATCGCATATCACTTCCGTTTGAGGATCTGCGAGCTGGTAGATCCTGTCGTCTTGGGCCGCTAAGTAGACGAGCACCCTGCTGAATACTCGTCCGCCGAACACACCTGTCAGCATCTCATGTCCCAAGAGTTTGCATTTGGGTCGTTCGGAAACATTCTTAGTAACAAACGAATGTTTGCCCCCGCCGTCGGAAAGAGCTCGGACAAATGTCCCATTGTTTTCTCCTGCACACCAGATTGTTACGGTCTGGAGCAGGACATCTGGTCTGGAGTGCTTACAGAGACTCCGGACTTCGTTGATGTTCTCTCACCACGTGTAGATCCAGGAGCTTCCGCATGCGCGTCTGGACCAAGAAGTTCTCGTTCCGAATCGCTTTTTCAACAGAATCACAGTGTCCTTGTAGCACCGCGATGTGGGAGGCAAACCTTTGATGTCAATTGCCGCCTTGCCTTTCACAGCAGACCTGAGGTATCCAAACTTGTGCAGTGTCGTTATTTGGTTGTTTGTGTGTATCACTTGTTCGAACTGCTCCCAGGACTCTTGCCATGAGATGTTTTGGCCGCCAAACTTGAGCAGCTTGAACTCTAGAAGCTTCACTCGGCAAGCAGCCATCGTCGCATTTCCGTTGTTATTCATCAGTGAAGAATTAGAACTTTGTGATCCCGTTGCTTGAACATCTTTCACTTCTTGAATTTTTCAACATACGTGACAATCCGATCATTATGTTTAATTGTTTGTGTGAGGTTTTGTTCTACTCTCCATCCGGTACGAGTGGCTCGATGGCATTGTCCACTTTGATTAACTGGGCTTGGAATGCCAAAGTTCCTTTCGTTTTTCTCGTTGCTCTTGAGGTAAAAATTGATTTTAGAAAGAAGTTTGGTCACCTGAGATCGCATGACAGTTTGTTTTCCCTTGAGTCTTTCCATGGCTTGCGGAGTGTGTTGCTTCGGTCGTCGAATCCAAGATGGATCCTCGATGTTTCTCTTGAATTAGCTGTTACTCCCGGGTTTCTGCACCAAAGTTTTGCGCAAAATGAAGATGATATCCTTAATTAATGCAAACTAATTTATTTACAGCTATTTACAAGAAGTATACAAGCTTGCCTGCTTCAGTCGTCCAGTGGCCATGCTTCATTCTCGTACTTCTATTTCTCGCCTTGCTCTTCCTTTTTTTTTTCAACATGTATATTGCAAATATGAAGCATTCACTCCGAACGGCATTGTTGCACCTTTGAAGATCTTCTCTAGTCCGGCGATTTCGTGGGTGATGGTAAGGTCGTTTACCGATAGACAGAACGATCGGTTTCAACAAAAAAACTCATGGCAGACTCACTCGTTAGCTTTCGCTCTTGCTATCAACCCCATCAGTTCTTCTAGAGGCGAACCGCAATCTCCTGTAGCAACTATTGGGCAATAAATATTCACCATCCCCCCCACCCGCGAGTTGAGGAGACTATAAAGTCGCGTCGTCAAAAAGTTTCCAGAGTGCAACAGTACCGAGGTCACCTTGGGGTCATTCCGGCTCTTTCTAGCGCTACTCTCGCGGGCGGCCGTCCACAGCGAAACATTTTTTTTCTCCCGCGGTGCTTCACCCAATCCAGGTGTCTTGTGCATTCTCCACAAGATCCGTCGTGCCCAATCTTCGGTTCCGAGCATCTGTCGTCACCTGTGGTTAGCGCTTTGCATTCTTTGAGGATCATACGCTCTCACTTTCTCCATAGTCGCATTCCGGTGGGGTTCGGAGCGCTGTCATGACTACCCTCCGTCCGCCTCGTCGTCTTCCGTTGAAGTGGTGCCTTTGTGTCCTCGGTCGAGCAGATTGCTTCCCGCTGCAGGCTCCGATGCAGCCACTTGGTTTGTTCGGGGTGTGCCTTGTTAGTGTACGTGGAGGGCAAAGCGTGGCCCACTTAGCACACGCACACCGGCTTGTTTGTTGTCTTCGATAAGCACCGGGTCGCATTGTTGGTCAACTCGCAGTAGCAGGACACATGACTTCGTCTGCTTGTTATGTCGTGCATTCTGTTTGTCGGCTCCTGAAAAGTCCTTTCTAGGGTGGTTGATATGGCTACCAGATCGGTGTTGGAAGATGAGCTGCGTGTTTTTCCGGTGAGCAAGCTCCACATCTGATCGGCTACAATGAACAAGCTTACGCCAACCTTTGCTCGCTTCGAAGGAAATGTCACCTTGTTGGCGAGATCACCCGCGATGGTTTTGTGGAAAGAGTGCTTGATCAGTGTTTGAAAGGTGTCCCAACAAATAAAAGGGACAACAACGCCGTCGTCATACTCTGGCTTCTCAGTCGTATTCTAACCAATGAATACTTCTGTCCGAAGATGTCGGAGCAGTCATTAGCAAATCTGTTCGGTAGCATCCTCCGTTGACTGACCACTTTCAGGTTCAGCTTTGTGTCCAAGACTTCTCTGATAAATGTCTTCTGGCTTGCGGCGTCGATAACGCCGCGGATATACCGTAAAATACTTAGCGAGCGCCCACTCAAAATTTCGAAATGAATGCAAAAACTTGGTGAATAGGCGCTTGTTGGGTCATCAATTTTACATATATCTACTGCTCATATTTTTTCGGATGTTACAAAGTTTCGGGGTGGGCGCTTAGTGTGGAATGGGCGGATTATCAGAATTTTACTGTTAGCATTGCTCCGGTCAGTACAGCCCAGCTCCGGAACGTTGGCAGCAGAACTCTCGAAAACCTGTGCAACGTTGCGCTATCTGTTGTAAAGATGTTGGAGGTCTCCTTGTGACCTCTCCGAACAGGTGACGGTGTCCGCCAAACCCGACTGCTCATTGGTAGAGCATGTCGTCCCACGCATCCGGAACATCTCGCTTTGTTGTGGCAGTCTGTCTATCAATGACCTCGTTTGGTGCACCGAAAACATCTTATTTCATGCGCTAACCTTCTCTTTTTCTCGCCTACAGTGATTTCGTAAGTACAACCGATGATACAGTGATTTCGCTTGTTGCAAAACGAGCGTGTGTTGTCTGTCTTACTGGTTTGCAGCACTAGCGTTGTCCATGAATAAACGTCTTTCCTTCGATTGCGAGTCTGGGTAATAATGCTCGTTGGTCTTCGCTCACGCGGCACTGACTGTTCCCAGCTCTCATTTTCCGCTTGCAGAAAATGTAGGAGTTCTGCCAGCTCCCTACCTGCATCCGTTGACAATTCATGTGCGGTGTTCGAGAGTGTCCCGTCGTCCGTCGAGCCAGCATCCTTCCTCGTTGCAAAAATTCAAAGTTGCTTCCCTTAGCTCTTGCATATATGATATTCCACAACAATGTCAGTTGGAATACTCGTCAGAAGTATGTCCACCATCATGGTGGCGTACATGACACTCGAAACACCCAAGGAATGAGATCCACAAACGTTGGTCTGGACGTGATCGTAGACACTTCAAAGACCTCGAATATCTCGCTATGATTTCGCGGTTGGTAAGTTCCGGATTCTTTTGAGGTATTCACGTTGAATGCTCTGCTTGTCACCAGGGCATGGGAAAAGAATTTCAGTAGCATTCCTGTAGCACGCTGCTGTTGCCTGCAGCTCGGAGATAGCACCGGCGGCTGGCCCAGTCAATATGGAGTGCAGGTTCTGAAATTTTTGTGCTTCAGAGAGTCTGTTGTTGCAATGCACTGCTGCGTCAAATTATTTCCAAAAAGGTCGCCACAGATTGAGCTCCCCTCAATATTATGAGAGTTGTAGTTTGGGGAGCTTCCCTCCAGTGGCACGAGAGGGGTGGTCATCTCTCTCCGTTGGCTGCTGGATCGGTTGTGGCCGTAATTGCTTGTTGACGTGCGATCTTGCTGCGTAGCTCACCAAGCGCTCTAACGACTCTGTCTTTGTAATCTGTGACTGCTGTATACTTCATTTCTAAGTCGGCATCGGTGGGTGCGCAGCTCAATCTTTTCGTCGACCTTGCACAGTCCTTTGTTGCTGTCGATCAGCCTGTCCCGTAGGTTTCTCGAGAATGTTGACGTCAATGGTGGTTGACCGGAGCGGAGTCATACTCTTGGTGATAATCTTCGTGTTTTGGCTCCATCGAACCTTCCGCTTCGTCTTTTGCCGAGCCATTCTTAGTTGATTCCTCATGTTCAAAATCCCGGGTTTCGGCACCAATATGTTGCACCTTTGAAGTGCTTCCCTAGTCTGGCGACTTCTTGGGTGAGGTTGAGGTTGTTTACCGAAAGGCGTGACAACCGACTTCAACGAAAAACTGTGTGGCACACTCACTTGTTCTCTTTTAATTGTACTATCAACCTCATCAGCCCTCTTCTTCTTCTAGGGGACAAACCACAATCCCCCGTAGCCGCTAGTCGGCATTAAATATTCAACGGGAAGATTACCTGAGGTTGAACAAAGCCACTTGATTTCTTCATCGTGCATTATGGATTACACACAAATGTATGCTAGTAGAAGGCATTTTTATATGAACCCTTTAAGTTGGGAGATGATATATTCCTGAGTATGGGGCAACCATGCCCTGGGGAGTGATCTTATTTGCTCAAAAAGCTTGAAAATTATTCTTGGACTAACATTTCAACCTTGTTTATAATGTAAATGAATAGCATGCTGCTTCTCGTTGTGTTAAAGTACAGAGAAAGGGAGACGTTTTTTTATTTTTACTCATTTGATATCCACGGTAGTTAATGAAGACGGGTATTTTTACAAGTAGGTTTCAGGGGGGAAAAAAATCGCAGACTTCGCTCATGAAGAACCCTGAGGTTTTGCTGTCACTGAGCTTACACTCATGTCCAAGCCATTGTCGTTACCTTGCTGAAGCGACGCCACAATTTCTGCGTCTGTCAAAACTTTGCGCCGCTTCCACACGTCCATTTTGCAGATGAGAAGACAAACGGTCATTTCCCACCAGAGCATTTGAAATATTTTACACGCTAGCAAATGCAAATAAGCTTTAATGTATTTGGTATTGTGTTCGATAGATTCAAAAATTGGCACCTGTTTCGCAGCACACTGCCTTCATCCGAAGAAAGTGTCACACGTGTTGAGACATGCTTCCCATTTAAGAGTCGAAATGTGGCAGGAGGTGGAAATTTAACTTGTAATATCCAAATCAGCAATAAGATGTTTTGCTCAGGTATAGATTTCGCTCTATGTGCTTTTGAGCTGCACTGCACTAATACACTCTGGTACTGAACTCCCGCATATGCGATCATTTACTAAAAGCAATTCCTAAATTTGCCCAGCATCCTCCAAAGTTTTTCCTGTGGGACTTCGTAGAGCGCCATTGAAGTGGAAGTGGCATGGAAGCGCACATGCCTGTGAATCAAAAGCTTGTTTACAAAGTAATGACCTTGTGAGGCTAGTCTGCCTCAGATTCACAGCAATATTTCAACGAGTCGCATGATCGGACGAATGCAAGCGTGCGCTATCGGAAAAGTCGGCGACCCAGCGCAAATTCGACCTTCTCGGCGTCACCACAGGAGGCCAGACGCGCGATGCTGGGACACAGTTCATTGTAGTGGACATGAAAGCTCTCAAAGCATGGAGAAGGACAATCTGCGTTTGCGTAAGGCCAACACTGCCCACCAGAGCAGCAGCAATGCAAAGCAGAGATTCTCCAGGCAACACCAAACTGGAACAGCTGGGGACTACAGTCCTGGACAGCTGTGAGGGGCTCCCCTTTCAAGTGCTACACGAACAAAGGCCCTTTTCAGGGCCAAACAAAATCTGCTTTCGGAACGTGCAAGCCTTTGTGCCTCCTCCCGTTGTCCCTTATAGAGTCCACTCATTCTTTTATAACTTTATTTTACACTGCAGACATTATTTCTCAGTTTTATATTATTTTTTAAAGGTTCTTGTGAACGGATTGCAGAATTTTTAATCTCAATTTGTTCAGATAGAACTATGCTTCATATTGCTGAACATTATTGCATGTGATCCCTTACTCAATATTATGCAATGAGTGTCAAAACTTCAACTGCAATTTTCTCAGCTTTGCATTTTTCGTCTACATGCCTAGCCTTACGGTTGTTTTCATGAGATTATTCTTCAAGGATTTCTATAAACTTTATACTGTTGAATTCAGAAAGAAGTGAACTGCAGGGTGATGCTATTTTTGTATGACAGTATGGGCCCGAAATTTTATTATTAGTGATAATGTGACCTCGTTAGGCTTTGTAAATAGTGTACTTGACCTAACTAGACTAGTTTTATACAATGATCTATCTTTACAAAAATATAAATAGCATCATCTTGCATGACAGGTCTTTAGCTACAAATCCATATCACTTATGCAAAAAAATTCGTATTAGAAAGTTCCTTAATGAGTCGTAAGAAATGACCTAATTAGGCTTCATTATTTTCTTTGTAACTCAAAAAGTAATTGAGATATTGCAGAACTAATTAATATTTGAAAAGAGGAAGCCAAAACACATATACACACTGTTTTTCATTATAATCCATTAATAAACAAAAAAGTCGATTTTAGAACCAGTGTCTTGCCTTAACTTACAAAGTGTGTGTGCTAAGGGCGACAAAGAAGGCTTCACCAAAGGCACTAACATCGCTGACACCACATGGCTTGTGATGTTGTCGTCACACTTGGCAATTTCCTAGTGTCGCAGTCAGTGAAACTGTATCCGGTAATGCTACATTATTTAAGCTTTTAATAAAATTGCCATCTCGACTAAAAGATCCAATATGCTTTTTTTCTTATTGGCTTTCCTTTGGGGGTTCATGGTCATGCTGACCCTAAAAGGAAGTGAGGTACAACTGTTGTCAGCTGTGCCTTTGCTGAGTACATGTTTCTAAACAATATCTTCTTCTTTTGCATCACAGATGGACTATGCCGTGTCAACATTGAGCAACATGCTCACGGAGCGTCAGAAGAAGTTTGCCAAGTATGTGGAGCAGCTATCCAGAGTCCACGAGCTGTCCGGGATGCTTCAGACTTCCCAAACGCTGCTGACGAAGACGATAGAGCAGCTGGACACGCTGAACAAGCTGCTTCCGCCCGACGAACAACTCGAACCCTTCATCATGGTGACTGGCTGAAGACGGTACGCTGTGGCTGAAGACGGTACGCTGTGGCTGAAGATGGTTTGCTGACAACTGCTGTTGTACAGGACGCAATGTGAGATGCCTCCTGTGAAGCCTCTGTGTAGGCTGCAAGGGTCGTTGTTCAAGTTTAGTCTCACGATAAATATTATGGGACTAAACTTGAACTCCTGTCCGAACATGAGATCATGGAACTAACCTTGGCGAGAACTGAAGGGCTGAAGTATGGTGCAAGGGTTGCTGCGTCATATGTTGTTCTGGCCACTTAGTACTGAAGCATGGCAGGCTTAAGTGTCCAAATAAGATACTTTAGAAATCGTGAGATGACACAACTTCGTCATATGCCATGCGGCGGTCCTCTTTTGTCCATTTTGTTTTGCCTTGGGAATTATTCCCTCCGTCAAATTTCGCTTGTGTCCTTCACAGGGGCCTTGAGCATGCTCATCATGTGGGTCTGGACGGCCACTCACACGCCCGGTTGGTCAATTGCTCAGGGCCTCCGCTGCTGTTCGAGTCCCGAAAACAGGAAAGGCAAAGGTACGAGGGTGCGGCAGGAGAGATGGACAGACAACAGGCACACCACTGGTAGGTGGCGTGTGACATCAAGTCTGATGAGCATTGAGGTTACCAAAAAGTGGAGGAGGTGAAGAGGAAAGTCGTGGTGTTTGCCTGGTGGTGTCCAAACAGAAAACGGTCTGCCGGACTTTAACTTCCACTTTCTATGATGGAGTTGTGTCACTTCACAATTTCTGAAGTGTCCTGTTTGGACAGTCCTTTACTGAGCACTGATGTAGCATATTTCTATATCAGGCAGTCTGGGCATCCACTATAGGTGTCTCCAATTTAAAGCGTCCACAGTAGTCCACTTTTTCTTCTGTCTTCCAAAATGCCGTGAAAAGTCTCTTAATTAAGGCAATCTTACGTCGAGGCATTTTCCCCTGAACAACATTTTTAATATTCACTGCAAAGCATTTCTAGTCATATCCTCTTCTTTTTTCTTATTGAAGTGCTTGTGAATATTCCTATTGTCTTCTCACATATTCCTTTGTCTCAACTAGACACAGCTGTCAGATGGTCCTTTTAAGCACAGAGCATTCTTTGCACACTGGGTTACACTAATATATCTGATCAGGAAGTAAAAACAAAATAGTGTGTGCTTTACTCAGCTTTGCAGTTGTTTTCGGTCAGGATAAAGTATTGGGAGAAAAAAAATGTTTGAGTGGCTCTTGTGTTTATAAAATTGTAGTGCTTGCGATTCCAATCTGGAATCACTTGAAAGGTTGTCACTCTTGCTTGTGAATATGTGCCATATAAAGTCATGTATAGAGTTTCCAAACTGACTAACTTGGTATCAGTTTATGTGTTGCATGAACTCGGCCCTAGTGAACGGTCTCAAAGAAAGTAATTAATGAGGTTTTCTGCAGTGCATGATGACAAGGATTCTCATCATGCACCACTGATTATCACATTTAGTGTTGTCCTATGAATAAAAACTGAACCATGAGCTCAACTTAAAAAGGTTTGTGGGAAATGTAGGGATTCGAAGGCTGTTGCAAGTTTGCACTGTCGTTCATGAACACTTAGGCTAGCCCTTTAGGGTGCATGTCGAAATGTGGATTACGCCACTTGGTAAATGAAGCAAAATGTGTGTTACATGACATTGTAGTGCCGCATTAGGTCATGATGTTACGGGCTGTCACAGCCCTTAGTGATGGCTCTTTGTGACAGGTTTCTCGTAGAATTCGGCTGTCAAAACGCATGCCGTGTTGGACACAAACTGAATAGCAATGATTCGTCTGCAGTGGCGTAGCCAAAAAATTTTCTCAGGGGGTGTTTTTCTTTGCTCATACCATTCAAAAGGCAATGAACAACAAAAAATCCGAAAGGGAAGAAAAGAAATTTTGCAAACAATTTTAGTTACTTTTTTTTTTCTTAGAAGACAAAAGTCCAACCTTTTTTTGCCTCATCTGGTTCATTCAATCTTTGAAAGGGGAGACTTTAATGGTGAACAATGAATACACCCAATCATAAATTATAATATTGGGCTTTGAACAAAAAAGTCCAGACAGGCCTGCAAAATATTCTGGTGCGTACACTTCTTTGTAGAACACTCGGGTATCCAATTACTAAAAAACCACGGAAGAGTTCCAGAGAATAGTGAAGTTTAGAATATGATTAAACATAAAAACTGCAAGGCGCACTGGGGCAAAGGCGCAAATGAAGGGTCACGCTAATTGTTCCTGTGCGGATCACATTTTTCAGAAATGATTGTGCTAGTCATACTTTGGATTCTTTCTGTTCTTCGATGTCATTTTACGATAAAAGGACAGATAAAAGTATGAGTTTCTCTCATTTTGTAGGTCTAAACATTTAGTGGAAGTCGACGTTGGTTGATAAAAAGAAGCGAGAGGACACTTTCGGGGCTGATTTGTATGTTCCGGTGAATGTTCAGAAGTGCAACCCCTAGCAAAAGTCATGCTGGGACGTTGAAGCTCTCAGGTGTGATTTGAGTCTTCGCAGTCTCGAGAACGAACGTTCCGTTTTAGCAGTGGTAACGGGCATGGTGGCCAGGATTTGCAGCAGGGCATTTACATTAGGATACAATGCCTCCGGGGAAAGACAAGCAGCCTGTACCACTGAGACGCGCTAAGCAGTGCGGTCATTCCACACCTCTGTCTGAACCAGAACTTCTCCATGCAGTTTATTTAACGAAACGATGCTCCGCACAGGCTGGAGATTCGCTCGAAGTTGAGGCTTGCGACATAGGGATCGACGTCGTTGGCCACATCGCTCTTGCCTAGAAAGGACGATGCTACCAGACGTGAGTGTGCCGACTCTGTTGGAAACCTTGATGACACGCTTAAAGTTGTAGGTCAATAATCATTCTTGAATAAAGCGTCAAGCGACTGCTTGGCTATTGAACTTATCACTTTCACGACTCATGTGCTGAGCGGGAGATTATAAACATTACCCACTGCAGCAATTAAAGAAGTAAACTTGGTACGCTTTGAAACCAAGTGACAATGAGCATTCCAAAGTTGCTTCCATGATGCATATGCTGCCACTTTTCTCTCTCACTTCTTTTTTTTTTTTTATGAAGGGGTTGTTTTTTTGTTTTTTTTTACATTTTGGTTGGTGTATTACTGAAAATAAAGGAGTGCAGGCTAGTAAACTCTAAAAAAAGGGAAGACAGGACGAAAACAAGAAGAAAAAAAAGACACTAAGCTGTTTGTGATTTTATTGTCCTGTTTTCATTGTAGGGTTTGCTGCCCTGAGATTGTCGTTGAGTCCTTGAGCCTCAAAGGGTAGAGGGACTTTAGTCAAGCCGCCTGCATTCTCAGAGGCGAGGCCAGGGTTTCGTGGCTTTTGTGACGTCGGGAGCTGAGCCATTCACACCTGCGAGCCTGGAGAAAGGCTTTGGTTACATGGCCGAGTTTGGCGAGAGCTCTTCGGAGAGCTGGAGCTCTCGCGAAACTCGCGCAGTCCACGGACAGTGTCATCATCTTCGTTTTGCTTTGGAATGTTGTGGGCCCGGCCCCTTGCCGTAATGGGTTGTTGAACAGAAAAAGAAACTCGTATGATTTTTATTGCCTTGACAAAATGACGAAACACACACACACACGCAAGAACTGACAACAGAAGGGGGAATGTGGGAAACTTTGAAATTTCGGGGGGTGTTTCGACCCTTGAACACCCTTTGGCTATAAAGCTGGTTGTCTGCATGTGGAGAAAGGACATGTTGCAACACTTCTTGAAATATGTGAGTGATTGTCTAGTTTGCTGGCACATGCGCTCGTGATTTCCGTAATGGATGAGAGCGAGAGAAAGGTAAAAGACACATCCGGTTTGAAGTCCTGTGAAAGGTAAGGAGTGCACCATTTCATAATTGACGTCATTTATTCAAATGGGAGTTCTGACTGTGCTTTTTCCTTTCCTTTTTTTCCTGCAAATATGCCTTTCCCAAGCTCTACAATTTTAGGATGATGCCTAGTGATCATTTCTAATTGTTTTCAACAAAAAGAAATGAAAGTTGTTGTTGGGGTTGTCAGTGGCTCCGACTTGTAACTGCATGATTCTGCCACTGACAGAATGAGGACGACTGGGCGTTTCTTTCCAGTTCCCGACATCCAGCATGTGCTCCATGCCCTCCGCCGTGCTTTGGCTGCATGTGCGCGTTCATGGTGCTTTGGGACGCGTTGCTGAAGGTAGGAATCTGGCGCTGGAGGCGGGACTACTGAAGCTGCTCGCGGCCCTTCTCACCTTGTCAGTGACTAAGGTCTGACTTGAAGTCATTATTAATATTATGACTATTAATAATATTATTATAATGCGTTCACATTAGCAGCCAAATGACATGGAAAAGCAGGCGGCGTCCACCACCTGCGGACAAAAAGTGGAAAGGGAAGCGCGCCGCATAGAGAGGAGGAGAGCAATGCACGTTGAAGGCTATGCTCAGGGAGGCGATGTCATGAGGCAGAAGCCAATGCGCGCGCAGGAAACCGGTCAGCAGCGTCAGGCAGCGGATGCCGCTTCTAAACGTGCAAGGCGGGCAAACGAGACTGAGGAGCAGAAGCAGCGCCGGCTGGGCTGGCCGAAAGGCGGTGCAAAAAGCGGTGCAAAAAGCGGCAAGTGTGCGACAGAAGCCGGAAAAAATTAAGATATCCATTGGTGGATTGTTAGCATGACCCTTGGGAAACGCTATCACTGACCCTGCAACGAAGCCAAAAAGAGGCACCAAAAAATAGAGGAAGCAAAAGAGAAAAGTGAAGGGTCAACGTTAGCGTTTCTCAAAGGGGGACTTGTGTGGCGTTTCCCAAGAGCATTCCCTAATATTATTATTACTATAGGCATCCCAAAACAAAAGGTAAAAGATGCCAGTAATGGGACACATTCCAAGCGTCGTGAAGAAGAATGTTTTCGTTGTACAGAACAACTGGCTCTTGCCTTGCTTCTCGGCTTTGCTAGGCATGTAGGCCGGCAAATCTGGCCTAAATTCAGCGCCACTTCTCGCTCTTGCAACTTTTGACGTCGTTTGCTTCACACGGGACATCGTGAGGGAAAGTTTGCTTCACCTAAATGATCTACCTTTCCCCAGATTGGAGCTTCTCTCCCGTATTTTTAAGTTCATTAATGACTCAGTGGGCAAACACTGAGTTGTCCATATTGGCGAAACTCCTAAACACGTTGCTCAGTGAGTGGGCTTCCATTTCCCGGCAAAATATTTTTTTTTTTTTTTGTAGGTAAGAATTAGTGCATAGGAAATAGTAAATCCAGCACCTGCGATTCGGATTTATTGGGAAACGTCCGGTGCCGCTAGTATGAATACAAACAACTGACTTCCTGTCAACGGTCAGTGAGGCAAAAAAAAAAGTGTGCTCTTCAATGTTGTCGAGTTTATGCAAGCAACACTTTCCAGAGAAATGAAGCATTGTCCCCTTATGTTTTTTTTTTTGTTTTGTTTTTTTACTGAAATGATTTTTAAATGATAGGTATATTTGTATTTATTTCGCCATGTGGTTGTGTGGCAGGGACAAGGGGTGAATAAAAGTACTTGGCAAACTCAGCACATACAAAACGCATTAAAAAACAAAACAAAAAACTTAGCATTTAGCAGAAACCGCCTCGGCCTTCCGAACAAACCCCCCCCCTCCCTCCCCAAAGCAACATCGGCGGTTGCCATTTCTTGGGCACGAGGCGCGTGATTGGCTCCGAGTCCTCGCCGACCGCTGACGCAGTGCTCGTTCTCGATACGAGCTCAGCCGAGGTCACGTCGAACGCCGACGTAACTCTCGTGTCCTATCGATGCAGGGTGCCTGCAAAGGCAATGGCGGACTCGGGTAGTCGGTGAAGCAGCTTCTAGATGGCGCGCGCTTTTAAACAAAATCAGAAAAAGGTCTTTGGCACTTCAAAAAAAATTCTCAGCTGTAACATGAATAGAAAAAAAAAATAATAAAAAACAGCGCGCATAAACGGCAGACAAACAATCAGCTTGATAAAACATCCCCAGCATGCCCGACTCTGCTTACAGACTTTCCGCACCTCTTGATGAGATGCAGCTTGTCACGGCTAATTGTTTTGTTTCCCATGTTTCCGTCTCTCGCTTACATGCTGTTTCGTGCAGGAGTAAAACGTTCCCTTGCCATTCAGTCCGACCGCAGCTTACGGTGCGATCCGATAGAGCGAATCAAAGAGCGCCAAGAGTGCTTCGTCACGACGCTCCTTGTCTTTCTGGGTTAACCCCGAGTTCTTCCCTGGTGCGTGCTAGGTGTCCTTCCTTGCTTTTTTCACGTAAACCACATAGGGAGGCTGTAGTGAGGGTGGGCGCAACTCAAAACCTGGAGAGCGTTTGCAATTTAATGGCGGCGCCAGAGGGAGAGGATTTGAGAAAGGATATGCGCCAGTGTTGCCTGCACGAGAGCAGGCGCCCGCTCTGTTGCAACTCGGTTGCTCCATGCGCCTTTCCCCCTCTCGCCTCCCATTGCAAGCAACGAGCGCCTTGGCGCAGCCTCTCTCGCTTCCTTCTCGCTCCGAGAATTGCAAACGTCGAGCGGAGAAAGCAAAGTTGCCAGACAAGCAGCAACGTCCAAGATGGCGGAATTTACCATTTTTCGCGTTAAAAAAATACTTAACCTATCGCAACAAAACTGGTGGCTATGGAAAAGTAATCATTTGTACCTTGTGTAAATTATTCAAGCACCTTAATGGGCTTTTATGACCCGAGTTAGGAAAGAAAACGACCCTTTGCCCCATAGACTCCCAGCAAAATTTAGCAATTAAATGGCGTCCATGTCCCGTGATCGCCGATCTAGCAGTTGCACCCACCCTCACTTGAGCCTCCCTAAAACCACACTTCTTTTGGTGGCGCCACCTCGCGGGCGCCTTCCTGTGACGGAGCTGGTATGACGCGAGCAGACGACGCGCTGTGTCAAAGCCCGGAGTGGCTATGTTAGTTCGCATAACTGCCGATTAAAAACGGTTTATTTCTTAAAGAAACGTGTATGTTTTTTTTGTTTTTTTTTTTGTGATCTTTCTGATTAATAACAGCGCCTCGAAGTTGCTTTTTATATTTAAAGAAATTTGAAATGTTCAAAAACAAGCCTGGAGCTTCACATTACTGCTTGCGCGGCGTGCGTCAGGGCTATTCACAACCTCTCTGATACTTTTTTTTTTAGAGCGCAGCTCTTAGGCGCCCGTTTTCGGCTTGAGCGGCGTCGGCGTCGGCATAACCGCGCTGTGCATTATGGGAAATGTCCCATAATGCACCGCGCGAGCCCCCCCCCCCCCCCCCCCCGGGGTCACGTGACCTGGGGGGGGGGGGGGGGGACGTGACCCCGGAGGTCACGTGACTCCCCTGAGCTCACGTGACCCCCTCCCCGAGGACACGTGACCCCCGATGACGTCGTCGCCACTAATGACGTCACCGGCATCGTCAGCATCACTGATGACGTCATCAGTGACGTCACCGGCATCCGCATCGTCATCATCGCTGATGGCGTCATCAGTGACGTCACTGATGACGTTACCGACATCCGCATCGTCATCATCACTG
This sequence comes from Ixodes scapularis, assembly GCF_016920785.2. Taxonomy (NCBI): domain Eukaryota; kingdom Metazoa; phylum Arthropoda; class Arachnida; order Ixodida; family Ixodidae; genus Ixodes; species Ixodes scapularis. The sequence continues at coordinate 100,653,135 of NW_024609879.1, read as the reverse complement.
ATGACGTCATCAGTGACGTCACTGATGTCGTCACTGGCATCCGCATCGTCATCGTCATCACCACTGATGACGTCACCGACATCCGCATCGTCATCATCACTGGTGACGTCATCAGTGACGTCACTAATGACGTCGTCGGTATCCGCATCGTCACTGATGACGTCATCAGTGACGTCAGTGATGACATCATCGGCATTGTCATCGTCACGTGACCCCCAGTTCACGTAACCCCCCAAGGTCACGTGACCCCCCCCCCCGGTCAGTTCACCCTTCCCTCCTCCTCCTCAAAAGCTGCGCTCTAATTCGGCGTTACAGGGAGTTGTAAACGGCTTTCACTTTTTTTTTCAGATCTGTGGAGGTTGCTGTGGGAAAAAGATCTTGCATTCGCCAAAGTAAATGACGACATGCTGTCTTGGCTTGCACGCGCGCACAGCTATGTTGCAAAGCATTGCACACTTGTTTGAGCTACATTGAGCTTGCCAATACTGACGCTTCTATCCAGGTGTGACTCAATAGTTGCTGACAAGCAAATGCTCGTCAGCAACTGACACTCAGCTCCTCCCGAATGAATACGTGGCAAAGAAGTTTGTCACGTCGCGGACTCTGGTCGAAAGAAAATCTGAAATTTTCATAAGTTCGTAAATTGTCGGAGATGGCACGGCAAATTCAGGCGATTGATTAATTTGTTCTATCCAATTTTTACTGATAATTGTTTACAAATTTAAAATCGCTCGCTGAGAAACGCATCACGCATTATGCGCATTTGGGCCCGCAAAATTAAAAATACAAACGATAGTGCCACCGACTTACTCGATTTAAGACTTGGATCGCGAGGATGTCTCGCACATTTCGTGTCGACCGGGTGAATAAGCAGGGATTTGGTTGAAACAACTTCGGAAGCTAGCCACCGCTTCTTTCTGCCAGTTATTTTGAGGAAATGTTTGCTTACTGGTTTACACAATTCAAAAAGGAGTCAACTTGGAACTAATAAGATATCAGCACTCACGGAACACGTTGGAACCAACAGGATACACGGAATCGCTTTTACTGAAGTGTTAAAGTTACTACAGACACGAGAGGTTCTCGAATTTCGCTTCCTGTCTTCTGTGTGGTGAGAGATTCCTTTCTTAGATTTATTTTGTCCGAATCAGAATAAAAAAATTCACCGTGGTAGATGTTGTAGTGGGGTAAAGCGCTGGATATTCTATTTTCATCGTTTAGCTTTTTGTTCTGGGGTAGAGAAGAGCACACCACCATCCGAGCGCCTCGGCACCGCGCCAAAAGTGTTTGTTAGCACGCCTACGCGTGCTGCGGTTTCAATCTTTCATAAGATGTCTTACTACAAGTATCAATTCACCAAATAAACCCAACGCGTGAGACAGGCTTTGCCTCGCGTTACCCAAACAGCGCATGAAGCGAGTTCACGAGCCGAGGGATCCAAGATCTGCGCGGTCTGTCCCAGACTGTCCTACCCGTGACGTCACAAACGACGATGATGATGATAGCTAAAGAAGCGCGCCCTGTAGTTTGCACGTGCCGCCAGTGGTCCTCAAAATCAAAATTCGGTTGAAAAAAAAAAAGTTTTTCCTTAGGTAGCTTACACTTGAAGCATGTCCGCACAAAGTACTTTGTCTACTCGTAAAAAAAGAAGAAAAAAAAAAAAAAGTACACAACACAACTTGAAGATGCCGGCTTTATCTATGCAGGATAGAAAACCGAAACCTTGTATATGATTACCGCGCAAAATTTAAAATTTTACGCATGTATAGGTCGCGGAATATAATCCGGAAAATGTCCCACCGTAATACGTTGGAGAGGTGTCTCAACCCGAATAGACGACACCCGGGCCTTCTAATTGTTTATTTACAAATAAGAAACTGATACTGTACTATGCACTAACTATGTGTTTCTGGCGTCACTCCAATAAGGTGGCCTTTGCTGTTTAACCGCGCATGCGCAGATGCTTCACTTTTCGCAAAACGAGTTTCTCCGCATGTGCAGTGCCGTTTCTGCCAATCATCTTCCTGCCAATGCTATTCGCCAGTACAGCAAAAGGGTTCTTTGGTGACCTAGATCATTTCTGCTAGTACAGCTTGTGCACGAACCTGATATTTTGTTTCTGGCTTGTGACACCCAAGGTTGCTAATAAGGTGCATTTTATATGGCGGCGAACGGTATTTTTTTAGTGTTCGTCTTCTGGGACGAGCCCATCAATATCAAGACCGAATAACCTTACTAAAGAAACCGCACGCAGCTACGTGAACCCTTATACCGTAATACCGTGTGAAAGTGCCATATGAAGGAATTTCGGAGAAGGAAGTAGTTTTATTAGCGGACTCTACAATTTTAATTTTCTCAGAACAATCTCCCGTACTTCTCACATGTTTTCTACACACGAAACACAAGATAATATGGGCCTCTGTGCGGCCACGTATTTCCATAAAATATTGTTTGTTGCCAAATAGTTAAAGTTAGGGCGAAGAAAATAATGCCACATATATGCCATTCCAGTCCAAACATCAAGTTCTCCTTTGCACTTTTTATTGAGAAAAATGCATATATAATTTTGTATACCGTTCTTTCCTATAATATTGCGGAGTATGGTTGATCATTTGATATGAGTCATATGTTGTTGCTTTTTTCTACGGTGGTTCATATGAGTAATATGTCGTTGCTTTTTTTCCACGGAGTAGGTCTCCAAGCTGCCTAAGTTCTCTGGTTGCTCTAGTAAGTCGGGTCTAATTTATCCCTCCACCGCCTCCCATTTCACAATTCACGGAAGCATTGGATTGGCAGATGTTTGAAGATCGACACAAGTGGAGCGATCTACTCATAAAGGGACTGTGTCAAGTCTTCTTCGTACCATGCCTGTTTTCTTGTTTTTTTTTTCTCCTTTGGTAAAAGTGACAGGCGATGCGGGAGTTCCTGACAATTGTGTCAGGCCATAGCCTCCTCTATACTCACAAAGCCTGACAATTCGACGTCGGAGCCACAGAGTGCCCAGTTGCAGATTTGGAGTGCGAGGATCTGGTTGCACATAGCATTGGACGTCCGCGCACAGCTTTTGCAGCGGCGAGGACCCGAAACATGGTTTTCAAACCCAACGAAAAAAGAAGCGGTAGCGCGAGAAACGCGAGGAGCACGAGCGGACATTCCATCGCTCGGGATGTTTCGGCGTCTCGCCGCAGCGGGGCGCCCGTCATGTGGCTCTCCTCTTATCCGTTGTGCTGCCGCTCTTCCTTTTCAATTTCGGCGGCCGCTTGTCGTGGCAAGCTGCCAGGCTTTGGAGGCTGTGGTCAGGCATTGCCGGGAAGGGGGGGGGGGCGGGGGGGGGGGGGGGGGGGGGGGGGCTGGCTGGCGCCGAGGAACACGGCGGCGCGTCGACGGCCGCAACCTCGGCAGTAGGGAAACGTGGCCGTCCACGCCAGTGCACCACAGACGAACTAAGGGAGCGGAAGAACGACTTTGATGCTTTCGCATTCACAACTCATAAAAGGTGCTTAGGTGCCTTCGGAATTTATTTTTAGAGCGCAGCTCCTAGGCGCCCGTTTCCGGCTTGAGCGGCGTCGCCGTCGCCGCCGGCGTAACCGTGAGGTCACGTTCCCCCCCCCCCCCCCCCCCAGGTCACGTAACCCCCCCCCCCCCCCCCCCCTTCCCCGAGAGCACATGACCCTCAATACCCTTCCCTCCTCCTCCTCAAGAGCTGCGCTCTAATTCGGCGTTACAGGGAGTTGTAAACGGCTTTCATTTTTTTAATTCAGTTTAGAAAGCTTATTCGGGCCGGGTTCGGGCCACGGCTTTACGGACCGGGTACGGTCGGACCTAAAATTCCGGCCCGATCGGTTCTCGGTGTGTTCAGGTAAAGACGGTCATGGTGGTGTCATGCCTATTTGTGTTTTCAATTAAATGTTTATGTGAAGTAGCAAAGCCTGTCCACAGAACTGGACAGACCTTATTTTTGCAAGATGCTTGTGTTCGTAAGAAAAATCGCATTCGAGAGGAGGTTGAAAACACGATTTTCTCAAGTGCGCGATGACGCAACTTTGGAGGCCGGAGAAATGAAGAATGCACCTTCCTACACCGTCACAATTTTTGCGTTTAATGCACGCATACTTTTCTGACAGAAGTAGTTAAACTTAACTTATATGAGCATGCATTTCAAGCGAAACAAAAAAAATGCCAATTGGCTTCTGGAGCAAATCTTACATAATGAGGCATTTTTAGGCGACTTTAAGTTTCTTTAATTTTATATTTCAAAACAAAACTTATTGTGCCGAGCGTTTAATGCATTGTGAACTTTTAACAAATTAGTTGGCGTTCTACTGTTGAAAGCGTTTTCTGCGTTGAGCACAGAAATTTCGTCGAAATCGAAAAAGTGAAAATTTTGCGATTTTTGTGCGGCAATTAAAAAAAAAAAAAAAATCAGTCTCTATTTTCTTTAAATTCTACCCGATCGGTCCTTGATGACCGACAATTACAAATCTGCAAGAACATGTCGCATTATTTTGTTTTAAAACAAAAACAAAAAAAAATGTAACCAGGTCGTGGTCGCATCAATTACCGCTGGGGCGTTTCTCTCTTAACGACTAGTGGTACACGAGCGACGCACGCCACAATATCCATACTTAGTCATATTAATGCCCATGCGCCATGAAGCACTCAAAAATAATACGTGAACTTGGTTTCATCACTGATGTGGCTGATATTGCCAATGAAAACTGAACTTTGCGGCGCGTCTGGTCCTGATTATGATAAGGCTGGTTAGATGTTCATTGTGCTACCATTTCAATTTAGTACTTTAATATTAGTACCTGGCTGATAATATAATTTGATTCGTATATCTGGGCACCGCTCGAAAGTTTGCTGACAAAATAGTTTGATTCATTTATCTAGGCATCGCTTGGAACGAGCGACATTGCGGAAGCTTCTGCTCCGACCAGCCGTGGGCGTGGCTAGGGCGGAACGATAACAGGTTATGTCTCGAAAAATGATGGCGAATGAGTGAAAATCAAGGTTCAGTTAGGTGGGATTCAGGTAGCATAAGCGGTTCAGCGTCGGAGGCAACAGCCAAGTGTGCGCTCGGGCGCTATACTCAAGTCGCTCTATCACGATCTCTTGCGACGCCTCATCAGCGATCAGAAAAATCTTGATCTGTGACTGAGTCGAGGAGGTCAAGGGAGTTATGAATCTGGGGAAATATTTTTTTATGAAATTCTAAGAGGGTCATAGAATGTAAAAACCTAGCAGGTGTTTATTTGCAATTAGAACGCTTTTTGTGAGAATCAGCCAGCGTCGCCACCGAATGCCGTAAGCCGTCACACGCGCACAGGTTCGTGGTTCACTATAAACAGAAAAGAAAAAGATCTGTTCATCAGACGACCGGCCTACACCACGGTGAGGTCTTGCCAATGAAGAGGGCGTAACACAAGTTTTAAAACAACGGGAGTTTAAATTAAAACGGTGACTCAAATATAAACAAATATATAATGGGGTTCACAAGTACCGAAACGTGGCAATAAATAGTCTTAGCACTTCTCCCTGCCAGTGCGCGGGCGGCAAAATGCAAAATGCAAAAAAAAAAAAAAAAAAACCTAGCGAAAACATAGAAGAAAAACAATTACTAGTCAATTGAATGCTAAACTCCTAAAATCCTGAATTACTACAAACCAGATTATAATACTGAGAAGCTGGCGGGTGGAGGGATTGTCTAATCTGTCACTGTCCGGGAGGTACGGCCTCTTCCGTTGCATTGTCCGAAGGGGGTGGCACCGGTGGATCTCTCGGTGGGCTAGTGGGCAGCTCGATGAGGCCAGCCACAGACCCACACACACACGCACACACTTCTTGCAAATGCTTCCCAGCATGGATCTGGCCCGGCACCGTCGCTTTTGCCGGGCTTGATTCGCTTCTTCGCAGATCGAATCTCGCGGCTCCAAGTCCAGAGCAGACTTCGCGTTCACACAGGTCGCATTTCGTGCGAGACAAAAAGAGCGTGGTTGGAAGCGCGATACATCAAACCAGCGACAGGAAGACTTCGAATCGTTTGTCCCGCGTCGTCTTGTTTATATTGAAGGACATAGGAATTTGGAAAACCGTGATGTACACATGGGTCGGTCTGCGGGTAATTCGACGAGAGGAGTCTAATATATTCGGGCGCAGCCAGATTTGGTGACACAAGCAATCTACTAGAACACGTTCAGGGGACTCGGGGCTTCTTCCACTCAGAGTCCGCGCTGCATGCCACGTACAAAGAATTATCCTGATCTGATTTTCAATATTTCCGCATGTGAAGCGACTGGGTTCCAGGCACCCCCTTGGCGTCCTTCCACTCTAGTGTTTTTCGTTCTCGCAATGCCTCAAGCTCGCCATCCGCAATGTAGAGCAAAGATACGTTTTTCATTTTCCCCCTTCTAGTGCCCGTACAAACCCACTCGCACCAGAGTTGGTCGTGCTCGCACCATGCATGGCGTCAATGGCAGGCGCCCTCAAATTTTACATGGTGGCTTTGTGTTTTACAAGTTCCCTACCCCGTCGCATGCATTCTTGCCGTGCCCTGTAAAAGATCCACTTCGTCGTAGCTCACTGCACTGCAACCGCCCTTCCCTACTAGGTACCCGCAAGTACCTAGCCAAGTTTGACGATGGCTGGATGAGCGATAGCTCCGTGTTTTATTATGGGGTGGTAGCTGGTGCCACCTACTGGCTGTAGCGAATATACGTGGCTTCCGTGGAAAGGTTCCGGAAACGGGGGGACCCAAAAAATGCGCGCTGTCTGGTTTTCGCGACGCAGCGCGGCATACATTTGAGCTTAAGAAACAATTTTTATTGCTCATGGTACAAATAATCGGCAAGGTAAAACTAAATTAACCCTTTGAAATTTTTCTCCATATTTGGCTTTATGAAGTGAAGAAAAGCCTCGTTGAAATTTCCTTCCGAGTTCGAAAGAGGACGACGAAGTTGAGTCCTAGAAACGATGAGAAAGAAGTGAACAGTGAAAGGCGGGCGGTTACGGTGAATGAACAACCGTAACCGCCCGCCTTTCACTGTTCACTTCTTTCTCATCGTTTCTTCAAACGAAATCTTTCTCGATTGTCCCTTTACTCTTGCAGAGCTGAGTCATGCACTACAGGACTCAAAAAAGAAATCGTCACCTGGTCCTGACGCAATAACCTACTCGGCACTCTCACGGCTGGATGAGCACTCAAAACGCAGACTACTCGAATACTATAACCAATCATTTTCTACAGGCGTGCTTCCACGAGATTGGAAGCGAGGCAAGATCATCCCCGTTCTGAAACCTGGACGTTCACCTCTTGACCTGGGATCATTTCGACCAATCGTGCTAACCAGTTGCGTGTGCAAAATAATGGAGCGAATGATCCTCTCAAGAATGACATGGTACATCGAAAAATCCAAGTTGTATCCTGAAGAAATGTCTGGATTTCGTATTGGACGTTCTGCCACAGACAGCGTAGTCGATCTGGTTAGTTCGGTCGAGCAAGGCATTGCCGATAGAAGCAAAACTCTAGCTATCTTCATAGATATCCAAAAGGCCTTCGATTCCATCACGCACGAAGCAGTTTTGTCTGCAATGGCTGAGCATGGTTTTGGGGGGAATGTTTTTAACTGGGTGAAAGACTACCTTAAAGAGCGAACTATCTTTATGCAGACAGTTGACGGAGACACGGAAGACCACACAGTGGAGCGAGGTGTACCACAAGGAGGAGTACTAAGTCCTACGCTCTTCAATATTTCGCTTGTATCCTTACGCCGGAAGCTCCCTAGGCATATTCAGCTTTCGATTTACGCCGATGATATCTGTATGTGGTCGACACACGCTAATCGTTTCGTCAGCCAGCGGAGACTTCAGCACGCTCTTGCTGAAATCAGCCTATATTTACGAGAACGGGGAATGTGCCTATCTCCCGAAAAAACTGTGGCCATGGCGTTCACACGAATGTCGATGAAACGTTTTCCTTTAGTCCTTGCTGGAAATCTCATCCCATACCTACCAACACATAGGTTTCTCGGTTTTTTAATCGATAAAAACCTGACCTGGACACCACATATAAAATACCTTAAATCGAAGCTTGGTTCCGCGTCCAATATCCTTCGCTGCCTTACAGGAAGGACTTGGGGCAAGTCTTGCACATCTATGCTGAAATTACAGGACTCTTTAATTAATTCTCTCATCAGGTACAGCCTACCAGTTTTGCAGAACATTTCTGCCACGAACTTTAGGAGTCTGCAGGCAGAGGCAAATAAGTCTTTAAGAATTTGTCTTGGCGTCCCTGGTGGAACTTCAAATGTTGGCACAATTGCAGAAGCTGGAGCACTTCCTTTGACAACAATGCGCATGCAAGAAACGTTAAGAATACACCTAAGGCACAAATCTCGACACAAGCGGCATTATCTCATAAATTTGAATCGTGAAAGACCAAGCTCTGGGTTCGGTAAAGCCGTGGATGAACTGCAAAAGAATATTCCTCCTTCAGCCAAGTATTATGAAACCCCATCCTGCCCTCCCTGGACACTGCATGTCCCAGAAGTTTTTATGAATGTGCCAGGTCTCATCCAAAAAGCAGCACAGTCACAAGTAATTCAACTTCAATTGACGCTCAGTCATATTCACTATGCATACTTTGACCGTGTGCATATATACACAGATGGCTCTACACGTACTAGTACATCAGCCTCTGCAATAGTTATACCAACTCTCAATACAACCCGTAGCTTCAAGCTGTCACACAATGTCCCTTCAATAACTGCGGAGCTACACGGAATTAAGATGGCACTCCAATTCATCCACTCTCAAACAGTTTCACAAAAGTGGGCAATTTTGACAGACTCACGGGCTGCGCTGCAGTCATTAAAGCATTCCCTCACCTCTTCATCCAACCCACACTTGTGTTTTGAGCTTTTGTTTAGCTACGCAGAGCTCAAAAGAAGCGGGCATGATGTGGTATTCCAGTGGATTCCGGGGCACACCGGAATAGCTGGAAATCAGGCTGCAGATGCTGCTGCCTCTAATGGTCACCTATTACAAACCACGGACACCGTACCTTTTACGAAAACAGACGCTCGATCGTTAATTATGTCACTTGGTAGAGAGGAATTTAGAAAACTTTGGAAGTCACCAGACTATCATTACAAGCCACTTTTCAGAATCGATCCTTCTCTAAAAGGAATATCTCCAAAACATTTACCAAGGAAGCTCGAGACCCTTTACCACCGCATACGTCTTAATGTCGCATATACAAATCTCCAAAGATTTAGGTATGGCCACGCGGCTAGCCCGAATTGTCAACAGTGTGGTATACCCGAAGATCTCAATCACATTTTTACAAGTTGCTCTAAATTCGATGACGCGAGGTGGACACTAAAGGCCACCTTACAACAACTTTATGGCGAAGCTTACAGTTTTAAAAACATGCTAGAAACTTGGAAGCCGCAAGATAAGCAACGAGGACCATTAGACGCGTTTACAAACTTTCTCGAAGAAACTGGGCTGATAGACCAACTTTAACTTTACCTGGAATCGTTTAACTATATACGTACAGCCTACGTGAGGCGACGTGAACTGAAAGTGAACACTAACTCATTTATATCTCGTGTGTGTTTATGGACAATTGTGAGCAATGACTCAGTGTTTCTGCGGTACAACGACGTTTCGTTTCTTCATCTGTGACGGTGTGTGTTGGTGTCTTCAGCATTACAACCCTATGGCTGATATGTGAAAATCTGAACCTGTATCCCTGCCTTCCCTGCATTTCTGCATTCTTCTGCAACCTTTCTTCCCGCCTCCCTTCCCATGCAGAGTAGCCTGCCAGACTACGTGTTTGGCTAAACTCTCTGTTGTTCTTCCCAATAATTAAAAAAAAAAAAAAAAAAGGCGGGCGGTACACCGGCAGCATGGTTGGCCAGCGTGTAAGGACTGTATATAACACCGTCATAAATTGAAAAACTTGTAACTCGGCTCCACTGAAAATTGACCTATTAGTAAATTACGCGAACATCGAGAAGAACGCTGGAAGTTTAATTCTACGATCCGCGCGCGCTGGCCTTCCACTTATAAAAGATTTGAAGTAAATAATCATAATAAATCTTTGACGAACGCGCGTGCACGGCAAAATTTGTTTTAGGCTTTTTGCTTCAGAACAGTTATTACTGCAGACGCCAGCACGTGCAGCGCGTGTAACTACATTCGTAGTACGCACCTCGGTGCTTTTGAAATTTAGCAAAAGGTCTATGGGAACGCTCTCTGCTTTTGTGGGCTATCAATACCCGGCCGATTGAGTCAAGGCAATCCACTTTCCAAAGACGTTGCCATGCTGACAACTATCGCGTTCCTTTAGGCTTAGGAATGGCCAGAGTCGAAAGTCTATCTAAAAAATGCGGCAAGGTCATTCCTCATGTATTGCGTTTTAAGTGAGGTGAGGCAAATCGAAAGCCTCCTGCACCATTCATTGCTGGCTAACGCGCCCGCTACCGCAGCTACTACGACGTATTTGTTCCAAAGCGAGCGGCGCTCACTCACCGGGGCACCGCTATGTTTCCCCGCCGTCCTTACTCTGCCGGTCACGTGACCCAAAATTCCCCCTCGTAGGGAAATCCGGTTAAACGCGGTTAGTTAACCAGCTTCGAGCAAACGGGCCCTGGTGAAGTTGGTACCGGTTCTTAAAATTGGCGGCTGCTCCATCGCTAACGTAAGTGAGGCGGGAGTAGATTGGTGCGTTGTCCTCGAGGTATGCCTTAATTTTTGACAAGGCGAAGCATGTATGCGCAGAGTCATGAGTTATATCGTCGCAAATAGCGGCCTAACTCCGCGTCGACTTCCTTGTCATTACAACGCACGTAAAGGTGCTGATTTGTTTGTTTTGTCAATGGTACTCCTGTACCTCTTCCGCAAGCACCACGGTCAAATTATCGGCAAAGTCCGAAGCGGAAAACATTAGCACCCCTTTCACGAGACTCCTTCTCGTCATGTATTACCTTTGCTTTAAAAATTAAAAAAAAAAAAAAAAAAAAAAAAAACCAGCGCAAGGGCACGGTCAAGAACAAGAAGGTAGACGGACAGCGCCTTGTTCGTCTACCTTCTTGTCCGTGTCATTGCACTGTTTTAATTTTTAATCATGAAATACCAACTAGCCCAAACTTCTACGTTAGTTACCTTTGCTTGCACGCGTCGTAGGTAGTTGTGAGGGATTTACTTCGTCAGTCTTTTGAAGCCCCTTGATAAACGCTCCGGCCGTCCGCGTTTTCTTAATAAACTCCCCCGATTCCCTTGTGGCGATGGCTACCTCCTCATCATGTTCAATATGGAATTTTCCCAATGTCAGTTCTTCCGCTCTTGGGCACTGGTCGCACTTGCCGAGAAGGCAAGGGGAAGTAGGCTGCTGACATACACAGAGAGCCCGCACATCTTCCGCAGAAAGTGAATCTCTTGTCGTATTTTTCAGCCCCACGAGACATAGCTGGAAGTTTGCACAATAAGCACAAACACACACCTCCCGGTGTGGCAAGCACTTGACTCACTGAGGTCGCAAATATATAAAGTTTGTGAGGCCAATCGTAGAGCTGGGGTGGGCAAGTTCGTAGACGCCATATGCTTGCGCAGGGACCGGGTCATGAAGCGTTTTGTAACCCATCGGGTCTCTCCCTCGATTTTCAAGCGCACAACATATTTCTTATTGGGGCTTTGCCTTGAGCAATCCAGCTCGCCCGTTTTGTAGTATGCAAGCACTGCATTAACATCCTCTTCACCAACCTTGCAGCTGCTGTAGGTAGAGTGTACTAGGACACTCTACTGTAGGGCTCCAGTGAATACCCCACGCCTCCCGCATCAGTGAGCTTCTTCGCCTTCTGAATTATATACTTTCTTGCCTTGCGGATGAAGCCTTGCACGTCTTTTACTGTCACACTGTTAGCAAAAATAACACGCCCAGACGTGTAAACCGTTGTCCCATAGCGGACACGTCGAAACGTGTTCGTTTTACACGGAGCCATCTGTGTTTTTCGTCTACACATGAGGTGCTGTGTAAAGTTAACACGCTACACCGCGTTTGCCTTCCGAGAAGCACGGTTCAACGTGTTCCTTATGAAACATGACAGCCAGCAGCCTAGAACAGGCGAGGGACGAGCCCAGCCAGCCGCGCCTTTCAGCCGAACTGAAAGCATACAGGACGCGCGTTCGTTCTCGTTCGATGTCTTTTATGCACAGTAAACCAGGGGGGGGAAGGTGCCGCCGCTTCCAATGCACCCTCCTCAGAATTTACGGCGCTCCGTGGGGGCCGCCAGCCGAATGCAGCTAACGGAGTTCCCGGTCGGGCCGATTGGGGCGCCGCGTCGCTGGCTTCTCTCTCGTACGTCCACCCAAAGAGCAGATTCGTTGGTCTAGCCAACAGTCTCACGCCAGACTGTTTTGCCGCTGTACTTTTGAGCGCTGGCGTCGTGAATAGGATCTTCGCTACCAAAACGAAGCACTCTGGGCTCTTCCGACCAATCACCAACCTTCAGTGTGAGGGCAAACGACCGTTTTTGTCTTCTCTTTTTGCTTGAGCTCGTCACTCCAAGCTTTCAAACGGTTCCGCGCGTGTTGAAATCGAAAGTGTAGTATTTACGGAGTACGGAGCTGCGCGTCTGCGCTCAGAAAATGATTAGAGGGATTAGAGACGTCTCTAGTTTGACAGAGATTCTGCCGAGTGGGTTGCGTGCCTCATGACGGCGTATTACGGAGTCTACTGCGCAGCCAAGTGGAGTAACAGTTCTTCAAAAGAACTCGGAGTGCTTATTCTTCCGGTTTCCAACAAACGGCGGGTGAGCCTTTATATCAAACTTTTTTGTCAACGTTCGAAACTGGAAGCATTGAAATATATGATCTCTCAATCTTTCCATTACAGTATCGAAATGGATTGCGTATGCAAAGCGCCAGGACTTCGGAGCCTGCCGGTGAGCAAGCTGCGTCCGTGTCGTCTGTGCAGCAAGCACGCCGGTGCAACCGCGTTTGCAAAATGTAGGAAGATTCGTTTGCGGAAAAACACGTGCCTCACCGTTCTTTTTACGAATCTGTTGCTGCAAGGACTGGTTCCTCCAAGTGAGTTGCTGTCAGAGTCTTTAGTTAATTTGACAGCTTCTAGGATAGAGTACCTAAAAGCGCCCACAGTCAGTCACTCCAGAAGATTTTTTTTCTTCTTCTTTGCGTTGCCAATTAGCGAGTTTGTTTATGGTTTATTTATCGTTTATTCTTATGGAGCTTGCCTCCAACCCTGCGTTAACTAAATTAAAATGCAAGCCTGCTTTATATCTGAGTTGATTAGTTTGTTTGGGTATTCAGCATTTTTGTTTGTAGGAGTTGTTTATAGACACATTTAGATAATTCGATTATAAGTGCTGTTCTGTTAGTTTGTACATTAAAGTAGTTAATTTGGTTTTTACATATTTGATAATGTTTACTGCCTACTACAGTTCTTGGTTCCGCTTAAGGGGCGGTGGACTGCCGACGGAGTTTGTAAATACGTGCTTGGAATACTGCAACTAATTTGAATGGTGTTCAATAAAATATACATTTCAATGAACGTGCTGTTTTTGTTTTATTGCACTGGTAATTAATATCTCGCGAAGCGCATTTGTTGCGAAGTGTAGCGCGCGCGGCTCGTCTGCTCGACCGGTGCCGCGCTGGCCGCTCGCAGCGGGCCAGCGGCCAGCGCGACACCGATCGAGCAAACGAGGAAAACAAACCGAAAAAAAAAAAAAAAAATAAAACAAGGAGCGGGAGGGAGAGAGAGAAAGAGGGGGGGGGGGGGAGGAGGAGAACCGGAGAGCGCCTGCCGCGCCTGCGCACGCCAACGACATTGGTGGCGCCATCTGGCGGTCTCCCAATATTTTATCTGATTTCATTTTATTCACGATACCAGAGGCACTCCTCCTACAAATGCCCGCCCTGTTTTAAAAAAGTTTTGGCCCATTTGACTGACTGACTGATTTACTTTTTTCGGTCTCACGCCCTACTTTCTGCCACTTGCGACTTGTGGCGCTAGTTTCTCCTTACCACGGTGGAGGCTACAGCTGCCACAGCTGCACTCGGCTGGGGGCCGCCATGTTAAAACTTGAGACCAGTGTTGCTGCATCTGTAGGTCGTCTTTAAGTTAGAGCTGACGGAGAAAATCTGGCCACGGCGCAACGCCGATGTACGCTGGAAGCTAGAGCCTGTTTGCTTTCGTTGTTTTTGTTTGGTCGGAGAAAATCTAGCAACAACGCACGTTCAAGTTTCAACATGGCGCCGGTATTGCTTCGGCGCTTCGGTTTGACCACGTTTGACGCGGTTTGCCAGCACATGTAGCGAAGACGTGACCGGAGAAGTGCCCCTGTGATGGTCCCGGAAGACGGAAAGTATCATTCGTAATCGTCGTGCGTGCTTTGAAAGCGAAGGGAGTCACAGGGTCCACGAGTGCGCAACCACAAGCCAAGGTTCACGACAGCGCTCCGTTCACTTCGGCGATCTTGTTCTGTTTGGTGCATAGAGATAGGTTTGGTGCAACTCGGCGATGCGACAAGGAGTTGAAACGTTCGTGGTGTGTCGTGCGGTGCTTGGAGGTAGAATCCCATACTAACACGAAGCGCAAGTTGGTTATTGTGGCGTTGAAATTCAACGGGTTCAGTTCCGTCGTCGTCAGCTGATCCGGTCCAACTGGTCCGGGAGGACGCAGCGAGCGCTTTTAAAAGTAAATCTTCCTTCGTTCTGTTTCAAAATGTGGAAGATTCTCGACGCATACCGTGAGTAAAAAGCTGCGGGCGTTTTCAACAAAATTACGTCGTTTTAATTGAACAATGGACTACGGATTCTTGACCTAGACCTGCCGTTTTTATGCTTCGTGTTGTTGGCGTTTGCACAGCGACGCACACCGCCCGAGTAGATGATTCGGTCCTGCAAACGACCGGTCATACAGAATTTCAGAGAAACATAAGTCACCACTGATATTTTCTTGTAAATCTCGTGTGAATTTGTTGCGCTCATCATGCGGTGTGAATAAATTAGGGCAACGTTTCCTACCTGCCTGCGGATGCATGAACTGAGACCATTTTTTACGTAGTGAACATAGCGTTTTTTCTTTATTTTGGAAAGAGGTGTTGGTGAATTTATTATGGTACAATCACTTGAGAGTTGAGAAATTGGAGAGAGCGAGCATGCTTTCCCAACTTTGTCACTTTTCTCTCTGGCATTGCCCCGTAGTTTCAAGTTGCAGTTTCACTAGACATACCTACTAGCAGGTACAAACTGCTCTAAAGCAGGTAAAAGAGGGTCCATATCACAAGAGCGAATGACATTTTAGCGAACGGCGACATTTGAGCGAATGGTCGTTTTAGCGAATAACGGGGGCGCGCGTTAACCCATCCGTCGCGCTGCGCTTTACGCCGCTTCGCGGCGACAGTCTGCGGCAACTCATTACAAAAATATGAACTCACTTGGCCCACCCGAAAACGCCGCTTCGCGGCGTCCGACTATTCGCTAAAGTGTCGTTCGATGAAACGTGGGCGTTCGCTAAAACGTCATTCGATCAAGTGAGTGCCTCCCGGTAAAAGACTGGTAAGTCAGGGCGGTGCGGACTCCGTGTTTCGCGCTTTTCGCAAGGTTACTGGGTAAGTGCTTTTGCGAGGTATGCGGAATATGCAAACGATTTTGTTATGCCCGTCGGTTGCGTCTCTCCACCAAACGAATAAGATGATCTACAAAGGCGCAATCACAAGCCAATATTTACGATAACAGTGCATTTGATTAGGTGGTACGTGTAGTTGTATTTTACCCTGCTTTCTGCAACAGCGTGTCATGACGAAGAGCTGGAACGTTCACGGTTTGTGCTGGGCTACCGGTTGACCCAGGGGCGGATCCAGAACTCCGTTTTTTTTTTCTTTTTTCTTTTTTTTTCTGTTTTTTTTTTTGGGGGGGGGGGGGGGGCGAGGGGGGGGGGGGGAGGGAAAATCTAAACTCTAAAGCAAGATAAACAGGACTCCGGTTGCGCCTTTTGTTTTAACCGCCGCAGAACCACACTGCGCCGACGGCCCCTAGATGTGCGCCGCTGCGCCCACTTTTGGTTCTAACTTCTAAGCCGTGCTTTGAAACCGCCGCCGCGGACTTTAGTCGAAGCGACGGAGTGGTTCTCCAAGTGTGTGCGCCTGCTAGGGTGCGACCTACCCTATTTCGAACCCTCGTCCTTGAGTACCGAGCTTCCTACCACCTGGCAGGACGGGAGTTGGTTTTATTTCGAGGGATCCACCCATGTCAAATCGCCCTCCAAGAAGGGGGCAGGGGGTCGACTGTTTGGAGGGTAGGCGGCCGCCCCCGTCGCCTCCCGCCTCCCCCTTGGGTCTGCCCCTGGATTGACAGAAGCCCTCGTCGCCCGCATCGTGAGTGCACTTGGGCTGTTGTAGTGGCTCTAGGCTGTTGATGCTCAAGCCTTTCATCCGCGGCTTGCCGTCAGCTGATCCGGCTGCTCGACGGTGAGGAAGCGGCGAAAGTGACCTCTGAAGCAAATCTAAATCCCTGTTCATCCAGTTATCCGGTGTCAAAGTGTACTGAGGGCGGGAACTACGAGCGTTTTGCCTTGCTTTCGTAACCGAAACCAGAACAGCGAGATAACTGCCTTGCGTATTCCAAAATGATGGAAGCAATAAGTTGCCAAAACCTGTTTTTAGGGTTTCAAGCCGAGCAAACAAGACAAATATAATTAAACTTCGTTGTCTGTATGCAGGACGACTTATATAACACAACAATACATTCTCTTTCCAAAACGAAAAAGAAAGTAAAACTTAGTCCGCCGTATATGGCAGCAACTTCTCCACTGCAAAACTATGCTGGCAACGTAAGCGGTTTTAATATGGCAGCCTCCGCTTTGCGCCGCGTTCCCTTTCCCTCCTTCCCCCCCCTGCAGTAAACAGTCTCCGAGCGGCGGACGTAGCTACGTGCAAAGGTACCTACGTGCATCGTCGGCGGTCGTTGGCGTCACAGTTTATCATACACAGTTTGCCCACTGTAGAATAAGCCTGTGGTAATCGCAAACCACGTGATCGAGGGCCTTGTGTGAATAAAAGTACATTTTAGAACTAAACTCATTAAATATTACTCACACACTATAAATTATATTGATAACCTAATAATTAAAAAAGAGCGAAAGTTCCTCAAACAATTATGGATGGATGGATGGATGAATATGGCTGAGCCCTTTGGATCGGGCGGTAGCTTACGCCACCTAGCCATTTTGTTTTACCATTTAAGCTTAGAATATTTAAATGTGAAATCTATATTCACTCCGCAGTGCAAAGAAAGTGAGGCTATGAAACCCCCTTGCCATCAGTGGATAAGAAAATACCTAGTTTTCTCTCGATTTCTGCCACCATTCACTTAATCTTTGCTTGGTAATCTCTACAGTCTTGAAATCCACTCTCCCTTCGCTGTCTCTAAAACCCAATGACTTTATTAAATCTATGTGGTCTTCGGTAGGCATAGGGTGAAGCCCTTTACAGTAGAGTATCAAGTGCTCAGCCGTTTCGTCCTCCTCTCCACAAGCAGTGCACACTGTATCAATTTCCTGGTACTTCACCCTGTATGTTCTGGTTCGCAGAACACCCGTTCTTGCCTCAAACAGCAATGAGCTTCCCCTAGAATTGTCATAAATGCTTTCTTTGGCAATAACTCTTTTGTTTAATCTATAGCTTTCCAGAGCCGTCTTTGTCTGCATTCCCTCTAGCCACCAATCTCTTTCTGTGGCCTTAACTTTCTTCTTAACTGAGACTTGCTCTTCGGTATCTTCGCTATAGCCCAAAAACTTTCCTCTTAATTTCCTAGTGCGCTGTCTCCACTTTGTGTCTACATTCCTCATGTATAAATAGCTGAAAACCTTTCGTGCCCATTGCTCCCCGTCCATTTGCCTCAACCTATCCTCAAATTCTACCTTGCTCACCGCTTCCCTGCTCTCAAATGATGCCCATTATTTAAACTCGTAAAAGCGCCCTCTCACCACGGATGGGGTAACTAACCACATTTTATGCTTCGTTTTTGTTGTTTTGGTTTTCAAGATGGCGGCCCCCATGGCATTTTGTGTACCCGGTTCTCGCGTCCGCTTGCGTTGCGCTTTCGCTTTATTGTGACGTGCGCACCACTGGACGACAATCACAGGTAATTTATTCACACAAGAGTTATTTCAAGCAGGCAAATGTTTATTTTCGCTCTACATAGTACAATTCATAAGAAAACGTTACAAAGAGCACATGCAATGATGCGGTTGCTGACGGGTATTATCGAACATACACGGTAGTACAAACAAGTTGAATGTTAGCCTTCAAGCTATGTGCATAAAAAATGATAAATCTAGGACCAACAAACATAGTCTAAAAAGGTAGAGGTAAAGTCGCGGTAAAGGTATTTCAAAAGAGCTATTCATAAACCATGCAAAAGAAAAAACTGCACAGACGCGACAGTTTTACATAACGAGTGCGATTACAAACCAGTTGCTTTAACAGTAACTGCAGGCTAATGTGGTAAATAAAGCTGTGCTTGGAAGTGCATTTGACCTGCCCGTCCTTTCCCCCCAAGATGAATGTTCAACACACCTGGGGGGTATGTTCGACGACAAATGTTTCGTTTCTCCTAAAAAGAAACGGAAGTGATGGAAGTGAAGATATTGCGTCTGATTGGTTAGAGGCTCAAATTATGAAAGTTCTCTCTTTCGTCATTTGAGCCTCTGACCAATCAGACGCGATATCGTCACTTCCATCACTTCCCTTACTTCTTAGGAGAAACAAGACGTATGCCGAACATTGCCGCCCTAGTCAGTTTTCTATGAGATATGTTGGATATAGCCAGTCAATTTCTTCAGCACAATGTTTAGCTGTTAGGTTCAATGACAGCGCGCCTTTACAACTCTCTGTCACCTGATCTGCCTAACGGGGCCACTGGCCCTTCAACAAAAATATCACCTATCATCGACAAACCGTAAGCACCTAGAATGCCACTTTTTGACTGCAGCGTCACCATTGAACATTGTCGTCCATGAAGCAACCTCCTGGCTGAGCATTCTTCACTCATCGCCCTCGCCAACAACCTCACCTAATCTCGTTATTGCTGATCACTGGTGAAGCACACCCGCCGGCAATATGAAAGTGAACACCTTACCTGGATTCTTGCCCATTTCACGGCTCTCTAAAGCTATATTAACTCTCAACGTCTCAAATAGTATGTGGCTTGGGGTCTAAACTTTGCGTTCTAGCCCTCTTCTGGAACAGTGCTTGTTCCAAAACTTGCAGGAGCGTCAAGAACAAGAAGAGGGCTGTTCACCTTCATATCGCTCACGGGTGTACCTTCAAACTCCGGCTCACGTCCCACCTGCCCCTGCTGTTTCCTGTCTGTCGACAATGCCGCCACTCTCCAATGCGACGTTTATGATTTGTGGTTCCACCAGAAATGTGAAGATGTATCTCTCGCTTTGTATAGACGCCTCTCCTCATTATCAACCGAGTGGCTCTGTGCGGCGTGCCAGCTCGCACCCCTGGCTGATGACCTCTTTCCATCCCCTAAGCAGCACGGAGCCCCTGTGTACCCCACCATCATCGCCAACTCTACCAACTAGTTCTCCGACCCGCCTCCGGCGCGCGACATCGGCAGCGTTCACCGTTCGCATGACAACTCCGCGTTTGGCATAGTTGTCGTGTGAAAAGTGCGCGATCGGAGTCTACAGACTCCAATCCGGTTTGGTTTTCCAACGTTTGCTTCCTAAAAAACAACCTTCCTGACTTTAAAGCGCTGAAGTAATCTTTCCCGAATACAATATTCGCTGTGTGCGAGACATGGCTGGACGCCTGTCTTCGGTGGGTAATTAATGGGGAATTAATCAATCTCGCACAATTCTCTTTATTCCAGCAAGACTGTCCCTCCTTGGGGCGAAGGAGTCCGTCCTCGCTATGCCATAACACCTGCCCTGCCAACGTTTTGACCACCTCACCCCTCCGGATCTAGAAGCCATCTTTGTCGAGGTATTTTGTAAACATGGAAAGCTTCTTCTGGTGTCTACCTACTGCCCGCCCACCCTCCCTCCGTGAACAATCGTACGCCCTCCTCGAAAAGAGCCTACAGCGCGTCGACCCCAGCAAGTTCTCTGCACTGTTCATCTGATCCACTTGATGACATGCTGTAAGACGTATTGGAAACTGCTGGCCTCACCTAACTTCATGACACCTCATTCTACATTTCTCAAAACAGCAACGCTACATTCCTCGACCTCATCCGCACCAATAATCCCACCTTATCCTACCGCTGCACAGTGAAATCCAGCCTACCAGGCAGTGATTGCAGTGCTCTCCTCACCAATATTCATTGCCCTAAGCGAGGTCATCAAGCCAAGAAATTCCAGCAGTTCTAAAACACCGATTTCCCTCATCTCAATTAGGTCATCCACCTCGCTCCCTGGTTCATCGTGTTTGATCACCCATCGGCTGACGAGGCCGACAACCTCTCGCTCAACATATCAGCAATTCAGCACAAAAGTGTTCACCCTAAAGGCTTGTTCACAGTCTTGCGACCTCTTAAACCTGGGTTCCTTAAAACTTCTTAAACCAGAAAACACACTGGCGCCATCTATTGGGAAGTAATGTAAACTCGGCGGTCCGGTATTTTTATTTTTTTTATTTCTCGCGCATTATCCTTTCTTTCTTGGCTCGGAAAACTTTTGTCAATGTTATAAACGAGCCTTTCTATGGGTATTACGCACATTTGACTTCGGAAATCCCGCAAAACCTTCGCTCTTGTGAAATGCAGTTCCAGGGTCACCGCATAGATGGCGCCACAATGCCAGTGTGTTCCCTCATTCTAAAAACATTTAAGAAGTTTTAAGAGATCTCGTCTCTCTCAGTCGTACTCGGTCGCAAGAGTGTGAACAGGCAGGAGGCTCGGCAGCCTTCCATGGATGACAAAGGAGATTGCAGTCTTAATCAGACGTAAACACCGACTATTCAGAAAAGTGCCTCTAAATCCCACTAATCTTAACCAATCCCACCAGGCACGTACCGAAGTCAAGCATCTCATCCATATCTCCCATAACGATTACCTACCAACTAAGAGCAAAAGCAACCTGCCAGCCCAAACTCTTGGGCATGTTTTCACTATAAAAAAAAATGTTCCACGCGCCGGTCTTCACACATCACGGCAGGCCCTATTCTAATCTTGACGACATAGCAGAGCTCTTCTCTTACCACTTTTCTCAGGCTGTAGCATTACTTGACCCTACCGCACCTAACCTTTGTCCCACCCAACCCGCAACTCAGCCAATCAAGGCCACACCAGCAATCACGCTCTCTTCCATAGTCATTCTTCAAAGTGAAACCTACGAAGCCCTCGCCTGTGTCAACTCCTCTCAACGCCCTGGACCAGACAGCTTCCACCCTGCATTGCATAAATTCTGTGCTGGCCGTATCTCCCCCGTCCTCACTCGCCTCTTCAACGATTTTCTCTCTCACAGCTCCGTTCCTAAATCCTGGAAAGTTGAGTCAGTAATGCCTCTCAAAAAGGGACACGGTGCCCCCTCAAGTCTAACATCCACCTGTGACGGAGTGTATTACCGACTCATTCGGTGCTGTGCGTGCGAGCACGTGTGTGTGTGTGTGTGTGTCCCACCGTGGCGTTCGCGCCAGATTACAAAGAATCCTCGCCTCGCGGCCAGGGGAAGACGAAGTCAAAGTCAAATTTGGGGGTTTTACATGCCAAACCAACGGCGGGCATCTGGCACGCCCCAGCGGAGGACTGAGGATTAATTTCGACCACCTGGGGATCTTTTGACGTGCAACCGAAAGCTCGGTTACACGGCGTCTTCTCCGCAATAAGCCTCCGTCATATTGCGGGCACCTCGGCCGGGATTCGAACCCGCCACATGGGGATCCGTAGGCCGACGCTCTCGCCTCGGAGCCACCGAGGCGGCACCAGGGGAAGAAAAGAGGACAAAGAAGAGGGACAGCAAAAAAGGGCGGTTTAGCCATCGCAAGCCTTCAGACGGAGAACGTCGTAGCAGTTGTCTGTGTCGCAAACTCAAGCTGAGTTTAGATAAAGTTATATGTGCCGGAACTAGTACTGGGTACTGTCTCTCCATTGTTTGGCTAAACCAAACAATGGAGCCCCTGCCAATATGGTTTCCGCCCGGCAGGAGCTGCGAATCGGCCCTTGCAGCTTCCACTCATGCACTCAGCACCAGCCTCGACAACCGAATTCCGTGCGAGATCGTCCAGTTAGACTTCAGAAAGGCTTTGAACAGCGCAGACCACAGCTTGTTCCTATCCAAACTCCAACAGATGGGAATCTCCGGCATGAGGAATTAAAAATTTCCTTTTTCACACTACCTTATTCTTCAAGGGCTCTTTTCGTGATTTAGCACAAACTGGAAACACTACTAACAGGTAGGGTGTCCTCTGAGCTAGGTTATGTGTGCCATTGTGTGTCAAAGGGGCTTTGAGAAAACTAATTGAAGAACACTTCGTCCAAGCTCAAGAGAAAAAATCTTGTTCTTGACCACTAGCTAACACAACATGATGGCAGCAACTAATTACTGTTGTTTTCTTCCGGTGACTTCAGAACGAGGTCTACTGGCACGAAAACCAGCTGTGGTTGTCGTGCTGATGGGAATAGCTCCAATATTCAGGAGCTTGAAGTTACAATTACCAGAACTGCTCCACAGCTTGCATGCCAAATGCTGAGACCACTCGTACAAAACAGGACTTGATCTAAGTCATCCTCACAGTTTGCAACCTGGTTCGCAGCTTGCAACTCCACAAGGTTTTTCTTCTCAAGTGTCTCATAGATGCCGTGAACTACTATGCGTCAGTGGTATCCCAGAAACTCGCTTTCAGACTAATGACTTGAAAGGGGTTTTCGAGACAGCCCTCCCTAAGACAGATTGTGATGAGGAAGAGCTAGAGCCCTCCCAGCCACTGTTTTTTCCCAGATATGCAGAACTACCTTTACTGCACTTACCCAACCATTTACGCAGTTTGTCATATGACGAGTTGCAGATTATTGTCAAGTGACCAATTGTGGCTGCGACATTCATAATTGCATAAGAGATCATAGAATAGATGCCAGAACCCTCATGAGGAATGTTATGCCGCAATGTCAATTTCGGTGGCCCTATTACAGCTATAATCTGTTTCAGCCTAATTTAAAAAAAAAAAAAAAAAGCACTGCCGCCCTTTGGAGCTAATCAGAGCAACGAAGCAAGTATTGTGAGAGCTCTCCGTAGGAGGAGTATAGTCCCACAATATGTTGTCTCGTCCCTCAGCCAAATGTTCCCGTTGTCTCGTTGGTGCCGTAGCTTTGGTAGTGCCCTGTAAGCTGCAGAAGGATGAGTCAACCTAGTTCCAGAAACAGTTCACCTCACGTACGAATATGACCAGAAAATGTTCATGCCACCCAAGGATGAGGTCGACAAATTTCCCAGCGTACGGTCTCCGATTTTCTTCTTGTGGCCCAGATGATGAGCTGCCTCTTGAGTCTTCTCACTTCATCCCCCTGGTTACTGATGGTCCTTGTCTCTGGTGTCCGGCCCTCGCAGCTTGCCTCCACAGTTTGTCACCCTCGTGGTATTCTCTGTGATTCTCCGGGGAACCATCGTACTGGAACAAGAAAGTAACAGCATACAGTGAATGGACGAAGTGAGACACACCTTATACTCAGGGGCAGATCCAGAATTTGGGGGGGGGGGGGGAATTTGTAAGGATGCTATTCTCCCCTTCTTTCGTGTGCACCGGGGGGTCCAGCCATGTCAAATTGCCCTCCGAGAAGGGGGGAGGGGGGGGTCGACTTTGTTTGGGAGGGGGGCGGGGGGGGGCGGCTGCCTCCGTCGCCCCCCTTGGATCTGTCCCTACTTATATTTCTAAATTAGATAAGTACTGTGGGTCTTACTGCATGACGTGCCAAGCGGAGATAAATAATGTCTGGAGCTTGACGGGGGGAGGAGGGGTCTCGACGCATGCTGGACGACAGGTGCCAGATGCTGCCATACCCACAGGGTATCCTGAGGAGAGAGAGAAGACAGGTCTGAGTCCAGGAAATTGGCATGTTTGAGCAACACTTTTTTAGAGGAGTAAAGCTATACGCACTCCGGAGTGCGCTTCGCGCGGAAATGGCTATACGCACTCCTCCGAGAGATCATGCCGCTCGGGCCACCCTTTTCGAACGGCGCGTGAATCACTGGGGCGCTCGTTAACACAGCCCTCCGCCTGCGTTCACGCCGCTTCGCGGCGACAGTATCGGCTGCTAATTACAAAGCGTAACCAGTACACGCCGCTTCGCGGCGTCCAGCCGGCAATCCAAGCCCCGCTGTCCCCGATCGCACCTCCGGAAAGGGAGTCCGATACCATTTAGTTCTGCGAAGTTTCTCGACAACATTCGATTTTTTTTTTTACTGTTCATCGCAAAAAAGGAAATGTCGTAAATATCGCCAAATGCCTCGACAAAACAAAATGTTTGAGAGAAAAAAAAAAAAAAAAAAAAAAAAGTAGGCCCACCGCGGATCGAACCCGCGTCCACTTGCTTATGAAGCGGACACCCTAACCCCTAAGCCATGGCACCTCTTAGGAAACACGTTGTGTCCACTCTTTTTATACGAGAAAAGCGGAGTGCGTATAGCCATTTCCGTCCGAAGCGCCTTCTGTTAATTCACGTTAATTCCCTTCAAGGGACAGCCATCTGACTAGTTAATTCAGAATTATGTTCAATGTGCCCAGTCAACTTGCTTAGCCTGTTTGCAAATATATAACTGGTAAATTCACTTTTTATAATGTTGCGTGTTTTATTTATTTTTTTTTCCCAATATTTTATGCAATGATGCCAACTTCTCTTTTATGATTTAACAGATTAGCAAATCCCAGGTTCGGTCCGGATCCGCGTCATTTGCCACGATATTTATATTTTTCCAATAAAGTGGTGTGCAAGCTTCGATACGTGGAGGTTGCGCGTGAACAAGCAATTCATTGCGTTTGACCGTTTTACAAGTCACGTCCGACGTACAACGACTAAGAAATTAACCGAGTCACATACACTGCGTGGGAGAAAAGACGATCGTGCCATGGCCTGACGCGAAGGACAGCACGAGCACTTTAAAATGTTTGCACTCGCCAGCAACGAACTTGAAGCGGAATCCCAGAATCTCGAACGGCGAAGCGAGTCCCCGGCTTTTTGGCTTCTTGCCTGAGCAGGCCCATTTAGAACACATTCATCGCGTGATTCGGTAACTCACGTGACATTAAAACGCCAAGCGAGGATCCAACCGAAAGGGAAATGTCCTAGGAAAGAGAAATCCGCAGAACAGCAACACCGACAACGCCGACAACGCGACCGGCGCCGTTTAAAAACATGGCTTCGGTTAGGGCAATGAACTTTTTGAAGCTAACGGTAAGTGCTCGATTTTTTCTTTCCGTGTTGGTTTATTATTATTACCTAGCTTACTATGTTTTCTAAAAATATTAACATTAATGCACTCAACTTAGTCAATTGCGATTCTTTTTGACCCTCTTTTTTTTTTTGTTTGTTTTTGTTTTACAACTTCAGTTGTCGCCATCCGGCTTGAGGAGCGCTGTGTATGCGCGATTACCGGAAGTGGCCTTGAGTGGGACCACTGGTTATGATTCCACTGTGGTTGGCGTGGGCAGCTGCTACAACGAGGTATAGGGCATTAGAGTGATAAACTGGCAGCTGAAAGTGACCCCCAATGACCGCCGCCATGTTGTACAATTTTGACCACTAGACACGTGACCAGGCCAAATCTATGACGTAAGCAGACCAAATCTCTGGCGTCAACGATAAGATGGCAGCGCCCAGTGCGTGTCGGAAGCGTTGTGGGCGTTGATCGGAGTGTGTAGATTTCGTGAGCGGAATTCAGTTTTTGAGGGTTTTGTGTGCTCTCCCGCGTAGGAATAACGTGAAGCGCGAGGAAATGAGGCTTTTCTTTTTTACTTAATTCAGAGTAAGCCAGATTCGGTCCCGTGCTTCTCGTACGGGCTCGGATCACTACCTCGGACATCGCTCGGTCGTTCGAGTTTAATTAAAATATCCGCAATCGTTAACCACGGGAGCTCCTCCATAATCGCTGAGTCGAAGGATACGTCGAACCCATCCGGAACGCGGAGTCTAAAGGTATGTAGGACGGAACCAGAACGCGGAGTTCTAACGGTACGGCGGACGTGCCCGGGCAATTTTCTTAGCTCGACCGTCAAGATTCGCATTTGAAGCAGCGAGTGAAGTGTTGAAATCTCCGAACTGCTCGGTGCTGAGCTAACTACGGACCACTTCACTATGTGATCCGTAGTGACGTGAAAAAGACCGACGGCGGTCACTCCGGGCGGACGGCGGCTCCCGGCCGCCTGCCGGGTGCCTTCTGTGAAGGGGCGACAGTCGTGTAAGCAGTACTGTACCAGCTTCTCTTATAGTTATGTTGTTTTCGAGCAGCTTCCCGATCACTAAACCCCGCAAACGCGTGCCGAAATTTCAAAAGGTGTCTGCCAACCTGGAAAGCCTTGAACTCCCAGGGAATTTCGGATCATCTGGGAAAGTCAGGGAATCATTCAAAAAGTGGGCTAAATAAGGGAAGACGACTAGTGAAAGCGGCATGGCGGTTGCTCGTCGGCACGGCCATGCTGAATGACATTGCCGAAATGTCATCCTTCGACTCAAAAACTCAAGGAATTTGATCAAAATAGTCAGGGAAAAACTTGAAAATGTCGGGGAATTTGAAATCAGTAGTTTGTTAGACACAATGTTTGATTCTCTTGGCACTCCACGCGTTTTTACACACGACAGGCACACACCCGTGTATCACACGGCAGCCAGGCCAAGCGGCTGCCAGCCACTTATGTAAGGTCGATAAGACGCAAGCGTGCAACGCTTTCGGACTGCTGTAAATACACCAGCGGGAGCGTCCGGCCGCAGTCCGACTGCCCACGCTAGGACACCCGACACAGACTCCGCGTCCTGGGTACGTCCGACGTATCTTTAGATTTTGCATCCTAGGTACGTCAGACCTATCTTTAGACACAGCGCCTGATAATAGTAGTGAATAGGGTCACGTTCAGTGCGCAAGTCACTTTATTACACTCGGAGAGCGGAATTCCATTCCCGTTGCGCAGGTAGTTCCCGAGCTAGGCATGCACTTGAAGACTATGTTTCACTTTTTCATAAAGCAAGCCTTGAGGGACCCCTCCGCCCTTGTGCACCCATTCGCAGGTCGTGTCGCCTTTCCTCACGTAACTCCCGCAGGTTCAGTGAGTTGCCGAGCCACTGCAGCCCTGGCGTCGCTCGGTACATACAAGAGGCGGCTCACGTCGGTCGTCCAGCAGCGTACTGGAGGGACGCAAAGCTAGCAGCCTCCTTGGTGCACGCAAGACGAGGCTGAGCAGAGCTCCAAGCTCTTCTGACGCACATGTGCACTCCAAGGAGACCGGTGTTGCACCCCGATTCCTAGAGATGTGGTCGCACTGGCAGTCTTGTCGGTCCCTGGGGGCCGTCGAGGAGTGCCAGAAAGCAAAATTCCATCCTTCTTGCGCAGGTAGTTCCCCAGCTGGTCACTTCCTTGACGACGTCGCACCCTCTCTGGAAGCAAGCTTCGGGATGCTCTTGTGCACCCATTTGCAGGTCGTGTCGCCTTTGCTCACGTAACTCCCGCAGGTCCAGCGAGTTGCCGAGCCGCTGTAGCCCCGGCGTTGCTGGTCGTGCATCCTGGTCCTGGTCGTGCATCAACCACCGCTGCCCATTTCCACTGAGTGCTTGGGTGTGGTAGCTTGACGTGCTTTCGCAGAAAGCTGTATGCCTTTGCCGAGTAAAAATGGAGCGTGAGGGCAAACTTGCGCACATCCTCGAGGCAGGAGCAGTTCAGGGACACAATATTTCCACATGACCTCCCTTGCAGTAGTGGTGATGGTGCGTTCAGTAGCGGCTCCCTCAGCTCCGAACGGAGTAACTCGAGTTGGAGTTCTCGGTGCACGTACTGAACGTCGAAACAAGCGCAGCTCTTCAGCCGCTGAGCACGATTGCTTTGTTTGATGTCTGTATTGAAGAAGTCTCTATAAGGTTGTTAAAGGAAAAGGGAGTGTCTGTTGTGGGAGCCACAGGTTTCCCTCCCCCAAGGGGACGTAAGCTGCGAACATGCAGACGTTCCTTCTGGAGTCGTCTGGCTTTAAAGGGGCCCTGCAATCATATTTAAGCGTCTACCTTTTTTTGCAGTTTCCACGTCTTTTGGGGTTCGGGCAAGCCAGCGGGCACGGAGAGAGTAACTAAATATCAGTGAATCATATTTTAACCGAACGACGCGGAAACCTCCTCCACCTACGAGGGCGACCCACGTTGCCGAAACCGCGCCATATGTGACGTCTTTGGTCCTGGGCTTACTACAGGTCAGAGCCGCTAAAAGCTCGTTTTTAGTCGAAACACAAAATATAAGTGGCGGGAACCGTTTAAATTATTTATAAAAGTAGTTTTTGTTCAGTATTTTACATCAGAAAAGAACCGAATGCAGTTTATAAAGTACTGAAACAAGAAATGACCCGCCGCCATACCCGCCACCAAGCAATGGAAAAGGCGGCGCACACTAGAAAGAAATACTGGGATTAGGCGCCGACACGGAAAGGTCCCGGATGTACGCGGCGGCGCTGCAGTCGTGTGGACTGGAGGATCTGACCGGCCCCAAGCGTTCCGGTGGCCTTTGGCGAGAAGCTTTGTCTTGCGGTTCGGCCGTTTCGCGGTATGGCAGCGCGAAGTAGCTCCCATTCTGAACTGATCTTTACCCCGTGTTTGCTGTCGTTTGTGGCCAATGAAGTGTCATGCCGAATTAGTGTTTAATCGCGCAGCAAATGCAATGAGAGCCGCCCTGGCTGCCCGCTGCACACAGCTTATCAAGAACATGCTTTATTGGCGCCCTCTCGCGCCGTCGACACGGAGTGCGGCAGCCGTGAGCATTCGCTTGGCTCATTACCCCTCCTCTAGTTCACGGCCACTCAAGCAACCAAGGACGTCACGAGGGAGGTTATTTTTTGCTTGTACTTGTAATTTTAATTTGCCTATAACTTTTAACATAACGCAAATTTCGAGAAAAGAAAAGTTTCATTAAGTTACTACGTTCAATGCGCTCAGGTTTGGTGCAAATTAAAAACCAGCAAAAAGGTCCTTGCAGGGCCCCTTTAAGCCTGCTCGTTCCGAATCGTGTCAGGGAGAGTATGCCACCCTGCTGGCCTACTCTCGCACTCCTCCGCACGTCTCACATTTTCGGGGGACCTGCGAGATCGTGTGGGACGATCTTCTGAATTGATGGCCGTCTGGCGATTAGTCCTGAAGTGTGCTACGGGCGACGGGTCAAGTGCGAAGAGATCCTATGAGTGCTGTGCAATTTAGGACACCTTTAAAAAATCCCAAAGAAAGCTGCTTCTTTTTTTTTTGTGGATGTCATGTCTGTTGGATTTTTCACTAGCCAGTGTTGTTAAACTTCTATGTGCCAAGAAATTGAGAGAGAGGAGGGGATGAGAGTGCAGGGATGTCAAAACGCAGAGCTCCGATTGGAACGATTAGTGGGTAGACCTAAAGCTAACTGCCTTTGTCTGTACTGCACATGCAGAACGTCGGTGTCCAGCGTTTCCCATTTGCATTCGAATGCGTTTGACGAGTGCAGTGGAGATAAAGGCAGCCTTTGTTTCTGCTGCACTCGTCGAACACGTTCGACTGCAGAACGTTGGCGTCCAGTGTTTGGCACTCGCATTCAAACGTCCTCGACGAGTGCAGTGGAGACAAAGGCACCTAGCTTTAGGTGTACCCACCAATCCTTCTAACCAGAGCTCGGGTGTCCTGACGTCCCCGCGTGCTCTCTTCCACTCTTCTCCTTCATTTTCTTGGCACATGCATCATGGGCAGATTTTAAGGATGGGGGGACTAGGGCCCCCAAGGTTAACTTTTTTCAGTGAAAAATCTACATATGCCAGCTTTTGTTAGGAAGAAATGATTAGTGGCTTCAATCCATACTCGAGAACCGAACTAAACGCAATAGACTACTTGCATAAATTCCTGCATGCTTCACGGCGCGCGTTGCACTCTGGGAACTAGTTAGCCAGGGAGGAGAGTGGCATGGTTTTGGTTTCGATCGACACGTCGACAAGAGATTATACACGGAGTGTGGACTATAAACGGCCGTTATTTCATGTTTTCTGGTCCCGAGAATGCCATTTGTGGTCTTTAAACTAACCTAAATGGCCAGACCTTGAAGCTTTAGCACAAGCCTGAGACGTATAAATGCTTGTTGTATTTTTGTACTTCAGCCTTTTTGTTAGCGTTTCGAGGTATGTGGACGAGCCAGTGCTGGGAATCTCGACGCTGCAAAGTTCGGGGATCTTGCTTGTGTACGAATCAACAAGCTGTAGCAACCAATAAGTATGCATACATCGAGCATCATCATTTACATTAGTGTTGTTGATCAGGAAGATTTTTTTTGTTTTTCGTGCGTCCATAGACGAAATATAACTTTTTGCAATTACTGTTTTTCTTAATACGCCTGAGTATGCGAAGTAAAACTCGGATGTGCCATTAAAAAGCTCCATTCAAACACACTTCTCATCTCTTATCTGTACTGCCCTGCAGCACTGCACGAAGTGAAGTCCCCACCCGCTTGCCTTCCACTAATATTCAACATCACGTATGCGCATAAAGTTATCCTGCAATAATATAGGTACATTTGCACATACAAAAAAAGAAAGCAGAAGTCGAGCACTTGTGTGAACAATGTCGCACCGTTCGCCGGAAGTGCACCGGACGGGCATGAATTCCGCGGTGTGCCGAACGAACGAAATTATTCAAGGCACATTTGACGGTTGCTAATGGCCATAATATTTGTTATGTGTTTGCTTTCCTCCTGACTGAGTATGCCAAGATAATTTCAGACACGCCGTTCAGGCACAGATCTTGGGCGTCAGCAAAAGCTCGTCCAAGAAGGCTTAGTGAGGAGTAGGGGACGCTTGTTAGGGCCTCCGTCGTAGCTATCCGATCTTACCGTTTGCGAAAACTTAATCTTCTATCAGCATAAAATTTGAGTGTGAGATATGTGATGACAAAAGGAAGACATCATAGTAACTTTTGTGCAGTAATGAGGTTGAATTTATTGTGTTTCCTTAAAAGTTAATGCACCAACGCTGGGCTCAACTTTGATACTCGTGTGAGGATGTGGCTTGCTTTTCGCCCAATGAAGTAACAAGAAGCGTATGTTTGGCAAACAAAATACGGTTAGGGTTCAAGGTGACCAAGTTTCAGTTGTAGTTCACTGGTACTGGACGGGATAACTGACACTGAGCTCAAAGATGCACTCGTGGGGTGAGGTGACTAAGCCACGTCTTACTACGTTTGCATACGCACGCATAATATCCGGTGTTTCTGGAACCAAGGAAAGTGCCCCGGTCTTCGTTTTGTATCGCTCGAGAATCAGTGTATTGTACATTCGTAAAAAAAGTCAGATAATCGAAAACACAAGCAGCGTATTCGCTCGTGGCGTGATAGCACGAGATGAAGCTGCTCAGTCGAAACCGAAACTGAGTGGCCAACTAGTTCCCAGAGTGCACTGCGTGGTATTTCGCCGCGATGGGGCGCGTCGGTTTTGGAAGAAGTCTATTGCAAAGCCGCCATTTCTCCCGCAGCAGCCACTAAGGAAACTACACGGCTACACTTAGTGGTTCCGTCGAGTCGCAAAAGAGCCAGTGGCGCTAAAGTTCCTGTATAGGCTCCCTACGGGAGCCAGAGTTGAGTGTTCATCCCTGTAGCGCCGTCTTTTCTGCACGGCCTATGGAGCCTGCTCCTCATGTGACTGAATTCGGCGAATGGCAGCACAGTGTGCTCAAAAGCAGGGGAACGTATGCCAGGGTGCGTGCAATGTGTACTTTCGTGCACGGCATTTGAGTCTGCTCCTCACATGATCGCATCTCGGTGAGTAGCGGTGCGGCGGTATGTGGAAAACAGTCATGCAACTATGGCTCCTGTAAAGAGCCTATACAGGAACTCTATGTGGCACCATCTCGCAGGGCCATTTTGCAGTTGCTAAATAAAACAACTTGCATGTTTTAATTTGTCGCAAAAGGGTGGCGCTGTTATCGTATTTAGTTTGGCCTTGGTGGCGCCAGCGGTCCAGGTTCCGAGAGTGAGTTTTCCAACTGAGCGTTTTAATAACGTTGGTGTTTAGTGACATAACAAATATTAGGTTAGCAAAACAGATCTGGGCAACATTTTGCCCATGATATCATCTCCCTTTCCCCCCAGTCTGCCCCATAAATTTGCCCCTGCTCTGCATTGTTCTGCATGTTCGGGTCAGATATTGGTTCCTGTTGACCTGATGGACTCCTTTGTTCTCTGCATTCATCATAGGTTACCGTCTTGAATCATGGACCAAGACTGCACTCTTAGGCCCACTCCTTTTTGGTGGATCAGGTCTTGCCATCTTCCCCTTTCGTGGCTTCCTGTCGTAATTAAATAAATTGTCATATTTTTTTCTGATGGTGGTGCATACCTCTTGCCACACTTGACAAAAATAGTGCGGTGAATCCATGCCACAGATTACTGTGAAACATGGAGGAAGGTAATTATTTAGAAGATTAAGCTCCGAAAGGTTTGATGGAAAGACGATAGATATACCCCGTTTAATATTTCTGGCCACTTTAAGCATGCTATCTCCGAAGTATTTCACCTTATCATTGCATCGGCTTTTGACCATTCACACTTGCACGGAAAAGCAATCGGCAAGGGTTTCCAAGTCTGTTCTGTTAGCATTTAATTACTGAAACAAGGAAACAAGGTTAATAGACATTACTAAGTGTATTTGGGCTCAACTAAATGTTCAAACTTTAGGCTATTTTGTTGCCATTGTTATAAGTTTCTGCTAAGGTGAATATGTGTTTCTTATATTAATTAAAACAAGAAAACAAAAGAAACACTGATTACATTTGTCCTCGGAGTTTTTACAGAAGACCCATCGCTATCACCATCACTATTTTGATTTTTTCCAAGATGGCCGTTTTGTTTCCTGAACGTTGTGACTTCGGCGATTTACGCGACTTACGAACAGCACTGCATAATTGGTACGTTAATTTTGGTGGCTAATTATCGTGTAATATCGTGGGTATCTTGTGTTTGCACAGAAAGTAGTATTTCAGGTTCAGATTGTTCTTCGTACAGCGTTAGCTCGAGCTCGGTGGGTCGTCTCCTTTGAACTGCTTGAATTTTGTTCACGTTTCTTTCCCTCCCAAACCCATCACACTTTCTGGTTAATTTTACTGTTTTTAATACCTGCTATTTTGCTAGCAAATATCTAGAATCGTAGGTACCATGCAGCTCTACCTGCACTATTCTTTTTATGTTGCGCAATTGCAAGAACGGCTTTTGTTTTGAAATGTGTTATTTAACTTGCGGAGTTCTATATCGTTAGGCAGCCCAGTTATGTTCGCAAAGAACACTCGGCTAAGCGGGGGCGGATAGCACTTGTGTTGATGAAATGTTTTGCTTCCGCATATCCGGAAAGCATCGGGCAGCTGTCAAGTATCTAGTGACGAGCCGAAGGAAGACGGTAATGTTGGTGGTACGAAACTGAATAGTACCCTTTCTTAAATATTTATTTATTTGCTTGTCAGCTCGGCACTGCCGCCTATACCTGTACAATACCTTGGAAGATAATGCAAATACGGAGACAAAACTGTACAGTGGTTATACTGTGCATCTGCACTCTGAATAACGTGATGTCTCGGTAGCCACGCACGCTTTGTTACAGAGAAATTTGTTTCGCTACCTGCCTAGGCGTTACTGAGGTGCTTTAGCTGCGTGCCTTTATTTTATGCCAATAGAATGTACTGCACCAACCCATCCTTGGAGCAGTTGTAGAGGGGCGCCGTTTAGTGAATCCATTCGATCGTCGTAAGCAAATGTGAAAGACGCTAAAGGCTACTGCACGATTCAGTGAGGCTTGTTGACCTATGCTTTCAGCACCCGCTCTCCTTTTTTAAGCCATAAACCAGGCAGAACGTAAAATTATTGTGAAAACGGCAGGGTTGTGACATGCGCGAAAATTTGTCTATCATACTCTGAACATGCTGGCCGCCCAAGCGACCGACTTGCTGACTGACCGGCTCGGCTTTGTCACTGGCAAAGGCGGAACAAGAAAATGCTAGAGCATGCAGCCAAGTTTGGTGAATTGCGTATCTCTAAAAACAAATTTGCTAAAAGGTTGTTTGTCGCCATTCTCTTAAAAGGCAACTCCGGCCAAAACTCAAAATAAATTACTGGTATCGCTGTAGTGACACAAAATACGACCCCAGCCAAAATATTATGTCCGTGGGACGCCGCATTCTCAACTAATGCCGATAATAAAAATGCGAGCCGCTGCTGCTTAGCGGGCGGCCAGCGGGGTGCCGATCGCTAAAGCAACATTGGGCCAAGACGTCAGTATCATTCTTTTTTCTTCTCCGGTCCGGGCGTTGCGCGGAGTGTGCATGTGATTGGCGTGTTTAGCCGTAGCTTTTATCTGTAGCCCATGTAGCTTCGGCGTAGCCTCTTGTTTATTTGCTTGCGAGGACTCCCAAGACTCGTTTTAGCGAGTAACTCGGTGCGCCCAAGACTGCCCAGTTGTTCCTCAAAAGATGCTGAGTGCAACTTGTAGCGCTATGGGATGCTCAAACAACCCGCTGCGCAGCACAGAGGTGCTTTTTGACAAGTTTCCAACGGACCGGAAATTGGAGAAGGTGTGGGTGAACGCTGTTCGGCAAGTGGACTTTGGACTTCGGCTTTTATGCGCCTGAGGAAAAAAGAACGAAAAAACAGATGCGTACAGCCCAGCACACATGTGTTCGGGCGCCGCGGCCCACGCCGGAGAGCCTCAAAGCTTCGTGTCTCGGACTGACCCGCCGCGCGAAAGCGAGAGGGCCCCCAGTACTGTACGTCACTGGCAGCGCAGCGTAGACCAACGCCGCTCCATCCTTGGAGCCCCGATGACAATTTAGGCCTAGCGACGAGTACGGAAGACCGCACACACGGCGACAGCCGCCGAGTATGGCACTGGACGAGTTCACTCGTTTTGCAGTCGCAAGCTTTTGGGTATACAAGTGACGGGTACGGCATAGCGCACGCACGGCGGCGGCCGAGCACTGCATTGTACGAGTTCACGGGTTTTCCAGTCCCTAGCTTTTGGGTATACGCACTAACTCTTGCTACATATGCTGGATAACTACCATGTACACAGAATTAAAACAAAATCAGCTGACTTCCTATCTTTAGACGGCTAGAGCAACAGAGGTAGGTGCCGCTCGGCCTGCGTACTCTTTGAACGAGAACGATCCTGACGTCAGATTCACATAGCGGCTGATTTCCAGTGTTGCCGGGGCCTCGAGCGGCTAGTTTCGGTTTTGTTGGCCGCGCCCCAAACAAAACTTTGGGGCGTCGATATCTTTAAAACTACGCACGATAACGAGAAAAAAATTACACCTTGCAATTCAGGGACGCTGACTGCATTGAAAACAGTCATAATCCCAAACTCGAAAGTATGGACCGGAGTTGCCCTTTAACTGAGTGTCTTCTTGAAAGGATTCAAGAAAAGGGGGGTTTCAAAACCGGTGCTTGGGAAAACAGATGCCTCCGCTCAGGCGGTACATGCCAATGTTCTCAGATCTATCGGTTGACAAGCTGCACGGAAGAGCAGCGTTAAAAAAAAATGAGACGTTTACAAGTCTAATGCGAAAGTAGAACGCAGCACTTGACGAGGAGGGGAGGGTTTACCTCTCCTTTCCCTCCAATTTAGCAGAAAATGTTAGCTAAATTTCCTGCCCAATTTAGCGGGGGAAAATGACGTCAGATGACTAACACCCATGAACAAATTCAGGTTCTCCGCTAGACTTAGCGGAAAAATTGACGTCACGTGACCTCAACACCAATTCAATTTCCCGTTAAATTTAGCGAGGTAGTTGCATAGATGGCGACACCGCTAAATGCGGAAACAGGTGCCTAAGAGCTATAAGAACCACAATAAAATC
Organism: Ixodes scapularis; assembly: GCF_016920785.2. Classification (NCBI taxonomy): domain Eukaryota; kingdom Metazoa; phylum Arthropoda; class Arachnida; order Ixodida; family Ixodidae; genus Ixodes; species Ixodes scapularis. The sequence continues at coordinate 100,617,079 of NW_024609879.1, read as the reverse complement.
ACTTTCCACTGCAGTTAATGTGCATCGAACATTCCACCGGGTCTGTCCATAGGGTGGGCTGATAGTGTGGCAGGCACCACTGAGCGGATGCACCACAAAAAGTCATCTGGCGTTTTCAGAAGCTTGTCAACAGACCTAGATGTGAAAATGTTTGTACATGTATTGCTACCATTGCCCAGGGGGACCGGATATTGTTGGAGATCTGTGTTTGCTAAAAAATGTTTTTACAATGTTCACACTTTGGTCAATGCAAGCACATCTTTTTTTTCCCTAATATTGACTAACAGCATTGCAGCAATCAATCCAGTTGACACCGAAATGTTATAAGCAATAAAGAAATTAAAACCAGGCTGTTCTGTGAGTGCAGATTTTATATCTTGTTTTATTGTTAAGGGCGGCAGTGGTTTGTTTGTCCCTTTATTCAAGCATGCATTTCATCTACGAAAAATCATGATCTTCCATTGTGCTGGAAGAGGTCTCGTAGTACAAGTAAAGGACGCTGGTGACATGTATAGGGTAGACAGTCATTGTCTCGTTTCCCTACTGTATGCTCGTTTGAAAGTGTCTAGATGTACACAGACATGGGTCTTTTTACTCGTTAAAAAGCGGCACTATTCAATGCAATTTTTTTTTCTAAGGTTGCTCAGGAAAAACTTTTATGTAAATTCGAATACACAGCACCATTATTTTTTGACGGAAGCAAGTTCATATAATTTATTTTGATTTATAACATGCTTTTGATATGATCAACCACAAATTTGTTTCGTAAAAACCTTTATTGCATGGTGTAGCATTGCCACTTTTAAAAGTCGCTCACGAGGTGAGGACGCTGGGAGAAACCTCAGTTCCCTGCCTCCAGCATGAGCTTCCTACCTTTGGCAATGCATAGAGGCCGGACATTTGTAAGACACTCCCAGCCATTCGCATTCCGTTAACGACGATATCTAACCTATCGCCCGAATCGTGTCTGGGCGTTCAGTAGACCATCAAATGTTTTTGTACCAACTTGGAGTGGTGCCTCGAGGACCAAATGTAAGACGAGAATGGCAGGGAGGAGCTTCCTATATTTGGCAATGCTTTGGCATCTTGCAAGCCTCAACAATCCACGCAGAGCGAAAGCATGAGAAAAGGCGACAAGTGCTCGCTGGAGGTTGGGCATTAAGAGATGCCCTGCATTTCTCATCTCGTCGGCGACTATTAGCACCAAGATGTTCTGGTGATATCCTTTTTCGTTTGCGACATCACGGGCAGTTTGATACTTCAGCCCTATGTTCCAGGTAAGAAAAAAAAAAGCCTTTCATGCAAGGCTTGTCAAAATATTAGGTGCCGGAAAATATCTACTCTGTCTTTATTAAGAATCCTATGTTCTGCGGCCGCATTGAAAAGCACTGCAAAAGAGCCCACATACTCGCCTGATCTCACCACACCAGTCTCCCCCTGCACGTTAAGTTCTGTCTGCTATGGTCACCTAATGTCAATAGATGCACATTCCAATGCAGCAACTGAAGCTAGCTACAGCCACACTGTCTTCCAAATGCAGTCTGCTACTAATGCAACAGTAGCTTGGGCTACAAGCTAGGCTTCCAAACAGTCTGCAGGTCACCCCTCGCTTTGGCGAGGGGGTGACCATGTGGTCAGCTGCTGCAGTTTCCCAAAAGTTTTCATACCTACAGTAAATCAAGCAATATTCAAAAGTTGAAAACTATCTGCTATAAGACAGTGGCATATACCGAAGCCTTAGCAAATAGTTTTGAGCATTGAGGAAATATATTTTTCACCACATTGGTGGTGCAAATTCTCTATTTTGATCAACTAGAGTGCAGCACAATAGGGCAAGCACTTTGGTACAGTGATTGCATCAGAGTGATGGTGAACCCCCATCGCATCCGAGCTAGCAGAGCAGACCCCTGCCAATGGTCTCATGCCATCCCTTCAATTTATTTCTAGATCTTTTCACCCTCCGTTGCATAGGCGCTGCCACCTTGGAATTGCATGACACAGCCACCATAAAGTGGCTTCAAATTGTTGCTCCTCTCTCCCACCGCTTCTAAGCAAAGGCATATTGTTTTTTTTTTGTTTTTTTGCCGCATTTTGTAGCAATTTTTTGTTCTGCTTTGTGAAGTGTCGTCTGACACTTATTTTTACTGCCTAACTGCATGCCATCATTATATGCACAACTTGCGCACCTTATTTTATAACAGGTTACGACTATTTGCTCTATCGGCATACCAGTAGGCCGAAGAGAAAGCAGAGAAAAAAAGCAGACGATAGGCTATGTTTTTTTCTTCTTGCTTTGCGGCAATGCGATAGAGTTGTTCAAAGTCCTGCCGACTTTAGGCATACCTTAACTCAATGCCGGCTTTTGGTGTTGTTTGCACAAAAAGAAAGCTTAAAAGAAGAAAAGAATTATATGCAGAGTTATAAAGTTTACTACTTTGTATTTCTGAAAGGACAATATAGAATTCTCATTTTGATCAAACCAGTCTCATGTAGCTCTAAGTGGTGGATACATGCTCTACGATCGCATCAGGCAGCAAACTATACTGTGCCTCAGTGAAACTTTTTGGCAAAAGGCGAAAACTTTTTCTCGGTTAAGTCCTGCCAAGCAAAGTACCGGCATCCAGCTATGGTCAGCACACCACCACAAGCTGGTAGGGCACACTAGTTTTTAGCTCCACACTGTGATAAAGGAGAGTGAAATTAGATGTGTTCTATCTAAAGCACTGCGCAGGCCTACCGTAAACCTTGGTCAAGGTTGAGCTGCTCTACCAAGAGCGATCTGCTATCTGTTCTACTTTCACACATTCTGGCAGACAGATTGGACAAATGTGATTCAATATGCTTCCCGGCCTTCTAATTGAGTGCAGCCTACGAAAGAAACTCATTTTCAAAAAAAGCTGCCACAACATGGCAGTCGAGCAGCCCGCTAAAGCTGCAATCTTGTTCAAACAAGTGTAGCAGTGGTCTTTGTATGCTGACTAAGCGCACTTTGTTGTCGGGACGAACAGAACGGGTTGCCAGGAGGCCCGGGACTGGCCTCGAAAAGTAGGCCCACACAGTGCTCTAATGGCACCACCATGGGACCAAACACAAGCGAGGCTCGGCAGCTCTGCTGGCATTCAGTCTGTGGCAATGGACTTCCGCTTGTCCAGGGATGGTGCTCAGTCTATACAGTACATATCCAGAAAGAGGAGATCGTAATTGAACTTGGCAGCTTACAGAATTGGTTTGTTTCTATTCCTTTATTTTACCCCCGGAGCCTGGGGCATTACACAGTGCAATTGTAAATGCAACCATAGGAAACAAACATCTTAAACAATGGTGTGAACAAGTTATACAATAGTGGTTAAAATGCAAGACCAAAATATATGAAACTTAAAGGACACATCATAGGAATTCGCATACTGCTGCCGACACGCCAGATCCCACATGGTCCGTCAAACAACCATAGTCCAGCCTGGTTCTTTCACAAAAGTGGGAATTCCGTTCCCTTTTATTTGTTCCTAAAACACAACGCTCAAAAACACTCAGTCTAAACTGCAAAGACATGCGACATTACACCGATATTCGCACTCGCACGTAAAGCCAAAGCTAAACACAAAGAGGGCCCCCAGGCCTCGTCTCCCACGATTACCTGAGATCCGGTCGCACACACTTGCCTGTTCTCGGCACCGCCCAGTCCCCAGAGGCCCTTCTCCCCCCGGTCCCCCGTCAATATATCGATGGGCGAGGAGGTTTCTCCTCGGCCGCCCTGGGGCACCTGTGATGCGCTCTAAAGGCACTCTAAAAATCAAACTTTTATCTGTTTACTTTGCTCACCTTCTGTGATGCGACACGCCATCACATTCTACTCCGTTTCGCCTTGTGTTGTACCGCAGCCGACGATACGAGCCACCGGAGCCAATCCAACTCTGTCGCTGCCAGATGACACTGTGCTCCACGTGCCGTTGCGCCCAACGGACAAGCCACGTGACACACCTTCGGCACTCGATTGGCTCCAATGGCTCGCAGCATTGAGAGTAAAGTGCGGTATTGCATTTTGTGCTCTAGTAACTCACCACTGCCGAGCTGCTACGCCAGAAGCATTCAGCAGACCCCACCAACTCTGCCGCCCCTACGCTCCGTTCACCCCTACGCTGACAGGGCGGTAGGAGCCATGCGGTTGGTGGGCCAAGCTTTTATTGCCTCATGTCCGATCTGCACATCTGTATGAGAAAGGGGCATGATAAGTGATGCAAGACTGACAATCGGCTGGTTCACCGAGCATGTAGCCTCCAGTGCCCTGTCAGTTAAGGGGTGAATGAAGTCTAAAGTTGGTATATAACAGCCATCTACTGTCCCACTCTCAGGCATGCCACCCTTGACCAGTCCAGTCGTTGATCTTTAAGCAAGGTTAAGCAATGACTGCCTCGTGCCACCACACAAGAAGGTGTCCACGGAACAAAGCCGCATTTGTGTCTACTCGCACCTTTGAGAAAATTGGTTGCCATAACCCACACCTCGTCGGGGTAGAAAACTTTCGAGCCCTTTATTTCCTGTGTTGTACAATACCCCAAGAGGTACCTCTGTTGAAACGGGACTATCTTGACCCCCTCGGTCAGAAGCGAGGCCCCTTGCGGCCATTCAGCGCCGTCTACTGATTCATAGATGTTGCTCCTTTCGATAAAATGTCTTGTTGTGAAGGAAGAAGTAAACGTGCTGCGGCGCGGGCTGCACGCACTTGCACTGGGACTTGCATGGCGTCTGGTTCGATTATGACAACTGGCGACGAGAGATAAACCTTAATATACTGACGCAGTGCCGCGACAAAGATATTGAGGAGAGGTACGTGACAAGATGCCGGCCGTCGGGAAGCTGGAAGCGTTTGATGCAAGTACAACTGAGTTTGCGGAATACCAGGAGCGTGTTCTCATGTACTTGCTGGTCCACGATGTTGCCGAGGAAAAGAAATCTGCCGTATTTCTGACAAGCTGCGGGACAGCAACATACTCACTGTTACGAAGTCTGCTCGCGCCAACGAAACCAGGGGAGGCGACGCTCACCGAAATCTTCGCAGCTCTCAATGCCCATTTCAAGCCCAGGGTATCGGAAGCTGTTGCAAGCTTCAAATTCTTCTCAAGGCGACGGCACGAAGGTGAGGCTGTCAGTGACTATGTAGCGGCGCTAAACAAATTGGTAGATGACTGCAACTTCGGCACCACGCGCGACCGCATGATGAGGGACCAGATAGTGTCCGGTATCAACGACACGGGAATGCAGACACGGTTATTGGAATCGTCAGACCTGAACCTTGAGTCTGCAAAGCAACTGGTCATTGCAATGGAAGCCGCAAGGAAAGACGCCCACACCCTCTGTCCTCAGCCTGAGTCAGCGGCCGCAGTGGAGCCCACCAACTTTGTGGAACCTCCCAGACGGAATGCGGCTAACGCAGTCGAGCGTGGCTGTGATCGGTGTGGAGATAAACATCAAACGTCCCGGTGTCGCCACCGGGCAAGCACTTGTTTCAAGTGTGGACGTCAGGGGCACATTGCAAGGGCCTGCAGAGCGGCACCGACTGGCTCAAAGAATCGAATGGACTCTCGCTCTGTGCACCAAATGGACGACCTCCAGGAAACACAACCCGAGGTAGACAAGTGCGCCATGTGGTCGTTGCGATCAACGGGACCCGGGCCCACGCAGATTAAAGCCATTGTGAACGACGTGCCACTAGTCATGGAGCTGGACACCGGCGCCAGCGTTTCCATCATCGTTGAGCAAAAGTTCAATGCACTGTTTCCTGGAACGCCGTTAGAACACTCCGAAGTGAGACTGAAGAGCTATTCGGAAGAGCTCTCATCGGTTCTGGGGAAGATTACTGCAGCAGCCAAGGTGGGAACACTTGAGTCGACACTGCCCTTGTTTGTGGTGAAGGGGACATGTCCGACATTGCTGGGCAGAGACTGAATGGAAGCATTCAAGATTACTATTTCAAAGCCTGAGGGGGTGAATGCAGTCCATTCCGTCACAAGCCTAGTCGAACAATTCAGCGAAGTTTTTTCAGACACGCTTGGGACAATGCAGGGTGTGTCAGCAAAGATCATCCAGAAGGAAGGGTCAAGACCGAAATTTTTTAAAGCACAACCAGTGCCATTCACACTCCGGGACAGAGTAGTAGAGGAACTTCAGCGTATGCAGCGCGAAGGCATCATACGCCCTGTCAAGACGTCGCAGTGGGCTGCACCCGTAGTTCCTGTTGTCAAGCAAGATGGCCACGTACGCCTTTGTGGCGACTTCAAGATCACCATCAATCCAGCGACGGTCAGCGAAAGCTATCCAATTCCTAGGATTGAAGAGCTGTTCGCGAAACTGACCAACGGGGTGAAGTTCACCAAGCTCGACCTAAAGGACGCGTATCAACAAGTCCAGCTAAATGCACAGTCACAAGAATTGGTCACGATCAACACTCTGAAAGGCCTGTTCACGTTTACAAGGCTTCCGTTTGGCGTGGTGTCCGCCCCTGCCTTGTTCCAGCGAGAAATGGACAATCTCCTGGGTGATCTGCCGCACGTTGCGGTCTATTTCGATGACATTCTTGTGACCGGCGCAAGTGACGAAGATCACTGGAAGAATGTGTGCCGGGTCCTCGGGCGCCTTCAGGAGGCAGGCCTTCGCTTGAAGCTAGCTAAGTGCGAGTTCATGAAGGAGCGTGTGGAGTATTTAGGGCATATCATTACGTGCAATGGGTTGCACCCCAGCTCCAAGAATGTCGAGGCTGTCCTCTTGGCTCCGAGACCGCAGGACGTCAAAAGCCTCCAAAGCTACCTGGGCCTTATTAACTTTTATCGCAAGTTCATTCCCCGACTTTCTGCAGTACTGCACCCGCTGAATCGTCTGCTGGTTCCGGACGTACCATGGACTGGGACGTCATCTCAAGAGGAGGCTTTCTCCCAGAGTAAGTCCTTACTGGCATCAGCAGAAACGTTGGCCCATTTCGACCCAAAGAAGAGAACTGTGCTGGTCACGGACGCATCTCCGTACGGTCTCGGTGCGGTTCTTGCACAGAGGGAGGCGTCGGGAGAAGAGCGACCTATCGCATTTGCGTCGTGGAGCCTGGTTGCTGCCGAGCGAAACTACAGCCAGCTTGATAGGGAGGCGCTTGCTATGATGTTCGGAGTGACGCGTTTCAAGCAGTACCTTTGGGGGCGTTCGTTTGAGGCGGCCACTGACCATAAACCACTCCTTGGGCTGTTGGCAGCTGACAAGCCCATTCCAGAGTCATGTTCGCCACGTATCTTACGCTGGGCATTGTTCTTGTCGGGGTATGATTACACCTTGAAGTACAGGCCTGGCGGACAGATTCCTCACGCAGACGGACTGAGTCGGCTCCCCTTACCTACAACCGAGTTTCAGGTCGAGTGCCCCCCAGAGGTGTTTATGCTCCAAGGATGCTACCCAAGAGTATTGTCAGCCCAAACGGTTGCAGCAGCTACGAGCAGAGATCCGTGCATGTCACAACTGCGAGCAGCACTGTGGACTGGTCAAAGGCCGCCCTGTGGACATCCGTGGAAGCCATTGAAGCATGGTTTCAAGAGATGAGCGTTCAGAGTGATTGCATTTTACTTGGAAGCCGAGTAATTGTCCCCACGTCTTTACAGGCAGATGTGCTCCAGTTGCTACATGAAAGTCATCCAGGAGTCTCCAAGATGAAAGCAGTGGCCCGGAGCCATGTATGGTGGCCAGCTCTGGATGAGGACATCACGGCAGCAGTGGAGGCATGCCCTACCTGTCAAGAGCATCAGCGAGCGCCAAGATCGGTACCAGTGAGGCCATGGCCATTTCCGGAAAGGCCGTGGTCTCGACTGCATGTAGACTTTGCTGGACCCCCGAGAAACACCTACCTGTTCATTGCCGTCGACGCTTATTCCAAATGGATCGAGGTATTTCCAGTAAGCACATGCTCGACGTCTGTGACAGTTGATTGTCTGCGGAAGATGTTTGCTATTCAGGGGCTGCCGGATGTAGTTGTATCAGACAATGGTCCGGCATTCGTGAGCGAAGAATTCAAGACATTCTTACGGAAGAATGGCGTAAGACAAGTGCTGGTGCCCCCATACCACCCCGCGTCCAATGGAGCGGCCGAGCGAGCTGTGCAGACGATTAAGCAGAAGTTGAAGAAGGCCGGATCGGGGGACCTTCATACGCAAATAGCCAGACTGCTGCTGTCATACAGGACGATGCCGCATGAAGTGACGGGCTGTAGTCCTGCTGAACTTTTGATGGGTCGGAAGCTCAAGACTGCGCTGGGCTTGCTGCGACCCGATCTTCGGACCACAGTGAACCTAAAACAGCTCCAGCAGGACGTGCGCAAAAATGGACCATACACTAGGGTCACGGATATTCCGCCCGGAACACCAGTCTTTGCTCGGAATTTCCGACCCGGACCTAGGTGGGTGCCGGCTACTGTAGAGTCTGACCAGGGATTTGCATCGACGGTGAAACTGCCAGATGGCAGAGTGTGGACAAGGCACCACGATCACATCCGCGTGGCACCGAGATGCCCCAGTTTTTCTGGTAGCGCGGAACTCCCATCAACAGCTCGTCCATGCACACCAAGTGTCGACCTGCCTCCTGTAGGCACAAACGCTGCTGACACCACACCCTCGACGACGGAAATCTCCCCGGATGTGGGCACAAATTCAGCTGTGAATTCTGGGGATGATGTGCACCAACCCGCCCAGTCCAGTGGTACTACTGACCTCGCAGTCAATCCGGACGCTGCTGACACCACAGCCTCGACTACGGTGATACATCAGCAGACCCCAGTTCGTCGAGGTACACGAGCGCGGAAGCCCGTGGTGCGGTTTTCGCCCTAAGCAGTGGATGAACGTTTGGCTGTGCATCATTTTCGCATATTTTTTTTGTTGTGTCCTAACAAACATTTTGCCGTGCATGTTTTCTGCAAAATTTTTCTACTATTATATATTTCACTACTCCTTGTGAGGGGGGAAGAAGTGTTGTGAAGGAAGAAGTAAACGTGCTGCGGCGCGGGCTGCACGTACTTGCACTGGGACTTGCATGGCGTCTGGTTCGATTATGACATGTCTGTGGCGACAGCTGGAGCTAGTGAAAAAGCGGACACCATAGCTCTTCCCAAAGCACCCTGTTCTTTCTCAAGAGCGGCTAGTTCATCCAGGAACAGTGCAATGGTGCTTGGTGGTCTGTGATTGCAGACCACCGGTCATAGCCCCAGTAACGGTGGCGCCGGCGCCCCCCCCCCCCCCCCCCCCCACTGACGTCACTCAGGTGACAAGCATTTCACTCGCATGACGTGACTCTAAGCCATACTCACTATGGCTGGCGACAACCCGTAAAAGGCATGCGCTGGCCCTTTGACCCACGCGGAGCGCAGTGCAGGAAGTGGAACGGCATCGGTGACCCAGTCGCTGCAGTTACCCAGAACTGTTTTACTGCTGTCTCGGCGAAAATGCAGGCCCGCTGTTTGATGCACGTAGGTAGAAGCCATCAGCCGCAAGCATTGGACACCTGGGGTGGAAAATTTACACCCAACAAAACAATAACCATGAGAAGAGCGGTCTAGCTGGTGAATTCCAAAAACATAAAAGCAGGCACAAAGAAGTATTTCTGTTACCTTGTCTTGCAAAAACACAAAAAGCAGGCACGTATAGAAGTATTTCTGTTACCTCGTATCATGCTCAAGCATTATTTTGGATAGTATACATCAATAATGCCTTTCTCGCAGTGGCTTTCTGAACAAAATGTAGTAGAAAATACAACCAGTTGAATATCAAAGGAGAAGTAGAACAGAGAGGCACTTATTTGTTGTCACTTTAACATGGAAGAGCACAACTGTTCGCGATTAACCTGTAGCAGAATCGCTTAGCAGTTCTGCTGCAGGTGTGAATGTACCACACGGCAGAATGCAGTATTTGTGCAGAAAACACCATCGCATACAGTAACATTATTAGGGAGTTTTCGTAGACCGCGCTGACCCCTCCGCTAAGCGTTCCGCAACGAAGAAGTTGCTACTGCGCCTGCGCGCCGATAGCCTTGACTGTGGAGTTCCCGCTATCGTAGCGGGTTGCGGAGGGCCTTGCGGGACGGCGAAGACGATCTACGAAAACTCCCTATTACCCGCCACCAATGCCGGGAGGGCCATTCGCGAAGCCTGATCTGTTTGTAAATCCCGTCTTTCGACAGAACGCTTTAATTGACTGCACGAGCTCGTCAAAAGCTGACATTCCCAACGCGCTTGGTCCTTTTAAGTGCGATTACTGAATGCAAATGCGGCGCAGGCGGCACCCGGGAGCCACATGCCACTCCCGTTGATTATCTCTAGTACCTTCTTCTTTGTCCCCGACACTACGTGAGGTAGCCAAGCGCTATCAAATTCCACCACAGCGGTGTAGAATCGACGATCGAACGCCACCAGTAGGTAAATTCCACTCACCTTTTACGTTCCGAACAAGCGTCCCACGGGCCTCCATGTGGCGAGACGGGGCCTGCTAGCTTGCATGAATGCGCTTTGGACTTCACTGCCGACGCTCGTTCCCAAGCATTGAATATCACGACCAACTCCACTCGGCAATACCGCGGCACATAACACGACAACTTATAATACAAGAAAGACCGCTGGAACCGACGCGACCGCTACGAAAAGCGCCCAACAAACTCTTGGAGGAACAAAAAGTAAAAACAAGAAATTAAATTGAAGAAAGCAAAAACAAACAAAACAAAAACTTTCGTCACTTCCGGTTTGTGTTATTTTGCTTGTTTTTGCTTTTTTCTCTCAGCCAATAGGCGTTGCAACCTTACTGCGGCGAAACGCTCGTGTATTGCCATCGACCGGAAAATGGCGGCGAGCCACGGTAAGCGCGGGTTTCGCCAACGTCCCGCGACATGGCGTAATTGCTTTTGGTGCATATCTGTTTCCGAGACATGTTTCTTTCCGCGGCATTTGTCTCGACGGTCCTTTCTAATGGTGAATTCCACTCGTAGATCTGGAGCGCTTTCCAAAATCCGCGAGGGAGGCGAAATTCCGCCCCGTGGGACCCGCTCCGTATCGACGAGGGGAAGATAAACTTGCATTTTTGGAGCGACCTCCCCCACACCCCTCCCACCCCTTCTCCTTCCGCCGTTCAAAATGGCCGCTGCTCGAACTTGACCAGCCCACCAACGCCTCAGCCGGCTGATCTTTCCGACGACCAGTGACGACTGTCACTGCTTAGCTGCAGAAGTAACACGCGACACAGGCCGGGCGGAATTATACGTACCACGGCGCCCATGTCACAAATAGCGAAGACGTCCGCGTTCGGCACCGTCACATACCTTTCGGCCGCCTCGAAGCGGCGGGGCACGGACAGCGATTGCCAGCGGTGGAGTTCAGATTGCTAGTACGACTTTAATAAACACAGAGGTAACAAACCATCACTTGCGCGGTCGTTGACTAACCACTTCTTGCTTTATTTCACGGGAAAACGCCGATGGAATGCAGTGTAAAAAGGTAAACAATCACTGGCTGCAGAATGAATAGGCCTAACCTTGCGTCTGCCTCCGGCTTTTCTGTCGTTCTTTTTTTCGTTCTTCCTCGGTGATCACAGATGTCAGCGCTTACGATTTGCCACGCTCCACATTCCCGGCTTTTTATCCCTGATCTACGCGAGGTAGAAGCGTTCGAGCCGTCACAGTCCAGAGTAAACAACCGACGCACCCGAACAGATCCAACTCCACGACCCGACCGTGGCCCGACCGGCCCGCCGATCTCTCCAACCTCGCCGCGCATGCGCATTGCCGATTTAGACGGAAATCACGTGGGCCGCTCTGTCAATTTCCGGAGAGATCTGTGAAATCCCGCAGAGCAAGTTCGGCGGAGTTTGGGGCGCTCCGTGGAGCGGGCGCTGCCAGAGATCTACGAGCGGAAGATGACCAACTTGAGCCAGATCTGCGAGCGGAATATGCGCGCTCCAAATGGAGCGCTTTTGGAGCGCTCGAGATCTGCGAGCGGAATTCACCATAAGTGTGTCCCCAAGCATTCCGGTGCTTCGATAGCCGGCAATGCCGCGGTCGTCGCCGGAGGCGATGCGTGTTATCGAGGTCGGCTACACGGTTATGCGTGTATGACCGAACCAAAACACGTTTTTTACAACCTCGCATGATATCTGAACGTATTATCCGTTACTCATCGTGTAAATTTATGGTAATTTGTGTAAATAGCGTGTTTTTCACCCCAAATATTCACCAAATACACGGCACTTGCTAACAGTGCAGGTGCGGTGGCAACAACGTTAACACTTGGCAGCGTTCCTGGAATGAAGCGCACTTGCCGTAAGCTGTGCGCAGGTTCTTTTTCCAGCTCATGCAGCTGTCGCATTTGTCAGGAGACAAGTGCGATTGAACGACAGGAGCCATTTTGGAGGTTTTTTCAGTGTCGGACGTAGCTCGAATTTCAGTTCGGATTTATGTCACGACTGCAGTGGTGATCTCCACCTCCTTTCGCTTTGCGTATCACATTCTCAGGGGTTTCCGTAAAGTACTTGGTGGTCTTAGCGGCGAAACAACTGAGGGGGGCACCGATGATCGCGTTGATATTTTTCACGGTCTCCTCTGCCGTTTGAAAACTGTCAAGCGGTGATTCTGACTGCTCTCTGATGTGTTCCACGTCTTTCTAAGCTTTCGGAACCAGTTGTGGCACAATAAGTCGTTTTCATGCACTTCGGCCTCGGGATTCAGCACTTTCCGGCCAGTGGCAACACCCAGGTCGCTGCCAGGACGAAAATTTCGTTCGATTTTGATCTTTCATTCCTGCCGGTTTGAATAGTCCGCACAAAAAGTATCGTCTTGGAAATGACGCCACGAGAAAGGCTGACGCGCTGAGGAAGACGCAAGTTATTCGTAGGATGCACAAGGGATTAAAAGAAACGACAAACTGAAGTCACCTTTGGTGGAATTGTGGGTGCCTGTCTTGCGCCAAGAATTTCGGCGAGCCGGAGCTCTCTCTTCAATGTGGCTTGCCTTTCAGGTGGGTCGTTCGAGTAGCAGCTTGCCAGGGAAGCTTCCTTCCAGATGCTGATTCTTGCTTGGAGTGTCCGCTGATGTGCGGTGGAATCGCGTGGTCGTTGGAGGTTCACCTGCCTTATTACGCTTGTGGGTTGTAGGCGGGTGGTCCCAAT